>NC_023757.2:34001363-34328940 GCF_000499845.2 Phaseolus vulgaris | reverse complement strand
CCAACTCAACAATTCAATCTTTACCATACAAAATTTAAATTCAAATGCAAAATAAATCATCACCGCCAACCCACACACTCCTCTTCATTAATTCATTTCCCTTCCTTCATACTTACACATTCATATCAATTCCAAAGTTGAAACTACGGGGGAAGACAATGAAGAGATATTATCTTCTTTTGTTCTGTTTCTCTCTTTGTTAGCATACCATTAATTTATGGAAAGACCACACTATATTACGTAGAGTCTTGTCATTTTCAAGCGCATTCATGCACTTACTGTACTCAATTAATATTGAAAATGTTTATTATCGACCACTTCGTTTTTATTATTATTATTAGAAATTTGAGATGAGAAGGACAATAAATAAGTTATGTTTGATAAGTTTCTGAATTTGGCTTTTGAGGTTTATCGAGAATGAAGATTGTTCCTTGAAAAGTGAAGAGGGTATTTTGTTGTTGACTTGCAGAGACTTTGGCATTAATTAGTTAGCGTATACGTATAGCACCGAGTGCATTCCAGTAATAAAATATAGTATAAAATGATATGGATCTCCTCGGAAGTTTCGCCCTTTAGCTTTTCCATTTTTGTCTTTTTGTCAATGGTTGACCATCTCTCTATGGTGATCGCAACTAAATGAACTTTAATTTTGAAGTTTAGCGTGGATTCCCAATACGATGAAAAAAGTAATGCGTGCAGTTTCAATAAAGGAGAAAAAAAAAAGTAACAAAGATTACTCAACTTGATTCCTTGTGTTAGGTCAATGCCTACTTTGGTCAGCCACAACACCCATGAAAATAAACATTATCATGGTGTTTACCCTAAAAAAATCATGTCCGAATCTCTTTGTCACTCTAATTCAACTCATAGGGGAATATAATAGAAATATTTTATTCTTGATGGTTTTAAAATATGCAAATTAACACCGTAGAAAGTAATAGGCATTTGATTTGATCTGGATAGTTGATATTTAATAGGAATTTATTCTATGATAATATTTCTATTATATGCTAATAACTAATATGCTTTTAGGAGCACATGTACACTATCTCCATTCTATTAAAGAAAAGAGGAATAATTGAGAGGTGGGAGATGGCATCTAACTTTTGTTTTTTGGTCAACAAGATGGCATCTAATAGAATAGCCAGAGTCTGTGACGCTGGTGAGGAGTTGAAGCCCAACGTACAAAACTTCATTAAACTTTGGTTGACATTTACGATCATTGTTTTAATATAACCAACAATGTTGTGTTCAACGTTTTTCTGCAATGTTTTCTTTCTTCATCATTTCTTGCAACCCTGGACAAAACTAGAGCTTTCTGCTTTCCTCAATTCATGGGTTAGTTAACATGGACCCTCATTTATGGCTTCATCGTACGGTGGTTGACCTACGATACAACATTTCAAATAAATCAGTTTATTGGGAGACTTTATTTTAAAACACAACACTATATTCTAATCAATCACTTTCTTAAAAAAAGTCATCTCTCAAAATACTATTTCCATTAATATATTTAATTCATATTTAATAATCTATAAAATATTTTATGAAAAGTATGTGAACAAATAAATATATAAAAATGAAGCGCAGATAGAAAAAAGTTTCTAGGTTTAATTTCATGTAAAATATATTTGCCAAATTTACCATAGAAGTTTTTTCCCTCTATTTTAGTATCATATTTTATTTTTTACTTTTTTACTTTTTACTCATGTGTTAATGTATAACGACATGTTAAATGTAATATTTTTGGAAATAGAAAAATATGACGTAAATTTATGTATTAAAATATAACATGCCGGTTTGTTGTTGCATATTTAATAGATAAAAAAATACAGAAAAATTGAAAATATAATAAAAAAGTATGCGAAATAATAAAATTTATAAAATGATGGTAATTGGGTTATAAAACATGCTATTAAACTAGGTTGTTAGGAGAAAGTAACTTTCCTAAGAATATATATACACACCTTTTATCATAGAGAACAAAAGTAAGGTAAAATAAAAATGTTTTATATTCCTACATATTAATGATGTTTTAACGAAACTTATGTATATTTTCAAGTTCACTTTCCTAAAATTAATTAATTTTGATGTTCTCGAAAAACATTAAATAAAGGAAGAGTAAATTACTATAATGCCCAGGTAGAATTTATAGTTTCAACGAAAATCTGAAGACGTGGGAAGAGTATTCAAAGCGCCATAAGATTCATATTCAGAATTAGGTCAGAAAGAAAAAAGCAGAACACGGAGGTTAACAATGGCTGCACCTCACAGTCAGTCAATGGTTAACAACTATCTTTTCAGAAATTACATTAATTTGAATGATGGTACCTCCTAATAGAAAGTGTTATACGAATTTCACTGTTGTTAATAAAAAACTAAACTACAAATTTCACTTTTATCAAATATTCCCTATAATTAGTTTATTATATAAAGGTGTAAACTTACAAAATAGGGCTAGTTAAAGTGGTAATCCACCATAACACATCTTATTTAACTTAATCCATTTAGGAGTTTTGATTACGGATTATTAATACGTGGGTGGATCAATTAACTATTTTAAAACATTATGTCAAATATTATTTGCACCTTCTTAACATTATTGATTTAACAGTTTTATTAATGTCACATGTAATAGCATTATCATGATTTCACCGCTGTTAAATTTAATGAATGAAATTACAATAAAGACCAAATATATAACAAATTAAGAGAAGAAACTGTAGACAGAAAATAAAGAAAAAAACCAAAAACATTTTTATTTTATAAAAACTACAAAGTTAATCAAACCTATACAAATGGAGATATTAGTTTTTGGATGTTTTACTTAAAAGATAATTTAACTTTACTGTTTTATTAATTCATGTTTATTATTATTATTATTATATTTCTATCAATTTTATATTAGATGTTTCTAAGTTTTTGTAAAAAATAATTTTCTAGTTCTTCAATAGTTTTTCTTTTATTACCCAATAATTTTTTATTTTATTGTTGGGCTTGCACACTCGTCCATTAACCCATGGATTAAGTGGTTAAAGAAGGACCGAGCAAACTTGATCTTCACTCCCAAATTTCTCAATTTCAGCCCAATTCATTATGGGTCTGAACCAATACTTTAAGGTAATTTCTCCCTCCACCATATCAATTTCAGCATGCACCCAATCACTCTAGAAAATGACAAAAATATCCCTCCTAAATGACGAAAATAACCTTACACAAAAATAGAAAAATTATTTTTGAAACTTTTATTTGAAATATTTTGGATTTCAATTTTCGGAATATATTTTTGAATTCTGAAATTTTTTATCCAGAATGTATTCTTAGTTTTGTGTTCATAATTTTTTGTCCAGCATGTATTTTTCTATTTCTCAATTATAATTATTATTTTGGATTTTTTAATTTGGAATAAGGGTAGTTTTGAAAATTTAAAAAATTGATATGGTGAAGGTTAAAATTTATATGGTGCAGGAGGGTAGTTTTGGAAATTTAAAAAATTGATGTGGTGGAAGTTAAAATTGATATGGTGCAGGAGGGTAGTTTTGGAAATTTAAAAAATTGATATGGTGGAGGTTAAAATTGATATGGTGCAGGAAGAATTTGCCATACTTTAAACTTAAGCAAATAGATTGCTGTACCCAATGATTTTAGATCATTTTATAGATGATTTTAGATTTCTATTCAATTAATTTTTGAGATTTTAAAATTATATTTTACTTTGGAATTGAAAATTTAGAATTTCAAAAATATATTCTAAAAAAGAAAATTTTGAAATAAATTTTTGTGTTCTGAAAATGAAATTTCGAAATAGAATTAAAGAACTAAAATTACATCATGAAAAAACAATTATATAATACAAAAAATATATTCCGGCAAAAAAATTATAAAAAAAATTAGAAATATATTCTAAAAAACTATAAACGGCTTTTTGATTATTTCACGTACCTTAGTGATTGAGTGCAGGTCTAAGCTTATTAAGCTCAAGGCACAATTTGATGATTAAAAAAATGGTATCTTTAGACAAAAATTAAGTAAAGTTTTGACTATAAATGATCTTTTTCACACAAAATAAAGCAATCAAGCATATACACATTCTATAGTTATAGGGGAAAAAAATTCAATTAGGGATATGCCATTTCTAGTGGTTTTGGGTGTAGAATGGTATACGAAAAAAATGATTATGTTTTTTTCAACGATTCTTTTAGACTCTTTAGAATGTTAATTTCTTTTTTTTAATAAAGAGTGCTTTTAAATTTTATTTTGACTGTTCGCTTGCATAATAAATGTAAAGAAAAAAATATCTTAATAACAAAACAAGTTGAGTTTTAAAATAAAAATATGAAAAAGATTAAAAGCTAAAACTAATGAAAATATTTGAAAAATAAATAAAAATATATTGGAAGTGATTTTGAAAAGGTATAAATTTAGGATAAATTTAATGTTTCTAATCAATTAATTAACTAAATAACGTCTTAATCCTAGTTAGTGAGTTAGTGAATTGAATATGGTGAAAAGAAATCTACCAACATTCTTTTAGAATACAGTATCCAATATACTATGGAGCCTACTATCATAAAACCAACAGTAGCACAAGAATTTCTGGGCAAAAATGAAGGATCCATTGCTGACAAGCATATAAACCTTTATGAAACGGTGAAGTAAGACATCAAAAGCCATTGAGAAAGCTACACACCCTCCTGCTAATAGAATCTTTCAACTCTGCTCTATTGTGAAAGTATATGCAACAGTTTTGCCTCATTAGTTTCCACAATGAGATCTTTATCACCACACAAAAATAAGATTGTGAACACATTTTCTTCACATCTAATATTTCATATTGAAAAAATTTATAGAATCGATGAGACACAAGCGAACGATAGTAATAAGATAATAGATAATATAATAACTACATGTTTTTTTTATGTGTGATATTATGTTAAAACTCATGAGCAAAACAATTTATCATTTGTATTTGTTTGAGTTAAGTTGGATTGAAAAAAAAATATTTTTTTAAAATGTAAGTTAAATTTACTAATCTCGATCTCTCGAAAGACATCTCATCCAAGACTCTAAACCAAATAAAAAAGTTTGAAACACCATTGACAATTTTCATTCAAACCGCGTGCACTCTCTTTATTTCCTCACAATAAATACTTTATTTCTCATATCATATGCCTAGTCTACACTAATTGTCACTTTGCTCATAATTTTTTCCTCACATGACTACGATAATTTTTACTTTGGTCATATGGGTACAATAATAACAATGCTCAAAGATTATCTGCCAATTAAGTTTAAATTCAAACTTAATATTCATTAGTGTGGGTGGAGGTTGTCACATATTCACAATTCCTATTTAATAGATCCCTACTCCCCTAACATTCAACCATGTCGAGCTTCATGTTTCTTTAGCTTTGTCAATTTTTTGAAGTACTTAGGTGTGTTAGTTTACTTGAAAAAATAATTTCTCTCTTTACATATTAATATAATTTTATATATGAATATTCTTTAAAAATATTATGAATATTTTTCTATAAATACTTATGAATATTCTATATTGTATTATGTATGAATAACTTTTTAAGATTTTTTAAGATGTTATAAATATTTTTCTATTATACTTCTTTTAATCTTATAAATATTTTACTATGATACTATATATGAATATTTTTATATTATATTACTATATTTCAATATGCACTACAAAGAAAATCATAGAATAGAAATCAATTTTATAAACAAAAAATAATTAGTTGTTATAGTGACTAAATTAGAAATTATTTTAGAAACTAAAAAAATTTGTTTTCTAAATTAGTTTATAGTATTGTTAAATAGTTTCTAAATTGGTATCTAATTAGCTACTAAGGTTTTAACTATCAATGATTTAGATTCTAAATTTGGTAGCAAAAATCTTGTTTGTTAATTAGATACCAATTTAGAAATCATTTAACAATAATCGAAACTAATTTAGAAACAAAAAAAAAAATTTAGTCTGTAAAATTGGTTTTTATTTCATGATTTTCTTGTAGTGATATTTTCTCGGACAATATTATATAAATATTTTTATATTTTTCTTTTAGTTATGAATGTTCTATATTGTATTATCTATGAATAACTTTTTAAGATGTTATAAATATTTTTTATTATATGTTTTTAATCTTATAAATATTTTACTATGATATTATATATGAATATTTTTATATTATATTACTACATATCAATATTTTTTTTCATATAGTATTTTTACGTTACATTATACATAAATAACTTTATATTTTTATATTATTTATGAATATTTTATATTATATTATACATGAATAATTTTTTTTTGAATATTTTGCTATGATATTATATATGAATATTTTTATATTATATTACTATATATAAATATTTTTTTTGGTCTTAGTCGTATTTTTACATTATATATATAAATGAATATTTTTATTTTATATTATTACTTATTAATATTTTATATTATATTATATATGAATATTTTTTTTTGTCCACTTGCTTCACTTACACTACAAAAAAAATCATGAAATAGAAACCATTTTTTAGAAACCAAAATAATTAGTTGCAATAGTAACTAAATCAGAGACCATTTTAGAAACTAAAAAAAAAATTGATTTCTAAATTAGTTTCTATTATTATTGTTAAATAGTTTCTAAATTGGTATCTAATTAGCAACCAAGGTTTTTGCTACCAAATTTAGAAACTATTTAACAATAATAGAAACTAATTTAGAAACCAATTTTTTTTAGTTTCTAAAATGGTCTCTAATTTAGTTACTATTGCAACTAATTATTTTGGTCTCTAAAAATTGATTTCTATTTCATGATTTTTTTGTAGTGTTATCGTATAATTGTTGTTTAAACATGCTTTGTTTTAGCTACACTCACATGTTGTGGCAACTAGACAAAGTCAAATTTACAGAAAGGATATGAGAGGACAGACTGATCGATACTAGCCACAATATCATGTCGCATGGATAGTTATGTGGAATGACCATCATAATAATCGTCTAATTCAGTGAAATTAGTTTAACGGAAATGGTCATTTGCATGACAAGTCAACATATATGCAATGGTACATCAACCATACTATCCGCTACATCTTGCTTATACAGTCATCATTTGATGACGTTCAATTAAAAAATTATTTATTATTTTTCATTGACTCATCTAAAATTAACACATATTTTCAAAACAGTATGATATGCCACAAGAGACTACATAACCTCACTATCAACATCATGTCGGGTCTTCTTCTCAAGTTGAATTGTTTCAACAACAATCTTTTCGTCCGCCAGGTGTTCACCTGACTCAGTGTTACCATGACCCTCATATGCCTACAATCCAATGTCATCCATGCAGTATTATCGACCAACAATGCCTTCACAGGTGTTCGGAAATCAGAGTGAGCACAATGAAGTTGAAGACACTTACGATGACATTCTACCTCCGACTCCTCCTACCGTTCCAATCGAACAATAACCACAAGGACAACGTCGAAGACAACGAAGAAGACCACCTCGTGGCACAACTTCTCATAAATGACAACTTTTCCTACATTCCTATTTTCTAATCATGTATAAATTGTACTTATTTATCATTTTATAAATATTGTTTAAATGCTACCCCTTTCATTTATAATTGTATCAACTATAAACACTACTTTACAAACATAATTTCAAATTTTTTAAAATAACAAAATTATTTAATTTTAACAATATTTAAAAAGTACTAAATATTTTATATTTATTACACAACCTATTTTTAATCAAACTTAATTTAAGGGAACATTGTTTTTTTGTCAAAACAAAATTTAGTTTTAATTTTTTAATATTATTTATCTATAAAATACAAATTTTCACAACATTCTTATTCACTTCATGTAATTTTAAACAATTTTTAAATTATTATTATATACATTTTTAAATTTTAAAAATATTAATTATTTAAAAATAATTCAACCGAACTTGACAACCGAATTAACAATTTTAATTTAGATAAAATACACCGAAGCTGTCAATCAAGTGTCCGATTTCTTCACAATTTATTTAAACTGAAGTTGTCAAATTCTTACACCATTGACAACTTTGACTTAGAAATGTCTATTTCTGTAATTTTTTCTGATTTTTTCATTTGTGTAATTTTTAAAGTGAATTGTACCATTTTGATAAATTTTCTCACTAATATTTTGTTTTAATATACAAAATTTACTTAAGTATCGAAATATCTTTATAAGAAGAGATTCACTGAAAAAAAAAAAGTTGGGAAAAAAAGAAGGGAAAACATCACAAATAACCAAAGAAAGAGTGTGTGGAGAAGTGAATTGTTGAGATGAAGTTTGATGTTATCCTGTCCGTGCAATAATAACTAGAAATGAGACAATTAAAGAAACAAGGCAATGGAAGTATTGCGGACTAATGGTAAAACTACAACTGGTATTAACCATGAAAAATCATTTGTAATAAAAATAAAATATACTCAGACTAAAAAACCCAACCTGCGAAGGATGATTAGAACTTTGGTCTTGGATGAATTGCTACATTCATTAGTGAAATAAAGAAAAATTAAGTGGTGAAGTCATTCAGACTCACAGTATGACATATAAAAATTAGAGAAACCCTAAGAATTAATTAGAATGGGAGAGAAGGCATGAATGTTGAGCACATGGTTTGTACTTGTTTTGTTTAGGCAGTACAGAGTGATTGAACCGTTGGGTTCTCTGTAATATCCAAAATGGAATAAGCTCATTTATGTGTGAATCTTCTACACATCCCACTATACCATTAAAAAAATAACACTCTCGCTCAAAGATCTTTGCTGCTACCGCAGATCACTGAATGTGGCCTAACTCACATGTGCATCAACGACTACAATGGCGCCGAGATAGGCTTATAAAGAAATACTTCATACCAAATCCAAAACCCTTTCATTCTCACTACATTTAACCCACTTCACCTTTTTTTTTTAATTATCGCTCTACTTTCTTTAATTAACCAGGTCATCTTTTTATTTATTTATGAAGATTTAAAGTGTTGTTGCAACTGCTGACGATACTTCTGAATAATGGTATTTTCACAACTCTTATTTTATATAATCACTACTTAATAACTTTATTATAATAATATAATATTTTAAAATAGTCTATTCATATTATTATTATATCATTGTAACGAGTTGTGAAGTAATTATTATAGGAAATAACTAAAGGTTGTCAAAATATTTTTATTTTTTTTTCATTTAGGTAAACATTAAATTTTAGGTTTATATAAGTTTTATCTTTCAATCTTCACAGAATAAAATGTCGAGAAAAAACTTTATAAAAGTATAATAAAGTTTTTTTTATACGATTTTCACATAAAAACAAGTTAATCGAGTGTTTTTGTTTTTATAATTTTCTCTTTACACAAAAGGGAACAAAATATTTGAATGCAAATAATATTTTTAATTCAATATATTTCTTTCTTTCTTTTACATGAAAACTAACTTTACATATTTAGCATGTGATATTTTGAAATAACTTTGAATAATATAGTATTAATTATATGTATTTAAGGAAGACTAAATGTTTATACACTACAAAAAATTCCTGAAATAGAAATTTTTAGAAATAAAATATAATTAATTGCTATAATGATTAAATTATAGACCAGGTTAATTATTTTTTGTCTCTAAATAATTTTCTTGTAGTGATAGAAAATATATTTTAAAAGATTTAATCTTTGTAAATCAATTCATGATTTTCTTGTAGTAGAGATCGAAAATATATTTTAAAAGATTTAATCTTTCAAAGAAATAGAGTAACGATAGGTTGATACCATCCAAAGAAATTACTTTTATTTTACAACTCAATATATTATTACTTTAATTATATTTAATATAAAATTAATATATATTATTATAGTAGACGGTAAAATGGGATTATGTTGTCTTATGTCACTTTCAGAAATCATAGAAGAAATCGCATCTAATTAATTATTGATCTAGATGGCACTTTTTTTGAAAAAAATAGCAACCTAGACATGTCTATAAGAGAGGACTACTAATGGGTTTAAGCCTATTGGCCTTGTTTCTGGTGAGAGGTCCTTAATTTCAGTCATGTTTCCTTGTTTTCCAGCTTAAACGCTACCCTACAAAACCTCTCATAACTCTCTTTTTGTCTAGATTGACCTAGCTACAACCCTGCGTTAACCATGATAACCGTTAAGGATATTTATGATGTTTTCGCGGCTATTGTGCCCCTGTACGTGGCTATGATATTAGCATATGGTTCAGTTCGGTGGTGGAAAATTTTCACACCTGATCAGTGTTCAGGTATAAACCGCTTTGTCGCCGTGTTCGCAGTTCCACTGCTTAGTTTCCACTTCATCTCCTCCAATGACCCTTATGCTATGAACTACCACTTCATAGCAGCTGATTGTCTTCAAAAAGTTGTCATTCTGGGTGCTCTCTTTCTATGGAACACCTTCACAAAACATGGCAGCCTAGACTGGACCATCACCCTGTTCTCTCTTTCCACTCTTCCAAACACCCTTGTCATGGGGATCCCTCTATTGAAGGCCATGTATGGGGACTTTTCAGGGAGCCTCATGGTTCAAATTGTGGTGTTGCAAAGTGTCATATGGTACACTCTCATGTTGTTCTTGTTTGAATATAGAGGTGCCAAACTCCTCATAACGGAACAGTTCCCTGAGACTGCAGGCTCCATCACCTCCTTCAGGGTTGACTCAGATGTTGTCTCACTCAATGGTAGGGAGGCACTGCAAACTGATGCTGAGATAGGAGAAGATGGAAAGCTCCATGTGGTGGTTAAGAGATCAGCAGCTTCTTCCATGATATCTTCCTTCAACAAATCCCATTTAACTTCTATGACTCCTAGAGCATCTAATCTCACTGGGGTTGAGATCTATTCCGTTCAGTCATCAAGAGAACCAACCCCAAGAGCTTCAAGTTTCAATCAAACAGACTTTTATGCCATGTTTGCAAGCAAGGCACCGAGTCCAAAGCATGGCTACACAAACAGTTTCCAGAGTAACAGTGGTATTGGTGATGTTTACTCGCTGCAATCTTCCAAGGGGCCAACACCAAGGACTTCTAACTTTGAAGAGGAGATGTTGAAGATGCAGAAAAAGAGAGGCGGGAGGAGCATGAGTGGAGAGTTGTTTAATGGAGGTTTGGTTTCTTCTTACCCACCTCCTAATCCAATGTTTTCAGGGTCTACAAGCGCTGGTGGCCCAAAAAAGAAAGATACTGCCGCTGCTGCACCTAACAAGGAGTTACACATGTTTGTTTGGAGTTCAAGTGCATCACCAGTTTCCGAGGGAAATTTGAGGCATGCAGTTAATAGAGCTGCCTCTACCGACTTTGGGACTGTTGATCCTTCTAAGGCTGTTCCACACGAAACTGTTGCTTCCAAAGGTAACCCCAAAATCATATATCAAAATATCTCAAGCACTCAAAGTCCTCTTCTTTTTTGTTCCTCGTCTTTTACTTAGATGTAATGCATTGAATTATAGTTGCCTATGCATTCTTTTTAAAATTTATGTCAAAAAGTAGGGTTAATTTGCAATCCGATGGACTTTGTTACAGAGGCATTGCCATCGATTTTAAATGTGCGATTTTGCATGCAGCTGTTCAAGAATTGATTGAGAACATGAGTCCTGGTCGTAGAGGGAGCGGAGAGAAGGAGCTTGAAATGGATGAGGGAGCCAAATATCCCACAAGTGGATCTCCATACACCAGCCAGAAGAAGGTGGATTTGGAAGGCAATGCAAACAAAAACCAACAGATGCCACCTGCAAGTGTCATGACAAGACTCATCCTCATCATGGTCTGGAGAAAACTCATAAGAAATCCTAATACCTACTCTAGTCTTTTGGGACTCGCATGGTCTCTCATATCATTTAGGTATACATGAATTTCAAAGTGAAGAAAAATGTTTACTTTTCGCCGTTGCTGTCACTTACTAATCCTTTAATTTGCTTATGTGCATGCATGCAGGTGGCACATTGAAATGCCAACTATTGTAAAAGGTTCCATCTCAATACTGTCTGATGCTGGTCTTGGAATGGCCATGTTCAGTCTAGGTACTTGTTCCCTTTATTTATTTATTTTTCTCCTTTCTGTCAACACTGTCATATATACGTGTATGGGAAATTTTGTAATATAATTCACTTAATTGTAATCAGGTCTGTTCATGGCATTACAACCCAAGATCATTGCCTGTGGAAAATCTGTGGCAGCATTTTCTATGGCTGTAAGGTTCTTGACAGGTCCAGCTGTTATTGCTGCAACCTCCATAGGCATTGGACTCCGTGGAGTTCTTTTGCATATTGCAATTGTCCAGGTGAAATGAAACCTTCTTTAATTAACTATCTATTATAATCAAAGTCTATAGAGTTATTGTTATTAATTCTTAGTTGTTTATGATATGGCCTATGTATTGCAGGCTGCCCTTCCCCAAGGTATCGTTCCCTTTGTGTTTGCCAAAGAATACAATCTCCACGCAGATATACTTAGCACTGCGTAAGTGTCTTTTTTTTCTTTCTTTCTCCACTCTCGTATGTTTCTTATTTGGTTTAATTAATGACTTCTATATTCCTGATCTGATAAATGTTTAATCTTTTAATAACTTTTCCCTTTTAAAATTTTGAATGTAAGGTTGGTTCACAAAGTTGTAAAGAAAATTTATTAGATGCAGATGATTATAAATTAAAGAGAGATTGCAAATTGTGCAGGGTTATATTTGGAATGCTGGTTGCATTGCCCATAACCATACTCTACTACGTGCTGCTTGGACTCTAATCTATCTTGGGAGGCAGAAGGAATAGAAAAGAAGTGTGATGCTGTAACTGTACGTACTACGTTAACCCAAGGTCGATCACGCTCAAGCGGGGTGGATGAAGGGAAATGTAGAAGATATTTGATTTTAGATGTTAGAGAGGGAAAGAGAAATTATATATAGTATATAGTAGAATGCTATATATATTAATTATTTATGGTTCATAAGAAAGTTTGGGTTTGAATTCTTCCAAATTTCTTAGCCCACTCTGAATTCTCTCTATTTGTTAATGGAAAAATCTTTTAGTTAGGTAGGAAAGCAAGAGATTACAACCTACGAGATCAATATTTTTATGTTGTTTTTGGTGACACTAATATCAGTGTAGCAACTCGCTCGTATTTTTTCTTCTTTCGTGGATATGAAATTCAATCTTTAAACTTACACATTCAGCATTTTTCTATACGTTGGAGTTGGGGACTTCTGAATGAGCTAGCATTTATGCTCCCTTTCAACCTCACAGAAAAGAAACACATTAGGTATCTAAGATTTTAATTTTCGAAGAGTTGACTTTCAAATTCCTTCATTGATCAGAAAATTTTCTTATCAATTTAATAGAAGATTCTCAATTGAAGATTCGAACTATGAGGGCAACCGTATCACGAACTATTGCAGAAATTAAACTTCCTCATCAAACAAATTTCTAAAAGGCATAGACCCTATTTGCACGCAATAAATATACGGATCATCACATAATACGTCATATTAAACTTATATATTCTGATTTTTTTAAGAATATAAGTTCTACGAGAGAATTCTATATAACGTTGCATGTATCGAGGAAGGAACAATGCAATTAACAGCATTACATACGCATGGTGTTGTACTATATATATATATATATAGTTGTCAATATTGACGAGTAGATCGAAGATCAAAAGCAGGGTGGCTTCAGTGCATCGTTCCAGTGGTTGCCTTTTCCAAAAAAGTTTGGTTACTGTCCTTGGGATCCTGTTCAACATAATAAATACTGAAAACTTCACGTGACTTACAACGGATATGATAAACGACTCAAATTGGAGCAAAATTCTTAATTCATAGGTTACCCTTTTATTAATTATTGGCCTAGGTGTTTGAGATACATACCAAAAGTTTCAATATTGTCTTGTTCTGAGCCATTATTCATGTCAGTTAATGGTGCATCCAATGAATGATATGCCCCGACAACTTTGGCGATTAAGTAATCGCCACATCGTTATAGTTATACTTAATATGACTATTAGCATCAGAGTCGTGAAGAATTTCTTCTGCTATTTACAAAGAGTTGCATAGATGCTATGGATCTAACATTATTCTTATTAACTTTTTTACATGTATATGAAAAAGAAAGTTTAGTATTTATTATATAAATATTCATTGGAAGAAAAAGTAATAAAAGGAGTCTGTTGGCTGAATTTGAGCATTACTTCACTGGTTGACCAAAGAAACTTTCTTGGAAATTACAGACAGCACTTAAAGCCATGTCATCTGACAATTTGATTAAAAACCATAATCCCGAGTAGATACTTATGAATTTATGAGAGGAATAAAAAGAATCATTTGTGTTTGAAACATGACAAGAAAAATCCATTAATCAAACTAATGAGATTAGATCAGAAACATGACATGTGCTTAGGTTCCTTACAATTTGATGAAATGATCTTGATCTCCTCCCCATTAGGGTCATCCTGTGCGTGTGCCACGATAGGGTTTAAGAAACATACAAGCACCGTAATGGTAGATTAAGAAGAAGTGGTTTTCCATATTAGTTTATTTTTGAGATTAACACGTTGTATTGGTCAATGATCACGTGGAACTCCAAAGGGGTGTCTTGTCTCACACTTATTTCCAATGTGGAAACTAACATATTGGAATTGGCAGTGTTGCACATGAAGGTTGTCCCAGTTGGTGGAACCTTTCAGACATTTGTTGAATAAAATAAGTATTCGAACAGTTTGTGTAGACAGTAGAGAGAACATAATGCATCCAGTGACAGCGAGAGTTCTGGCCTAATGGGGAAATCCTAATTGGTTTATTTGTTGGTCTGTGGGTGTTTCTTTGTTTGTGTGTTATGTAAATCAATTTTAGGCCAAGTGAATTGCATTATTTGTGCTTCTCAATGAGTGCAGCAATGTTTACTCCTCTTGGACTAAGCTATTCATTCAACTACAAATCCTGATTTTGGAAGGTCTATGTCATCAAATCCCAGATATTGTTATTATTATTAATTATTAAGTAATCAATATATAACTTTTTCAGCAGACAAATGCACTGTCTCTAAGCAAAACCTGCCATGAATATATGTATATTCAAATTTTCAAATATAACCATTTTCATCAGTTCATACTGCAAAGATGTTTTAACTTATCTCAAAATGAGCTAAACAACCTCTTCGTAGATTATTGATGTAATTTTTTTAAGTATTAGCTGTATCAATAATTTATGCAAAGATGGTTTAATCCCATTTATTTATTTTTTATTTAGGGCAAGCAACATCATATATAATAAGTGGCAATATTTGTAACGTTGAAAGAATTTCGAGAATATATATTGAAGAAAACAAATATATTTTTAAAGAAAGTTGAACACTTAAAGTTGAGGTAGACTTGGTGGGAGGTTATTCAGTTTTGACTCACTTATTTAAGAAAATTTAATTTCTCTTTGATTTACTTGAAAGTGTGAAATTTGAGATTTTTTTAATTTAAGATTAAGTAAATACTATGTTTATGTTATGAGATGAAACAGAAAATAAATGTATTTGTATGTTCATAAGAATAAGTTAAAAAAATTAGAAGTTAAAGTAAATCATTTAATAATGAAGAAGAATTTCAGAAATACACTCAATTTTAAAATTCGTTCCCTTCAATGATTATTGTAGTTTTAACTTGCTAAACAAATTTTAAATTGTCTTACCACTACAAAGAAAATATGAAATAAAAACAAAATTAATTTTTAGTGACAAAAAAGTTTGCTAATTAGATAAACCATTTAACAATAATAAAAATCAATTTAAAAATCAATATTTTTTTTTAATTTATAAAATGTCTCTAATTTAGTTACTATAACAATTAATTATTAATTTTTTCTGAAATTGTTTTCTATTTTATGTTTTTCTTATAGTGGATGTTTTCAAATTTTAAAAGCATTAATATATTTTAATTTGTTTCTAATTTTTTTATATCAGTTAAAACAATATATTATTAAGGGTGAAATTGTTTTAGTAAACATTTTTAAAAAACTATATATTGAAAAAATTATTTTAGTAAAAATATTTTAAGACACAATGTACATATATGATGTATATTTGTAGAATGAAAAAAAAAATGTATATTAGTATACTCTCTCCGTGTCATTTTATTTGTTATTTAAGATTTTCTCATACATTTTAAAAAATAAATAAATGAATAATGTGTTTTTATTAGAATATCTTTAGACTTGTCAGAATAAATGAATAATTATTATTGTTGAATAATATTTTCTCTCACCTATTTGGGTTATGACCAACAATGAAAACAAATTAAAATATCAACATTTAATTAGGATGATATTGAAATAAAATTATAATTACTGCTTTGGAAAAAAATGATTGTCAAATTGAAATTCTTAAAAGAAATTAATTGAAATATTAAGTGAAATGAGTGGAGTAACTCCAGTTGTAAGAACCGAACCGGATCGGATGTTTCAATTATAAAACCGGTTACTATTTGGTCCATTTGAATCATAAACAGTCTCAAGCTAAATCGCTTCACGCCGGTCCAAAAAACTTTTTTTTTAAATTAGATGTTATTTTGATTATTTTTCTCCAAGAATAAAAAGTACAACAAATTTATTATTTTCAAAGAATATAATTATTTATTTTTAAAATTTAATTAATTAAAACATTATAAAATATTTTATTTTTATTTTGAATAGTAAAAACTTATCAAATATGTTTTTAATTTAGTATTATTTAATTATGCTCTCTAAAATTATTTTACGTATAATTTGATTATTAGTACTATTTTATTATTGATCCAATCAGTAAATATTAAATTAATATCTTAACCAATTTGATGACAACTTCAAGTTAGATTTTATTTTAATGTTTGTTAAATTCTGAGTTTAACTTAAGTATCCTTATTTCATACAAGCTCAAATTCAATAATTAAATTTTGCTCCAATTCCATTATTTTAACAATATTATGTAATATATATGTGTGGAGTGGGGGTGGGGGAGGGAAAATGTCACCTAAGTTTTTTCCAGATTGATGAATAAATAAAATGAAAGATAACACTAGGATAAAGCTTCTATTTTAGATATGTTGTGATGAAAAACGGTATTACAACTTATATATAATGAAAAACTTATATATAATGAAAGACTCTAATCTCTAATCGATGTGGGATCTCCAACAAACGGGACCAAATTTCTATTCTTTCATTGAGAGAGAGAAATGCATATAAACAATAAAAATATAAAATAAAATCAAACAATAAAACACAATACCATCATATTCCATTTTCCATTGCATCCTCTTCTGTCCAAACGTAAGTTAATCGCTTAATTACAATTGACAATAAAAAAAACAATAGAAATACTAAATTCAAGGTTCATACCGTCTACGTTTAGAAAACCCATTCTATATTTCTTTTAAACGTGTAGGATAACATGAAATTGTTATTGGATCAAAATAATAAAGCTTTTTTAAATATCCTAAAGAATATATTACCAGTCCACAAGGTGGTGGTTCCTAACTGTGAAAGTTTACAGTTCTATGATGAGTTCAAGTTTATATCACTAGTTGGATGTAAATATAAAATTGTGTCAAAATTTTGTCTATTAGACTAAAAAGGGTCTTGCATAAGGTAAAAGATAAAACACACTCAATCTCTTTGGAGGCGAAACGACTCTAAAAAGTGTTTTGGTTGTCAACTAAGTTAATGTGTTTTGGTTGTCAACCAAGTTAATTGTTTGATGAGTAGGATTTAACATATACATCTTTCTAGATCTAGACTAGATAATCGGATATGGAGAAATTATGACTCAAATGCTTAGCATATAAACTATTGCAGCACAACTAGGGAAGATGGAAATTTTTTACTAACTTTTGGAAAATTAAAACTCTCTCATTTGCACACATTTTTACTTGAATGGTGATTAATGACATGGTAGCGTTCATATTGAACTTGGTTAGGAGGGAGTTGTGGTTGAAAGTAATTTTTTGTCCAATGTGTGATAGAGAAGATGAAGATATAAATAATTTGTTTTTTAGGTGTAGAAAGATGAATTTGAAATATGTGTGACATTTGGGTTAGTGTAAGTAAGGTTATGCACCATAATTCAAAAAGGAACTTTGAATAATTTAATATCCAGAATTTATCTTCATCATAAAATCGGGTATGGAAAAGTTTGTGAATGACAATTATGAGTTTAATGGAAACACAAGAATAACATTATTTTATCGGGTATGGAAAAGTTTGTGAATGGAAATACAAGAATAACATTATTTTATCGGATATGGAAAAGTTTGTGAATGACAATTATGAGTTTAATGGAAACACAAGAATAACATTATTTTATTAATGAAGTAACTTACCGTCCAAAGATTTTTAGAATGACAACTTAGAAGTTGGAGATGGATTATTACTAAGATAAAATATATTAATTTTAGTTATTTAGATTGGTGCCTTATCCCATTATCATGCCTCATGTCCATACAAAACCACTGATGCACCTATACATATTATTTTCTTGTATGCATGTCACATCCTCAACTGGAAAATTGTCTTGCAGTTTGGACTGTTTTATGTATGTTATGAATGTTTAACATCATACATAGAGAAAAAGTAGTTTCTCTTGCCTTGTCTTTGTTGTTTTGATTATAGGAATGCATGACTAGTACTAATAGCAAAACACAACAAAATTTTCTCTCAAGGAGATGGAGGAATCAAAAGGATTGGAGCATGGAAATATTGGAAACGAAGATTATAACATCAAGTTTTCAAAAATTGTAACAAGAGTTTTGTCTTTTCAACAAGAATGCCTCTTCTTGTTTTTGGGTTATGGGTTATATGCCATAGGATGTGATTAACATGTTGTATTTTTAGAGGAGGATTGCTTTTAATTTTATTTTTTACACGAGTTAAGACATATCGTTAATTTTATTTGGATAATAATATATTGAGAACTTATATTTTTTATACCATTATAACTTCTAATATAATTATTTTAATATTTTTTCATATTATTTAATTATAAATTTATTTTTTATTATATATATTTATATTTAAATCCATCACATTTTATATATAACTTTTAGAGTTGTCAAAGTATTTTTTTATTTTACTTTTTCTCAATAAAAATACCAAAGTGAATAGATGCTCTCAAGTTCATTAAACAAAAATATACTACTCATTTGACATATATAGTAAATTTATTCATTTTTATAACAATAAATTTTTAAACTATATCAATTATTTACTATTGATTCACAATATAAAACATTTTTCACTAAGTGAATTAAACTAAAAAAATTAAGACCACTGCTAAATAATATTCTGGGTCTATTAAAGAATAAAAAAAATTATAATAAAATATTATTAATAATTCCCTCGGTGATTTCCAATGCCCTGTCAACATAACAATCAAAACATTTTATTCTTGATTTCTTAACAACATTGGTTAGCCAGAGCCAAAAATTACGAAGACTGCATAATTCAATTCTCCGTACAGATGAAATTAAGAAACCGCTATTCTCGTCCCATAATGAGATGTAGCAAACTGGGATGAGTATAATAAAAAAAATGTAATTCTGTTTTCTGTGACAATTACAAAATGAAACAGTAGCTCCTATTTTATACGCCAGAAAAAAAATTCGCAACTCAAGATAGAATCCAACAAATAATTCATTTACAGAGCAGATGAGGCTCCAACTTGCTTTGATAGAACCATTGAATCCTGGTATAATTTAATGATATTTTATATTTGAACATAAACTATCACCACCCGAAATGATCAGATTGGAATCTAGAAATCACAGCAGAAAAGGAAAAAAATTCTTGGTTAATTATCATCTCGTGTCATTCAGTATTAGAAATTTTGTTAGACATTTTCTGCACTGTAATGTTCATTATGGGAACTGCCATTTTCTTTGCTTAGTTTAGATTTTGGTAAAAGGGACGTCTGATGAGGAAATATCTTGGCTTTTTGCTGCTTCAGATTAAGGCAAGTGTAAACAGACATACCAACAATAGCTGTAAAGGCCCCACAGATACTGATTATGCCAGGATTGGATCCAAAGAGATAATAGTTTCCCAAGAGGATAATGCAGGTCTTAAACTGCCCAAGAACAACATGCGAGACCGCAGATGTCGCACTGTAAATTACAAGGAAAAAATACATGAAGGAACTTGCCAGTAGCTGTTAACTAAACAACAATGTAAAATAGAAATAGATATACAATTTAATGAACTTTAATAATGATCTGGTTAGGACAAATTTTAAATGACCTAACATTAACATTGTCACAAACTTTTCACACTTGTTTACTAGTACATCTGGCCGTAAAGTACCATCAGTATTAGGCTTAGCACATAACCATCAAAGTTTGTCATGCATATAAACTTATTTTGAGATTCTTAGTACACAGGATGGCTATTATAGTACATTGCGAGAGGATTTGTTGATGGTTTGCCACTCCAATAATTTATTATACAACTCTATTGGTAACTTGGCTCATTATCGATAATGCAAACAGTTTAAAACAATCTGACTTGAGAATATATCTAGCTATATTCTAATTATAGCATGTTAAAGGAATGTTTGCTAAAAACAAAACATGTTAGTGGCACACAAAAAAGTATAAATATTTGAAAGTAACCCTTAAATCACAATGGTAAGAGTGTTTTGAACCCTTAACCTGTTCGTTTATAGGGAAATGCAAATATATTCACATGAGAAACAAAGATGGTATCAAATACTACTAAAGGCTTCTTGACACAACTCTGTCACCTGAACAAATAAGCTTATGCTAGTCAACAATGAAACATTTAAAACAGAAATATTGACTACCAACATACTTCATGCCTAGCCCAAAAGAATAAGTAATATCATGAAAAGTGTATTGGAGGTCAGATCATTAGTAAATGATCACTTAATTTGATAAAAACAACCTACTGAAGTATTAAACAAGTGACCCACCTACTATTCTACTAAACGCTGAAATTCCATATCTTTCACAGGCAAAATATCCAACAATTGAAAAGGGGGTAATGCATGTGCCTTACCCTAGTGCTAAAGCCCCAGATAACTGAAGCAAAAATCCAAGAATGGCTGATGTGAGTATCACCAATGTGTTAATGAAGTTCCAATCAAAGGAAAGTACACCAGGAGGGTCTAAGCAGGGTAACATAGCAGCCAGAAAAATTAAAGTAATAGGTGTTGTTTTCCACATTAACCTGTTGAACAATCCACAAATAAAGCAAATAAGAAATATTGGTATGTAAATCAGCACTGGGAATTGGGAGGTGGTCATAACATAATATAAACTATAAAGATATAATAAATACTTACTAATGACCAAAAGAATAAACAAACAAATTACTCACGCCAAAGCAGTCCAGTTTTCTTGTTGCTGTAATCTGGACCAGAGGATTTTGTTTACAGCACTAGGTACGATCCACGCTAATGCAACACAGGCACCAAAGAAATGAAACTGCAGATCTGTCACTGTAGCCACAGCAACACCAATAGATACCACCGTTAATGCTAAAGCCTGCAAAGTTTCAAATCAACTCAGCTAGCGTTTCAATAATAATAAAAAATAAATAAACAAATGAGATAAGTATGAAAATTCTGAAATCTAGAATCAATTGTGGAGAATAACGCGCATCATTTACTTCTGAAACATACAATGCAAGCATCATTGTAGCTAAAGTGTATAGGTTTACTAATTGAATCAATGCTTTTTAACTGGCATGATGTTAAAGATCACCAAACGAGTAAAATGATAAATCTCAAAAACAATAGTCGTAATTACTAGACTTGTATTTTGAACTACAATTTTGAACTGCATTCATAGGTCCTTAGAAGCACATGTAATGACATGAGAAATGGGTTTAAATCTACTGAAGCATTCAGTTATCTTCCGCAAACATACAAGAGCAATAGAGGTGTCAGGACTTAGGAATTCAATAGTGATTAGACACGCTTTGGTTAGGCACTTCACAATGAAAGGATGGGGTTAGCTATTTGAAGTCTGTTATTTAAGTTGAAGGTATAGGAGATTACCATAGCACAAAATGTGCATATAATTCAAATCAATAGTAAAAAATAACTCTTATTTCTACAAACCCCTGAACACTCTCTTAATTATTCCCATCAAATTTACATGGCCAGCCAAAGTTAAGGCATTTACCTTGGGCCAAGAAACTTTCTTCCTATACAATACAAATTCTGCCATAACTATTGAAGGTGTTACTGCAATCTTTGCCATCTGATAGAAACCAATACTGAAGATATAGATATTAAATTCAGAGAACGAAACAAATATTTTTGATAAAAATATCATAGTTGTGTTACCTATTATACTTCAGGCTGACATTAGCAAGGCCAGTAGATAGAGACATGACAAATCCAAGAGTAAATAAAGCAGACATCTTAGTTGATTTTGAGGAAGGAGAAGCAGGAAGCAAAGAAAACACATTTAGTACAGCCATTAAGAGCCAGCTCACTACATAGTGAATTAGTGAGAGAAGAATAGGAAATTTGAATTTAACAGTTTGAAGAACCTGAAAAGAAAAGTCAAGGAAATCAAAATCTAAAACCATGGTTATTTGAAACTTCGACACACAACACAGTCCAACCAGACAGAAAGGAAAGTAAACAAACCATTTTGTTCATGAAGATAATACTAATTGCTACTACAAAATTGAAGCCAAGTGCTGCAGCTGGACCACATGTACGATGTTGTTGTCGTTTTGCACCTTCAGGGGAACGAAATTCATTAAACAGTGAGCCTCTCAGGTCTTCCAGTGCTCTTCCTGCAATGACCAATTAAAGGTATAGGGAAGTTTCTTATGGAGATATAGAGTAAAGCATCAACTATGCATCAGATTCGCATTCTTATGTATCAAGTATTGCCAAGGAAAATTCACCAATTCAGAGTTGGTTGAATAAGACATGATCTTGAATATGTTTGAATGTTCATAGTTAGTATATACAAGTAGGTCCAGTGACTAGACTAAAAAAATAACAAGAATCACTGTAAGTTGGGATGGAGTGCTCTCAAAATTGATTAATGTTTTTATTCTAAAAGAATTGGCAATAAACTTAATATAAATTTTTACCAAGTTTCTTAATCTATATTAATGACATTTCAATGTTGAGTACATCATCGTGTGTTTAGTCCAACATAATCACTTCTGGATTCAAACTTGATTTTAAGTTGAAGCAGTTTTTAGTAAATTGTGTTGGATAAAATTTTTATACCGTATTTTACTCCGAACTAGTTTTTAAAATAAAAACATTCCAACATATATTAATTTTAATCAAACCAATTTTTAAACTGAAAATCTATTTCTCACCAAGGGACCAATATGTGACCATTCACATTTATAAAATTACTTAAACTTATATTTCAGCTTATTTTGGATGATGGAACCTGAATCCAAACAAGCACAAAAATCTAAAACAAAATTATTTAAAGTACTCTATGCATACCAAATCGTATCGGTGTAACGATTTGATTATTCTAAAAATATATGAGACGATACATAATAAATATATATAATAGGTAAATATACAATTACTATTCTGTAAATACAAATTAAAAATGTATTTTTGGACATTATTAAAAACAAAAATCGTAAACCATTATCATTGTAAATTCCTTCTCATTATAAGAAAGAATAGTACTATCAATCACATTCTTTTGATGTAAGGAGAACAATTTTTATTTTTGGTTCCTCATGGACAATGCTTCCGTGTTTCTATGTTATATCTATATATGCATAAAAATTCAGAAAGTATAATAAATATATAATTGTATTTCTCCAATCTAAATTAAAAATGTATTATTTTAACATTTTTGAAAACAAAAATCATAATCATTGTCATTGTCATCATAAATTACTTCCTATCATTTAAAAAAAATATACTATCAATTCTCCTTCTTTTGTTGAAATCATCTATAAAGACAACAATTTTTATTTTTGGTTCATTAATGCAGAATGGTTCTGTGTTTCTATATTATATGTCTAACGTAAATTATATTCATTTTTCATAAAAAAAATTACAAGATTGGATACTTAGCCTATTTGCATTGGAGAAGTATCCATGAATATACATGCTTGAAGTAAATTGAGAGAACTAGTGCTTTGTATTCTGATGAGCACCAAAGGATTAAAAAGAAACAGTACAATATGAAAATGACCGAAAGGTCTTGCAGAAATGGAAGTCCCAAACCCAGACCCATTTTTGCACGTGATTACACTTTCAACAATGAATGTGAAAATAGAGTAAACAGTGTGAGAAGTTGAGTATTCTGAAAAGGCTCAGAGTTGCTGTAAACAATGAAAAGTTGACGGAGAATAATCCGATGCTACATATTTACAGTGTCGAATCTTAAAGCAGTAATTGATAAAGCCGAAACCCAGTTAAACGGAGAAAAGTTGAATCATTGTGGAACTCAAATATTGTAAAAAGAAAGGAATGTAGAGTGCATAGAGTACCTCTTTCCCCAGCATCGCTATCTTTGCGCTTGAGAATCTTTCGAGTTTCTTTTCTAAGTAAGAAATTGAACATTTTGAGAAGAGGGTAATACTGAGAAAGGAAATGGGGGAGGCTAAATAAGAGAGGAAGTAACAATGGCACTTGGTTTCGGAGAGGAAGAATGAATACAAAGGAGAAGATGAACAGAAGAGACAAAAGTTTGCAAGAAAAAGGGTGATGGACACGTGGATTGTGCCGGTGATGGCGGAGAATGGCAGCTGTCGGCGAACCCTTAATATTCACATGACAAGACATTTAACATTGTTCTGTTGTTTATCTGACAAAAACGGTGTCGTCCCATGTACCCAATCAATGTGACGGCAGAGGTCATTCACCAAACACTTTACCAAGAAAAATGTCCACCCTCTTTTTTATTAATTGAAATTTATTACAAAATGGGTATGTATGTTTCACATTTTTTAATGTATTTTTTTAATTCTTATGAAAGTTGTATTGTTTATGAAACTTTATTTGCCAAAAATATTAAAATAATGATAGTTAATTTTTATTTGCAATTTTTTCTCACCGTTTTAGTTTTTTAATTTCAAAAATCTGTAGTTTTGATTTATTTTCAATTTTTTATCTTTTATTTTAATAGTTATATTATTTTCTGATCATACTTCTCACGTTTGATTTGTATTTTAAAAAAAAATCTTATTAAACCATATTTTTTGGAATTTCTTTTCAACCAAGTTGCCATGAAATGGTTCGAGAGGTGAAAGTTTTAACTTTTTGGAATTGATTGTTTTATTATATATAATATAAACGTAATCCTACTCTTTGATGTGATAAATAATTAAATTATTTTACAATAATATCATTTTACTCTTTAATTCTAAGAAATTTATATAATTATTCTCAAGAGTACTTTCATCAACTAAATATATTTTTAGATTTCTTAATGTTTATAAATAACATGAATGGTGATTTTTGTATGAAAAAAATGTAACTAACGCCCATTAAATGAATATGTTAGTTTTAAATTTGTTTGAGTTTTTTAATTTCACATGATTGGGGTTATAATCATATAACTGATCATGATTGATGTTAAAGGACTGTTAGACTAATTATTCATAAGTTAATTGATTTTGTAAATACCTTAATTAAACAATCATGGTATAAATTAATAGATTTGGTTAAGGGCGCAGTTAAATATTAATTATGTTTAAGGATTAAATAATTATGTTTTAATGTGCAAGACTGCTATATACATTAAATTTAGCGTAATTAATTATTTCACTTACATAACATTGCAAATGATTATTTCGTTACAACGTATTATTTCCATAATTAATCATTTTACTTACTTGGAAATTATTATTAAATTTCTTTATAAATTATTTTCATGATTAATTATATTCTTGCATTTCACAACATAATCACTTTACATGTATTTACTTGTGACATTAAACTTTGAAAGTATTTAGGAAATTAATCACAACTTTGTTTGCACAATTTTTTTTCATAACTACTTTTAAAAAAGAAAAATGAAGAATTACAATTAATTACTCAATAAATTAAAATTAATTTATATATAAGTTAATTTGTATTATATAATTTTTATATCTTTTTTAACTTATATAAAAGTTAATTTTTAAAAAATAGTTTATTTTTTTATTATTTTCTTTGGAAGTACTAAAACTTCTCAAAAGAAAACATAGCAGTAGTGCATTTTTCATCTTCTTTCGATTAGGTTGAAGATAAATTATATAATGTGGATTCTATTTTATTTACATACATTTCATATACAATTTTCGTATTTTCTATCTTTTTTTCTTTTTAAAGAAATTTCATGCATTCTAAATATAAGTATCTTGGAAGAGTATTATAAAACATTTTTTTTATATAAGGCATTATCTTGTCATTCCTCTTGGCATTCTTATGACTAAAACCGAAGTGACTATTTACTCCTCTGTTCTACTCAAGGAACAAGGTAAATATGGGTGCTTCTTGTCACAAGATGTGAGTGAGCTCAGGAGGGTCCAAGGCTCCAAGAGTAACCTTTGATGAGGAAATCAATATCACTGTTCAGCAATGACAACTGGGTTCATTGCTATGTTTATGATGGAACCTCTGTTATAAGTTTGTACAGCAGGAGTGCCTTGTTGAGTGATGCACACCACATATTTGAAGAAATTCCTGTGAGTTCATGGGCATCAATTATTGCTGGGTTTGTAAAAGACTGGCATGTTGACATGTGTTTGGAGCTTCCATCAAATGAGGGGTTCATATTTCAGACCAAATTATTTTACATACACTAGTCTTCTAAGTGCTTAAATGGGCAAGTGGAGAACTGGGACATGGGACATGTGCTCATTGTCAAATAATTCACATGGGGTTTTCATTGTCACCTCCACAATGATAATGCTCTCATTTTCATGTATTCCAAATGTGGGGCAATTAAATTGATGATGAATTGAACATATTTGAAAATATGTACGGCAGGGATGTTATCACATGGAACACCAAGATCAGTGGCTATGCTCAGCAACACTTCAACAGCTTGGGAATCTGTATGCAAGAGTTGGTTGGCGGAATCAGGTAGCACAAGTGTCAAAATTAATGGAAGACAAAGGTCTACAACCAAATCTTGGTTTTAGTTAGGTTGAAGTCGAAAGTAGAGTCCACAGTTTAGAAGCACAAGATAAGCCAAATAACAGAACGGCAAACATTCTTTTGATAATGAATAGTTTGATGGACCACATCACATGATTCATTTAAACCTTCGTTCTCAGATGTGTGAGGAGAAAAAAATGTTTGGCTTTCGCGATGCTGACTCCATTGTTGGGGATTTATAGGATTTCCATCATTGCAATGCGCGGGAACTGAGGGCAGTCAGTTTCTCATCACTGTAATGTTCCTGGGTAACGGGAGATTCAAGAAACCATGCAAGCAATGTGGTTTATGTGACTTGTATCCACTAATGTGACTTCAATCCATTAATTCAATATAAAAGGATGACACAAAAATCAACTTGGCACTAGAAAAAATAAATACATCCTGAGATAATTGAGATGTAACTAAATTTATTAACTAATTTCTAAATTTGTATTTAATATTAGCTATTAAATATTTTTTATTTTAAATAAAAAGACTAATTTTAAAAGAATTATAAGTGCACTTTTTTTTATCGGTATTGAATAAATTAAATATATTCAAGCATTTAAATCGAACCCATATACAAAAAAATTTAGGCTAATGTTCTCTGATAGAATAAATACAAAAATGAACTAAGAAAAAGTCCATATAGGAGAACATTAGCTACTCCTTGTAGCATACCTTGCAATATGAAATCTCTATATCACACTCAAGAACTTGCTTACAAGCCCCTACACTAGAAGAATATTTCCAACATCATTCCACTGGCAAAGCATTGAGATTGAGACTACTGTCATAACAAAAGATTCACTTACCATATCCACCTTAAATCATTACAGTTCCATAATTACCAAATTAGCTGATTTAGTACCCGTGGCAGCACTGTTGAACAAGGTGCTTTGATGTCTCCAAATCCAAGTAAAATGCATGAAGATCCTTGTTGTTGGTTGTGTGTGTCTAGAAGTAGTTGAATTTGTTAATCCACTCATTGTGATGATCCAAGGTCAAATGAATCTTAATCCTTTTCAAAAATATATGTTTTCTAAAGAAAGTGAAAATTCAACCTGTTAAAATGTCGATTCAACCGGTTGTTTTACACTTATGCTTTGTTTGGATTAGAGAGTGGAAATGAGGGAGTGGATTTGAGATGATTTGAAGAGAAAGAGTAAAGAAAGTTAGGGTGTTTGGATTAAGGTAAATAGAGTGGAAAGTGTGAGGAAAATTTATGAAAGTTTGTGAGTGATGTGATGGGTGTGATTGAAATTGTATTTTTTTAATTGATAAAAATGTAACTTTACATATTTGCCCTTACATTTAAAAATTATTCAAAAATTAATTTAATTTATTTATTTATAAATTATAATTATTTTTAATTAAAATATTATTTAAATATTTATAATTATAAATATTTGATAAAAAAAATATTTCTATATATTAAATAACATTATAATTTTTATCTTTACTTTTTTTAATTAATATAATTATTATATAAATTTATTTGTTAATTATTAAAAAAATATATTTAGTTTTACTATTATTTATATTTATAACTTATTATATATAATATGATTAATTATTTTTTTTATAATAATTATTTTTTTATAATGTTTATATTTTTATATTTAAATTATAATTATATTTTAAATAAAAAAAAAATAATTTAAGTTTAATATAAAAAGGGTAAAAAAGTAAATTAGAATTAATTAATTAATTATATATATATATATATATACCACTTTCTTCGCAAAGTTGCGAAGAAAGTTTTGCATGAAATTTTTTTTGGATTTGTGTGCTTTTTTGTTGTTATTAGGTGGTTTTTAGCTCTTTTCATTGTGAATAGTGTTTCAATGCCTTTCTCTTCATAGATACAAACACAGCCTTAGTGAATTTTGAAAAGGATTTGAAAAGCTTGACTTTGTTTGAAATTGCTGTCAACCAATTCAACCGATTGATTCGTGATTTCAATCGATTGATTTTCAGAAAACCTTAACAGAATTTTGTTAAGTTGTTTCAATCTGTTTTAAATTATTCAAACTGCTTTTGGTTCTTGAATTAAATGCTTTGACCATCTGATTGGAATTTAAATAAGTTGTTTTATGCTCCTAGTCATTAACTAAGCAAGAGAGTATAATCAAAATCAGTTTTTCAAGATTTCAAAGTGTTTTGGATCATTTTCAAGTGTGGAATAAGATTCTCTATATTCTCTGTACTTTAATCTTTGATTGTACCCAAGTGTATTCTATTCCTTTCTTTCTTGATCATTGTAATTCTATGTGACTTGGTGTTGTGCAGTTTCAGAGGTTGTTTTGAAAATTGTGTATTGTTTGCCAAAGGAGGTGTGTGTTCTTGAAGGGTTCAAGATCACCGCTTTGGTGTGTTGTTTGTAATAAAGGTTTGATTACTTAGTGAATTCTCAGTGGTTTTTGAGGACTGGATGTAGCTCTTGATAAAGAGTGAACCAGTATAAACATTTTGTGTTAATCTCTCTATCCTTACTCTCTTTAAAATTGTTTTAGCTTTGATTTTATAAGTTGTTGGTATAAACAACCAGTTGTTTCGCAAAAACAACAAGTTGATTTTTTGCAATCAAACTAAAAACAGTTTTCTAATTGGTTGAACTGATTTCTAATTGATTGATTCTTCATTGTCTTTCAATCTACCTTCAATATTTGTGAAAATATTTCATAAACAATTCACCCTCATCTTGTTTAAGGCCTATATTTCTAACAAGCACATAGTTGAACACTAAAGATATTGCTTGTCTGTTTCTTGAAATTGCCCTGACAAAGATATTTAGGGGTTGACACCTCCAGACATAGCACCACCAAGAATATGCATCTCCAAGAATTGTTCCAGAATGCAACACCATCTAGAAGGATTGGTCATTTTTTACTATAAACTCTTGTATTGACTAATGAGGCAAAGAGAGTCGCAATTACCCTCCTTTGCTTCCACCTCTGCACGTTTCAAACCTATTGCCAGACAAACATGTCCAACATATGCTTCAACAATGGCTTGATTGTCACTACTGCATATCCAAACCTATAACTATTGGTAGTCAGATATTCCTACATACCCTGCAAACTTTCCCTAACTTATATGGACTAATAGAACACATAAATATAACACACTACAAATACAAATCAATGAAAGCAGTTATAAACCACTGGAATCAAATTTTGCTTCTATTAGACCTCGTCCTCTTTTACTTTTCCTTGACCTATACCAGGAGCATAGAACTTCGTTGATAAAAACTATTGAATATGGTCTTTTCTTATTAGCTAATTTCAGACATGTCATGGGCTTCATACACCACTCATAATATGTGAATTCAAACAACTTCTCTTTGTATGTAATCCATGACCAAACCTTTATAGTTGTGCCAACATGAAATCTCTAAATGGTCCACTCTACCATTCTTAAAGACTATCATATTCTTTTGCTTCCACAAATCTTCAATTATAGCAACCCACATACATCCTCAATGATGGGAAAAATGCACGCGGAAGCAACACACATAATCACAAATCAACAGCAAAAAATAAACAACACAGGATTTAACGTGATTCGGTCGCCAACTGCAACCTACATCCACACGGGCAACTATTAGGTTTTCATTATATCCTGTTGCACACAAATTACAAGTACAATGATCTCTTTAAATAGAAATTATAAATGGGACACAATGATTAAGCTCACTCACTAAACATGTGTCTAGTCAACCCAACCCAATTGGTCCTTGCTTCATACCCAACAATCTCCCACTTGAAACCACGAAACAATGTTCACCTGCGCTTCAACTGTGTACAATGATTAAGTCCACTCACTAAACATGGTGTCTAGTCAGCCCAACCCAATTGGTCTTGATTTCATACCCAACACTCAAATCCTATGTGCAGCCGATGAAAGCCTAAGTTGTGTATTCATATTTGTGTTTGACTCACCTTAGTCCCACCTATAGCATATATTCCATACCCTTCACACCACCTTGCATGTAAAAACTAAATGACTAGCTTATAAAATTTTCATGAAATAAATTAGAAGTTCAATTATAATACTTGTGTTTATATTTTTGCTCTTTTATCTTTTGGTGTGCTTCTATTGGAATATATTATTTCCTAGTACATGATTTCTAACACGTCTTGTTAAGAAGTGGGCTTTAAGCCTAACTCAACCCCATAAAATCGGCTCAATGAGATGAGGTTTGCACCCATTTATATACTATGAAAGGCTCTAATCTCTAGTCGATGTGGTATTTCCAACACACCCCCTCACGCCGAGGCTACCAACTCGTGCGTGGAGATATATGTTATGGGTGGTCCGATAACGGCCCGATGGCAGATGGCCTGATAAACCCAACAAATACTCGTTAGGATAGGCTCGGAATGACTCTGATACCATGTTAAGAAGTGGGCTTTAAGCCTAACTCAATCCCATAAAACCGGCTCAATAAGGTGAGGTTTGCACCCATTTATATATTATATACTATGAAAGGCTCTAATCTCTAGTCGATGTGGTATTTCCAACACGTCCAACATAAAAAAATATATATAAGTGTACTTCTTTTTTTACTTCAAATTTTTTAAATCAAAATATAAAATTAACTGACACATTTTTCACTGATGATATTATATTTGTCATGTATATTATTTTGATTTTGATTGTATCCTTTACTGCTTGAGTTTTTCATGAGAGAAAAAATATTGGATAATGTACATGATGAAGCAATGTTTTGGAAAGTAAGAAGTTTCAAAAGTAAAGATCTACTATTGGAGGCAAAGGAACAATATTATGTTCAGGATAGTTATTAGGGTCTTTTAATTAAGAGGAGAGGTTCTTATAAATAACCATGATATATTAATAATCCATTATTTTTTCTATTCATTTACAACTTTCAATACTATTATTTTAACCATTTTTTTACATTATTTAATTATAAATTTATTTTTTATAATATTTTTTCTCTTATAAAATATACTAATTTAATGAGAGAAAAATATCTTTTAACAATTCGTAAAGGTATACAACTTCTCAAGTAAACGTTTAAAAATAAATATAGATAATAAATGGTATATTTATAATTAAATAGTATAAAAATATTAAAATAATAGTATGGTTGGTTGTAAAGGAATTTAGAAGAAAAAAAATGATTGCCAGTCTATCAAGTTCTATTAATAAGGGTGGCATAGTGTAAAATGATTTTTCCGTTCTCAGAGCAAAACATTACAAATCTCTTTTATTCTCTTTTTCTTTTTTTATTTTATATACATATAATAAATAAGATATGTAGTTGTATAGTGAGTTTACATAGTATTTGAGATTGATAGTAATAATTGTTGTTGGTGTCGGTCGTTCTCCTCGTAATATTTTTTTGTGTTTGGTCATTTTTTTTTCGTGCTTCACTTTTTTAGAACTTTCACTCTTTCAGACTCCAATCCTTCAATTTCTTAGCTCCTTAGTGCTTGGTCAAAAACTTCTCCAACGATTAAGGATTCAACATTGAGAGTATATGATGTAAAAGTGATAAAATCGTACATTACTCCTCTATAAAAGGTTTATTTATAGTGTTTGATAGTGGGCTATTTGACTCATGAATCGTATCTAACGCATATCTTCAATAAATCAGTATGAACTATAATATCTCAAGGTGTTACCTAAATTTGGTGGAGTGTAGCCCGAATTTACCCTAATTTATAGGATATTTCTTTACTTATCATTTATCATTAGTTATATTTATTATTAGTTTATCTTGTGATTGATTACCTAATTAATCAGTCAATTATATACCGAGTGACATGAGTAATTCTACTAAAAAAAAGTTTCTACTTGTACACTATATACTTTATCAAAAAATATTTCTCAACCAACTATATCCAAAGTTGTCCACCAAAAGAGACTAGTTCTCCCAAACCAGATACCCTGCCCTTGCAGATTACATCTCTCTTTTTCTCTTAATTCGGAGTCTTAATATTTGAGAACCTAAGACAAGGCATGTTTAGCTTATCAAAATTTCACTCTGTTCACATTGCTGGAGGATTGCTTTATAACATTAAGAGCATCTCTCTAGTTTTTGGGTGTTAGCTCAAGTTGTCATCAAAACTTTTGCCAGTGTATTGGTTGGCTGGTTAGTCTATGCGATTAATCATTCGGCTTTCCCATTCATTTTTGGATTTGACACGCTGAATAATAAAATATTTTAACCTGATTTGTTTTCTTTTATGTTCCTAATATTTACTGAGGTGCCGTTGGCTTTCCAGCATTATTTGTTTGCATTGGAATCAATAAAAGGTTAATCTTTTTTCATGAGATATTTAATAACAGATTGTACTAGAGAGTATCGTATTTATTTGAATTGATCTTGAAAACAGGGTGCATGTGGAAGCACAGCAGTAAATGATCCATAGCTAGTTTTGATGATAGAGGTGCCATTATTGGTTATATGGTAAGTATGTTTTGGAGGCGAATTTAGAGAGTTGGCACTAGAATTAATGTGAGATATGCTTTTGGGTTGAAATGTATTAGAAAGTGTGGTTGGAATAAAGCAAACACACACTAGTAACACATTGGCCAGAAAAGCAGGAAGTTTATTTACAGACCAGAGCGAGGTTATAGCTATTACATATATATGTGTGTGCATATATATGCAGTAGTTGCTTACAGTAGTCTGGAACTAAATCTAATAGATCCTGTCCATCCATGAAGCAAAAGGGGTTACTGCACAGTCTGAAGACCCCACCACGGTTCCCAAGTCGGTGGAACGTAAACATAACGATGCAGTGAAATCAATCAAAACTAATGATCTTACTCGTAGCGCAAAACGGCGACGTTCGGCTCAGTTGGTGAAGTAATTGCGGGGTGAGAAGAGGCGACGAGTCGAGAACATGCCGGTGTAGCGCGGCGAAGCAAGGCTATCGATTGGTCTGTAATCAGGCATGATGAACGCTTCACGTTCCTCCCGGATTCCACCTCTGCTGTTGAGTCCATTGAAGGTGCCATACTTCACCAGCCTCCCCACCCACGACTTCTTCTTCGTGGGGCTCTGATGGCCCGCGTTCATCTTCTGGCACAGGTACTCCTTCACCGCATGCAACCCCTGCTCCACCACTTCCGGTGGCGGCGAACTCAGAGGGTTCCCTTCCACGCTCAGCTTCTGCAACTTCTTGAGGCACCCGATGGAGTCCGGCAAGGATCTGATCTTGTTGTAGCTGGCGTCTAGTTCCACAAGGGAGAGGAGGAGCCCCACCGAGTAGGGTAGAGAATCCAGGTACTGGAAGTTCTGGCTCACGTTCAGAGTTTCTAGGTTTATCAGGTTCTCGAGATCTTCTGGGAGAGACCTCAGGCAGTTCAAACGCGCGTCCAGAATTTTCAGAGCGGTCATGTGAGAGGTCGAGCGAGGAAGGAACACCAGCTTGTTCGAGTTCACTGATAGCTTCTTCAGGTTTGTCAGCTCGTACCCTATGTTCTCTGGAAGCTGGATCAACTTATTGAAGTTCGCATTCAGTTCTTCTAAGCTTCTGCTAATTCGAAAGTCGTAATGTATATTAATTAGTCACAAAAATGATAATCACAATTTTTTTAACCTTTCTTAACAAAAATGTTTTTCATAACTATAGATCAAGCACCAAACAGTTAACTGCATATTTAAGGTTGTCTGTGAACTACATATACATATCGCTGATGCGTGTTGGTAGTTGATTTTGATTTTGTTTGTCGCGCTGCTTACTCTAGTTTGGTCAATAACTCCATTTATACTAACGTAACTCATGCATGCATGTCTCCAGAAATTACAGTAATGACTTGTGTGACTTAGTCGATAATATTAAATTATAACATCTCTAAAACCCTATCACTCCAAGAAGCATAAACATAAAACTAACACCAAATACAACATTGTTACCAAAACCTCACACCCTCCCAACAACATAACATCTACCAACAGTAGAAAAAAAAAACACGATCTCAAAACTTCCTGATTCAAACAAATAACATCCGAAAAGAAATCTACCTTTTAAACTTGAAGGGTGAGAGTATTATGTGGTTATTGATTTTTTTATGGGATTGTTGCTTTCATTTGAACGTGGGTATGCAAATATCTATTGTCTATTTGTCGTTTGATGATGATGTCCGGTGGATTCTTGGAGCTAGGAAAAAGATGTTTGAGCGAATACTATTCTTGTAAAAACTGGTTGGAAGAATAATGGTTTTCCACGGAATTATCACTTATTGATTGACTTTTTCTCCCCTTTGTTTTATTTAAGAATTTTGCATTAGCCTGGTGTCCTTCATCTTTTGTTGATTTTATGCTACTCAATTAAGTAATAATGACGCCCAAAGAAAATGGAGAATTTTTATTTTTGCCCGCTATTTGTGACAACGGCCCACAATGAATGCTTAGAAATTCTATTTTCTACGGTTGATTTTCTAAATAGAATAAGGACTCGTGTATGTTGAATAAAGTTTAAATATATTTAAGGTAATACTTTTTTTTATACTTTCTATTTCTTATATTATCCTTATACATATATCTTATTAAATTGGTAGGTATATTTTAAAGCTTATTCCATAGCTGTCAGTGGCATGTTTAATAATCAATTACTTATAACGCTTTCAAATCTACTCATGATGTAGGATTTCATTATTCTTACGGCATATCCTCGATGCCCTAGCTAGTATCAAGAACAGATGAAGTAAATAAAATAAAAAAACCCACACACAAAGAAATTAAACTTCATCATAGCATGGAAAGCAAGTTATTCGAGTGCTTAGGACTGTTTTGTGCACTATGTGTTGTTTGACTAACGTAAAGGTGGGGAAGTGTATGACTCTATGTTTATGTCAAGAATTAATTAGTTAAATTTACTATTGAACTGTTATTAGATTTGACTAATATAAATTTTAAATTGAAAACATACATATGATCAATTATTGGTTTTAATTAAAACACGGTTTCTTGTTTTCCTCTCTCTGTAACCGTGTTTGCACGGGGTTGTGCCAACCTTATCCCATGAATCAATTATAATTAAGTAATGTTTTAGGAAAAAGTAGAAAGAGATGTTAAAATGGTGAACCTGCAATTTTCAATTGTTTTGGGAAGGTATTCGATGAGGTTGCCAGAGACATTCAAAACCTTGAGTTTAGAGAGGCAGCCAATGGAGTTGGGAAGGTGCCTAAGCTGGTTGGAGTGCACGTCCAACACCACCATGTTCAGCAGTCTCGCTGTTAAGGACTCTGGTATATTCTGTCAGAATATATTTAAAATCAAATGTTAATTAAAAATAAACTACACTACTATTTCTTAAACAGCAACATGAAGACAGTCACATAGGATTCATTAAATAAGTTATGTCGGCTAGCTAACTAATTAACTATAGCTTATGGCGGCAACCACAGGGTACACTGTAAGGAAGGTAAAACTAGCTACCAAGACTTATTAAAGTTAAAGACAAAATTAAAAAACAATTGTATTTTTCATTGATAAAATAAAGGGTATAGTTTATAATAATTGTTCAAAAGTCTTAATCTAAATCAAAATAAAATTAAAGAATATTATTGCCTAATACAACTTGTTATCTTTTGTTTTTATTCGTGTACATGACCAGACATCTATTAATGTACGACAGCACGTACACGTTTGAGTAGAAAAGACATCAACACTATTTTTTATTATATAGTAATTTTTTGTCTTTTTTTCCCTTTTAACGACATCTGTGACCTTGTTTTTATTACATAAATGTCTGTTCAAAGAAATTATAATCTAAAATGGGATCAAGGATTATAAGAAAAAAGGTGAAAAGAAATATGTATATATATACTCCAAATACAACTAGAAACAAAGTATATATAATATCTGATAAGTAGCTTCTCCTTTTATTATCTGTACTTTGAGGAAAAGAAAAGGAAAACCAAGTTGTATTGACACTCTTCATTTATATAGTTGGAGGAAGATGATATTAACTTATATCATTCTCTGTGCTATCAAACATCATATTATTTTTAAAGTTCCTATGTTTGTAGAAAAACTAACCTGAAAACCCAGAAATTAAAGGGCCTTAACTAACAACTAACCCTCTGAACATATGTATGAGAACTCAAATGGAGTTTATTAGAAGGAAAGAGATGAAGAGAAAAGCATTATTTGGTATTGAAGTTTAAAAATATAATTAAGGTCTGAAAAAGATGTAATGCATGAGTTTGTGTTGTGGTGTGTTGTTAATTACCTGGAGATTGTTATTGGAGAGGTCCAACTTGCAAATGGTGGCTAAATTAAGAGAGGGGTTAGGAAGGGAGTCGAGGGACATGCCACTCAAGTCTACTATTTCAAGCCTCTCTTCCTCTGTGCCTTTGCTTCTCTCCGTTTTCTTCCTCACATCCACCTTCACAGACATGGGCTGCTGAAAACGTTGCTGTTGCTCGTACATCATCTTGTACAAATAAATGAACTACAGCAACAATAATGATATCAGAATTTCCTTTTCTTCTTCTTGTTCTTGTTCTTGTTGTGTTGTTTTATTATATGGTGTGTGAGAAGGGAGAGAGAGAGAGAGATGGTGAGAGTAATTGGGGAAGAGAATAGATTGAATGGTGGAAAAGAAGAGAGTGGTTGGGTTTATATGGAGAAAGGAAAGAGGATGCACGGATGAGAAGGGAGAGAAGAGCGGAGTGGACGGGCCACTTGTAAGTGACGTATGATGGAAGTACAACAACCGTATGATGTATGCTTAGGTTTGCGTCGCCACGTTCCTCACTTTGATCAAGTCAACTCACTTTTCTTTTCTTTTTCTCATATCTCTCTTTCTCTGATAAATAAACAATTTCACAAACCTACTGTGCAACTCATTCAACAAAATTATACATACGTTGGTAATCCAACCAGATTAAAATAATTAAAAGTGTACGAAGAAATAATATTTTAATCAAATATGAATGATATGAAAAGATGAAGAAATATTGAAAGGTTGTAAATGAGTGTTTTTTTCTGTATATAACGTAATATTATATATTATATAGTAGAATAATTGGATTACCCAAGTGAAAAGAAGAAAGAATGGAAAAGAAAAAAAAAATTGTAGATATGATAAGTAATTCTTAAATTCTTTTAGTAAGAGACACAGGGAGCTTTAGTAATAAAAAACTATAAGTAAACTCATGAAAAATGATATCACTTTTCATTTAAAATTTTAATTTACTTATATATTATTTGTCTTATTTATTTTGAAATTATCTTAAATTCGTAATCGTGATAATATGAATAACATATAAATAAGATGAAAATGTTAATATGTTTTATTAGAAAGGATAAAAATGAAAAAATGAAAAAAAAATAAAAATATACATTAGTAAAATCCTATAATTAAAGCTCAAGTTTTTTTTTAATCAGAGAAAAGGCTCAAACTTTGTTACATGTAGCATGGAAATATTGGGTTTGAAGTATTCCTTTTAATTAATTTATTTTTTATTGATAAAAGAATATATAGCATAAAGATAAGCGTATTTTTATTCGGGACAGACATGAGATTATTTTTTTTATCAAAATAATAATAATAAAAAAAAAGAGTTATTGTAAGATCATATTAAAATTATTCTATAATAAAATAGTGTTTTTTATTTAATAACGAATTGAATGTTTTTATATTTATAATTGCGTTAGGTATGATGAATTTGATGCTCGTCAATCCGACTTAATTAATTAGGTTTCTAAATATCAATTTCAATCAAATCTTGTGAAAAATCAATCTAATCTCTCTCTTTTTTCTTGAGTCAAGTCTAGTTAGTTGAATTGAATTACATAAATCCATAAGGGCCCATCTATTTTAACTCTATCACAATAATTCTTATTTTAATTATTGAGATCAAAATATGAGTTGACAAAAGACAATACTATAATTTCAATCATAAAAAAAAAATATATAAAAAAAAATAAAAATAAATAAATATATATATATATATATATATATATATATATATATCATGTTAGAGTTTTGCTTAATAATAGAGGTTTATATCCATTTTATGTTTAAACAAAGTAAAAAGTATTTGTTTCTTTTGTTAGTAATCTAATGTAACATTTAAACAGAGGTTTATAATTTACGCGCGAGTTTACGTGGCGAGATGAATTGTTTCGTTGACTTACCTAAATAAAAAAATAATTATTTTAATTTTTACAGAAAAAATTATATTCTACTTATATATTATTATTTTAAGTGTGATTTTTATTTTATTTAAAAAAAATTAATGTTTTATTTTAATCATCTAAAGAAATTAATATTAAAAATAAGAGTGAATTTAGTTTTAAGGAGAATTTTACATTAAAAATTTGTTAATAAAAAAATAATATAAAGAAGAGATTTCATTAAAATATTTTGTAGCAAAACTTTTGATAAGATACTTTTATACATTTACATACATATAAAAGGAAAATATATGTAAAATAAAATTTTAATTACTTTTAATCACATCTTTCTAACAATCTTCGTACTTGAATGTCTTTATATTTTTTTATCTTAATTGAATAAATTAAAACAAAGACGAAATTTTAATTTTTTAATAACAGAAATATTTGTTTATAATTAATGAAATTTTAGTTTAAAAAATATTTTTTTTTACGTGGACTAATCCACATGTCCACAGACTACCTCTTATGCGGAATGGGTCAATGAAATGAGTCTGCACTCTTTGTGCCAACCAATCTAACTCACATTTTGCAAATTAAACGCGTGACAAAGCTTATACAAAGTGAGTAAGTTCACATTAAATCTGTATTTCCAATCCTAGAAACCCTATCTTTCTAAACCTAAATCACCATTTGATCAATAAAAGTTTATTAATATTGATTGAGAAATAACATTGACTTGCGTTCTTATCTATGTCTTCATAGAAAAAAAAATCATATTTAACATCAATTGGGAAAAAATATTAATGTTAATGAAAAAATCCTAACTAGAATCATTTGAGAAAAACATTGACTTTTATCGCTAAAAAAACCTAAGAAAATAATGTTAAGTTTATGACCTATTACCTTCAACGCCATCTTAAATTATATCAAATTAACAATATCTTAATTAAGGTTGAACTCAAGAGAAAATATGAAAAGAAAAAAATTAAAATAAAAGAGGAGTGTGAATATGAAAAGTTTTAAATTCTTATTCTGTATGAATAAAATTTAAAATCTAATAAATCTATTATAAAGTAATATATATTTTTAAAATGATCTAATTTTTCTATTATATATTAGTAAAAAATATAAAACATAATGTGTTGATTTAATAATTTTAATCATACCTGCCCTCTTAATAATGGTTTCTATTTTCATGGTTTATTATCTTAATATGATTAAAATTGGTCGATAAGATAATTTAAAAAATATATATATTTTAAAAATTACTTTTCTATCTTTCTAAACATAAACTAAACATCATAATTAACTATGTTAAAAATTGATTATCTCAGGTTAAATCAAACCTAGATTTCACCCAATTTTACAAATAGTCAAATAATTGATTATATTAATTATTTTTTTTTTATAATTGATTATATTAATTTTTTTTTCTTTGTAGATAATTGATTATGGTCAATCAATAATAATTATGTCAATTAAGTAAAAAAAAATTATTCTCTTTGATTATCGATTATGAATAATAAATATTCATTTTTCCTGATCCAAAATGTGTTATAGGATACATGAAGAAGATAATAGTCGATTACATTTAATTATAATCCATCATAATATTCGGTAACCATAAAACTCTTTTCGAATGGAAGTTCTCTCTATATCATTCCATACTTTTAAAAAAATGTTATTTTTTGAGAAGATATTACGAGAGTGGAACAAATTACAAGTTCTTTGAAAATATTGATTAAGATTTATCAAAAGGATTGATCATGCTATTGGTCTTTCAATTATAAATCTTTATTTTTTTTTCTTTTGTAATATATATTGTTAACTTTGCACGAACATTTGTTTATTGTATAGTTGAATGTTTTCATTATCTTTGTAAATGTTTTGAAGACTTATTTGTATTTTTGGTTCTTATTATTTAGGAGTTATTATAATAAAATAATTTAAATTGTTAGTAAAAGGTTTAGCTAAAATTATCTGGATTGAATGTAAATTTGAAAATAATCAAACTAGTATAAAAAAATTGTATGTCTTTGTGTTTCATCAAAATTTATCATGTTGAATTATTTGTTGGTCTTGGTGGTAATTAAGTGTGTTGTACTTAATTACTCTTATCACCTAACAGTTTAAAATGATATTCTTTGATATTTTAAAAAAATAAAATCACTTCATGTCTTTTTATTCTTTCTTTATTACATTATATAATTAGTCATTCTCAATATTATCTCCTTTTTCTGAAGAATAATTTTACACTTGAAATTAGTAAGAAAAAAAATAATTATTTTAACTTTATTTATTTATTATTCATATATTTAATTTTTAATAGTTTATCTTTTACAAATTACATTTTTATCTCTACTTTGAATTAAATTTAATATTTTAAACATACTAATAATTAAAAATAATAAATTTAAGTAAGTTTTACATCTCTAATATAACTAACTTTTTTACTAAATACTCACTAAATTATAATTGCTAACTTAATTCCCTGAATATATATATATATATATAATTTTGTCCTTGAAATTTTAAGTGATTTTAAAATATTTTTTTCTTCTCTTTTGGTCCATCAACTTGTTTTTTTTTTTATCATAATAATCTATATCTTTTTCATCCTATCTTGATGTATCTTCTGAATACACGTAACATAATTAAATACATATCATGAATTAATATTCTAGATAATGTAACACATGTTCCAAACATAAAAAATATGTGGATAATAAAACCAATTAGAAACTTATATCAAATTTATTATTTTATTAGATACTCAACTTGAATTTTTTTTATTAGATATCCAAATAAAAATCAATAAATATTAAAAACCCAAAAGTCATTTAAGATAAAATAATGTTTATTGATTCAAATAATTGATTTAATCTAAAATATAATTATATATTTAAAGTGTTTTTTATTATAAATTTTACCAATATAAAGCAATTATAAGTTAAATAAGTTTCAGGTCCCAATATATTATATTTTTTAGTATACATGATGATTTTCAAATTAAATAAATAAATTACCAAGTTTAGGTTTAAGTCTTTGAAAAAAAATTATTTATATTTTATTTATAATATTACGTTTTTTTATTTATTTTGAAATTTTTGTCTTTCAACTTATTTGTTATTATAACAATAGTTTTAATTATATAATTATGTATATTATTTGTATATGTAACATAACTATTTAATTCATTTTATTTTTTAAAACTTTGTATTAAACATGTGTCAAATTAATTAATACATAAACAATAAAATTAATATAAAAAAAATGCAAATCACAATATTTAACTTATTAAATTTGAAATTTAAAAATATTAAATTGTCAAAATAAAAATTGAAACTTTATACTTAATGTCTGACTGAAATGTGACTCTATCTTGGTTTGTGCTATGTTTACTAGGATGTTTCGTATTCGATATAATATTTGTCTTAATTACTGTGGAAAAATAAAGTTTAGTGTTACTCATATTTTTCGTGAAGGGAATGTGTGTGTTAATAAGTTGGTTTTTCATTGGTATAATAGGTTTTCATCTAGTATCTTCTTAAAAATCTTTATTAATAGGTATAGTCTACCTATGTATAATTTTTGTTAACATATGAGTTTTGGTCTATTCTTCTCATATTTTTGTATTTTTTTAATAATATTTTTTTATGTCATAATAAATGAATGTTTGTTATTTGAGGTGACTCAGATGTCAAGAATCATATTGATGCCTAACATAAAAAAATTTATTAAAAAAAAAAAAACTTATACTTATTTAATCCAAAATATTTAGTATTGCTTATTTTTAGAAAAAGGAGCACACAACTATAATCGGCTTGTGTGGGAAAAGACAATTCAAAGTATTGTTCTTTAAACAGTGAGCGACTCCCTCACGGCGGCCACCGCGAATCACGGACACCTTATGCTGCTGCAATGTCAATGGTTTCGGAAGTTCTCTTCTACTCCAAATAAAAATCAATTCCAATTTGATTATTTTTAATATTTTTTTTCTTCAATTTTAGTAATACAAGGTTCAATAACATAGAATATCGTAATAAATAATTTCATTAAAGTCATTGAGTAGACAAAATGAAGCGAGCCAGTAATTGAATTGATTGTGAAATCTCTCCAAGCCCAAATAAATATAAGTTCTTACTTTAATAATCAGAAATCTCCATTAGAATAATCCTCTCTTTATGAATATATTTGTTAGAAAATAGTATAAACATCACTTTCATAATTTTCAGACAACGTCTGTTGGTAGTTGAATATGTAACACAATATCTTCTTAATAATTCCAGTCATATATACAAGGATTCTGTTCAACACTAATTTATTTGCCACACTTCTTTATAGAGATTAAAAAATACAATATCTCACAACCTCATTTTTTCTTATTACAGTCCACATAGGTTTTATGATTATAATTTGGATCATCTAAAGTTGACGAAAATTATAAGTGAGCAAATGATTAATTGTACTAAGTTATATCTGATCTTAAGCCATTTTTAAAATTTGATTGGATTAATTTGTTTAGTCCGTAACCTATCTCTTGATACAATGAAATTAATAAGTTAATATTTAAATTAGGATATGTCATGCCTTTGAATGCGGTTGGATTTAGTCTTATTCCCCTAACAAAGTTTTTGTCTGTCCACAACTTGGGGCACTGTAAATCTTGGAAATGGTATATTATAACATTTCACTAACCGTTACAGTAATAATAATAATTAATATATAAATAAAGAAATAAATAATTATGTACATAATATTTAAGTTTTTTTTAAAAATAAACTTTCCTTCTTAATATTATATATATATATTAAGTTAAAAAAAATAGAAATCATATACATATATATCTTTCTTCTCAGTTTATTTATGTTGAAATTTTCCTATTATATCACATACTTCACGGTCATTACAATCTAAAAAAATAATAATAATAATAGCACAAACACATAAAATATGGTGAGTCAGTGTTTTAAAAAATAAAAAAATAATAATAAAAAAAAAATAAAAAATAAAAAAAAAATATATATATATATATATATATATATATATATATATATATATAAACTGGGAGTATGATTCGGGAAGTTGAGAGTTCTTATTTTATATGATGGGAAGATTATGGTTTTGTGGGAAATGGATTCAGTGGATCAAAGCATGCCTGGAATCAGCTACAGTCTCAGTGTTGGTAAATGGTAGCCCGACAAAAGAATTTAAACCAACTAGAGGCCTTAGGCAGGGGGATCCGATGACACCATTTTTGTTTTTGATTGTCGCACAAGGTTTAGCTGGGTTAGTAAATCAAGCGACAAGAAAAAACCTGCTATCGGGTATTAAAGTAGGGGATAAGAAGGTGGAGGTGAATTTACTACAATTTGCGGATGACACCCTTTTTGTATGTGAACCTAATATGCAGAACATCAAGTGCATTGAGGCTATTTTAGGATGTTTTGAATTAAGCTCGGGCTTGGCGCAATTGGAGTAGATAGGTATGAGGTGAAAATGTATTCGGATATACTCCACTGCAGTCTAATGGATATCCCCTTCACATACTTAGGCTTACCTATAGGTGGCAACCCATCTAGGTGTTCCTTCTAGGAGCCTTTACTATCAAAGATAAGAAAGAAACTTTTTGTATGGAAGGGAAAGAATTTGTCATTTGCAGGAAGAGTCTGCCTTATAAAATCTGTTATCAACGCCATACCACTATTTTTTCTATCCTTTTTTAAAGCACCAATCGGAGTGTGCAAGGAGATAACAAAATTACAGAGAAAGTTCTTGTGGGGGTGGGGAACGGATGGGAAGAAAATTGCTTGGACTAGTTGGGAGAATATCTGTAAAGCGAAAGAGGAAGGAGGTCTAGGTATCAAGCGTATTGATTTGTTTAATAAGACACTCTTGGCAAAATGGTTATGGAGATGGTGTTCTACAGAGAGAGGACTTTGGAAGGAGGTCTTAGAATCAAAGTATGGAGCGAGGGGGCTGTTGAATTCAATTGCACCGAAAAGAAATAGGTATACATCTAGATGGTGGAATGATTTACTCAAAGTAAATCTCTTTGACCAAGGTGACAATTGGTTCAATCAGAATATGACTTGGGAAGTAGGATCAGGGGAGAAGATCAAATTTTGGGAAGACGAATGGTTAGCTAATGGTCAACTCAAAGGAAGATACAAAAGATTGTACAATAACTCTGAGTTGAAAGACAAGCCTATTGGAAGTTGTGGTAGTTGGAATGTAGATGGGTGAGAGTGGAATTTAAGTTGGAGAAGAGAATGGTTCGAATGGGAAAAGACTATGGTAGAGGATTTCATGTCTATAATATCACAGGTGACATTACAACAAGGTAAAAAGGATTCAAGGTTATGGAACGACCCTCCATCATACATTTTTCTCAGTAAAATCTGCTTACAATAAGTTAGTAAATCACAGGCGGGGGGGGGGGGTATCAGTGTTCGGGTCTCTTTGGAATCTGAAGGTTATGCCCTCAGCCCTATTCTATGTGTGGAGGGCTCTCTTGAATAGGATAGCAACAAAGCATAACCTGCATAAAAGGGGAGTGACATTAGGGGATACTTTATGTGTTTTATGCGGAAGGGAAGAGGAGCCAACGACACATATCCTCCTTTTATGTAGGGAACCAAGTAAAGTGTGGAATATGTGTTTTAGCTGGATGGGAATTAGTTCGGTGAACCATAATGAGTTGAATTATCATTTCGAACAATTTTCTTGCATCTGCTTTAATCAGGAAGGTAATAGGTTATGAAAAAGTATTTGGGTCTCAGTAGTATGGAGTATATGGAAGCACATAAACAGGGTCATCTTTAACCAAGCAAAGGTAGATGCAGAGGAAATTTTTACTATGGCACAAGTACAATCATGGGTATGGATGAAACATAAAGAGAAGAAAATTATATTCTCCTTTTCTGATTGGATTTTGTCACCTATAACCTGTGTTAGTATGGTAACAAGGTAAGTGCATAAGTATGTAAGCATTTTTTTCATAATCTAATGAAAGTAATTTAAAAGAGTCATTACAATCTTCTATACATGCTGTAAGTAAGGTTGGATGTTGCAATAAATTGGCATCAGTTACTCAAGGTCAAGGGTATAGGTTGTTTTGTCTCTTTGAATTAGTTTGATTGGTGGGGAAGATTGCTTTCTTGGTGCAGGTTAAGATTGTGGGGAGTAGGGAATCTATCCTGTAAAAGAAGCTCGAAGTGAACAATGATCGTGGAAGGAGGTTGAAAGACTTTTGCATCCAGCGTAAAAGAGTGCCTTCAATTAGTGGGATGTTTGTGGAATTGTTTATGCAGATAAAACTGGATGCAGATTTAAGTAGAAGTTCAAAGAACAATAATTTTGTTACTGATGTAGAATCACAAAGGTTATTCGTATATGTGGCAAAATGTTGATTCCTGAGGAGGGTTTGGACTACTAGAAGCGTTCTACTTTCAGTGTGCTTTGTAGTAGCCAATTTAAGATGCTTATAATAGGTTGTTGATTTTTGTGTGTGCAGTTTTGAGTGTGGTGATATAGCCCAGTGACAGACTTCTTAAGCAGCTTTTTGCTTTGAGTAGTGAGCCTTGAAATCTGCATCAAAGCTTCATAATTGGGGTATAAAATATCCTTTTTTCATGAGAATTTAAAGTTGGATGGCATAGGAAGAAGGCGTGCATTTTATGCAATGTTGGGCAACTATATTCATCTTGAAGGGTGATTTGAGGGCATATGTTTGAGGGGAGTTAGCATTGATTCTTGAAGAGTTTGTTCTCTTTCAGGAAGCCTAGACTTGTATTGTTAAGTCTGGGAGTTAAAATAGCTGTACAATTTTTTAGTTTTTGTATAAGGGTTGGGACACCCCTGAAGTGTCCCCAATTTAATTTAATTAAATCTTTGCTAAAAAAAATTAAATTATATATTTAAAATTTTATAATTTATATGAGTGATTCAAATCACATCCATATATATATTTTTAAGTATAGACATTCCATAAATTCATTAAGTATATATCATATTCAATGTCTAACTTTCAATCCTCTCATGTCACAAATCGGCATAGACATCAATATCACAAACACTTAACTCTACTTCTAAAAGACGCATGTGTTGAATTCGACTCAGAGATCTATACATGTCATATTATTTTCAGTAAGTTGTCACCATAATAAAACTACATAATAGGAACACAATTTATTCATGTGACAGGGTACACTACAAGAAAATCATGAAATAGAAACCCATTTTTAGAGACCAAAATAATTAGTTGCAATAGTAACTAAATTAGAGACCATTTTAGAAAATAAAAAAAAATTGGTTTCTAAATTAGTTTCTATTATTGTTAAATAGTTTCTAAATTGGTATCTAATTAGCAACCAAGATTTTAACTACCAATTATTTAGTTTTTAAATTTGGTAGCAAAAACCTTGGTTGCTAATTAGATACCAATTTAGAAACTATTTAACAATAATATAAACTAATTTAGAAGCCAACAATTTTTGTAGTTTCTAAAATGGTCTCTAATTTAGTTACTATTGCAACTAATTATTTTGGTCAAAAATTGGTTTCTATTTCATGATTTTCTTGTAGTGGTAGATTCTTATGACCTACTAGACGCAATTCCTTTTAACACTACAAACTAGGTCATAAGAATCTCATTTGATTATCAACACTTAATATTTTTCTTTATGTGAGTTAGGGATGACAAAGCGGGGCGGACCATATGGGTTATCCCACGACCCACTTAAAAAAACGCGGGGCGGACTGCATATTCCAACTTGCTAGCCCGCTTAGGCTTATCTCGTATAACCCATAGCCCGTGCGGGGCAAGCGGGCTGGTCCGCATGACCCGCATAACTTAAAAATCTAGAAAATTTTTTTGCACCCCCATATTTTCTTCACGCAGCCTTATATTTCACATTTCAAAATTTTTATTCACATCTTATTACACATGTGTTGTTGTGAAAATAATATTGTAAGACCATTTACCTAATGCATCTAAATAAATAAAAAATAATTAAAAAAATTTATTTAAAAAAATCTTTTTTATTAATTTTAAAAAATATTTCTTATGCGGGCTAACCCACAGGCCCGTAAACCAACCCGTATGCAGGACGAGCTAGTAAAATCATCTCACATATTTTAAGCGGGACAGGCCAATCCGACCCACATTTTATGGGTCAAATGTGGGGCGGGCCTATGCGGCGCAGACCAACCCGCATTGTCATCCCTAATGTGATTCCAATATTAGTAGAATCGATATATCTCACACAGAATTCCAAATTTAATAGACAACCTAAACATCTTAACATAGTATTCCCTCATTAGAAATAACTATGTTTACAATTCCTTATATAAAACTAATTACATAAATATATATAATCAATATTCCATTTACATATATAATTAACATTCACATTAAAATCAATTAAAGCGACAAACAAAAAAAAGTTATTTTTTAGCTTAAGCTGGACATTGTTTCGCTTGAGAGAAAATCTAGCTAAGAGCAAGGTTGAATTTATACTCTATTTTTGCTTGAGCAAAAGATAAACTTTAGCGGAAATAGACCGACAAGATTTTCTACTACATTTTCTCTTGAGTGAAAAAACTTTCACATGAATAAAAATGGATCCGACAACAAATGTTGATTCTTTACTATATTTTCGCTCGAAAAAAAAATTATCTCTTGAGGAAAAATACAATAAATCAACTTCATGCAATTGGATCAACATGTTTTCAAACCTCAAGAAAAAATAATATAATAATTTCCGAACTTTTAAACAATTCAAAAGGACAACATGACTTTAACTTGCTTAAATATAACTTGCACTCTCATTAAATTCATTACTATAAGAAAATAATTATTCTCATAAAAAGTTCATATTAAAAATCGAGTTTAATAATCTTCATAACTTAACATGCACAAGTGTATTCACCATCTCAATATTTGAAGAATGGTATTGACTCTAAAGTACTCTAGAAAAATCTCTACAAACTAAAAAGTCAAATAACATTCTACTCTCTTTTAAAACATTTGCATATTTTCAAACAAAAATATAAATGCTGCATAGAAATCAAAGTTAGTGTGACCAAATCACTTTCACATCCAAATCATCTACGATACTATCAAAACATAAATATTTTCCTTTACCTTTAACTTGCTTACATTACAAGAAAATCATTAAATAGAAACTAGTTTTAGAAAATAAAATAATTAGTTACTATTTGACTAAATTAGAGACCATTCTATAAACTAAAAAGAATTATTGGTATCTAAAATGATTTCTATTATTAATAAAAAATTATAAAATGATTTCAAAATTGATATCTAAATTAGATACTAATCTTTTAGATTATAAATTAGTCTCTAAAAGACTAATAAAGACTAATTTATAATATAAAGTAGTAAGTAAATAAAACTTTGGTAGCTAATGGTTAGATACCAATTTAGAAACTATTTTATAAATTTTTATTAATAATATAAACTACCTTAGATATTAATAATATTTAGTCTCTAAAATAGTATTTAATTTAGTCTATATATAATGAATAATTATTTTTTTTTCTAAATTTAATTGTTATTTAATGATTTTTTTTAGTGTTAAATCAAGTTTACGCCTTTAACTTTACTATGTTAATAGGAAAGCTAGAAAGGTACACAAAAATCAATGATCTAGACATACTTTTATGATCGTGGACTAAAAAAAGATATTTTCCTTAGAGAGACCACATGCAATACTCCTAGTTTCTATATATGCAAAACTTCCAAAACCAATACAAGAAAAACTATAAAGGAAAACTTTCTCTAAAACAAATTATGTTCGGACAAACTTGTTCTATTATTCACCAAGATCCTTAATGTGTACAAAAAGATAAACTAATCTTTCATAAATATAGAAGCAAAATAGAGAAAAAAATGTTTTTAAACGATAATAATTTTTTTAAAATAAAATTTGTATAATTAACTTTTTATATTTATAAATTTATGCTTAATAATAAAATATTCATATTTTATTACAATTATACTCTTCAACAATTAAATAGGTCATCATATGTATAACTTGTCGACAACAAATTATTTTTTTTTATATTTTTTGTGTTTAATATATTTTTTATTTTTTTATTTAAATTTCCTTTTTTATCTGAACAAAATATATCACTTTTGAAGTTTCAATATCTCATGTTTATTAGCTAAGTGATAATTGACAAAATCAATATGACCGATGTTTCTTGGAAATTTCATAATCCTAGTGTGCAAAAGTTAGAAAGGCATTTAAAAATGGTGCTCAAATTATTATGTACATGGCCGACATGGAATTTTATAAATTTATGATAGTGTTTATAAGCTGATAATAAAATTTGATAAGTTTAAGAACTGTACTTGGTGTTATTGATATGAATCAACATAAATTTTTATATATTATTCTTTCTTTAAGCTTATTAATTAATCTAAATTTTTTATATTATTTTTTATTAAAAATAAAAAATTTCTAAATGATTGTCTAATTTTTTTTCGTAGTCAAAGTCTAATCTGTCATCATTGATAAACAACAAATTATATATCCCAATTTTTTAAAAGTTTAAAAATATTAGTCAACCTCTTTTATATTTATTTTAAAAAGGTGAAGACTCTATTTTTAATCATTTTTTTTCTTTCACAAAATTTGAACCCCACGTTTGATAAAATATTTCAGCTCAATTATACCACACGGAGTCGATTTTGCATATCCCATAAAAATATTATATATGTTTTTGATAAATAATATAAAGTGTTAAGTGTCAAATTATTTAAATTTATGAAAAATAAATATTTTTATCAACAAATTTTAGTTACAATCAAAATTTAAAAATCATTGATTTAATAATATTTTTTTATTGTGTTTGTATATCTTGTGTAATTTTTAAACATTAAAAATCTTTATATTACTTAAAAAAAATCTTAAAATATAGTAATGTTTAAATGTTTATTTTTAGTTTCTTCAAATTAACATTAATTACATACAAGAGTGTAGTTTTTTCTTTAATAAAATTTTCATCTTTGATTAAATATACTCTAATTTATTTTTTTTACAGTTAAGAAATTAAAGGATGAATATATGTTGATTTAAAAATTAAAAATATCTCATTTTTCTCTCTGTCTCTCCAAACTCTCACCCTTAAATGTACTCCATATTTAATAATTTACTTAATTATGAAAAGACTTACCCAATAAGAAGTTGTGGTTGGATTTGAAAATCCTTTGAAAGAAATCATGAAAGACAGCTGATTTATCCTTCATAGAATGGTTTTCAAGTTTATTGATTAATGCGATCTGAGTAATAAAGCATGAAGACGACGGGTAATTTAGTTCAAATTTCAGATCACTAGCTGTAGTTATCAAATTATATCAACTGTGTAATCGTGATTGCGACTTCAAGGTGCCAGTTAGTGGAAAATAATACAAAAGAAAACAAAATAAATTTAATAACATTATTCCTGCTTTTAAATTCTCATGATTTTTTTTAATTGCGTAGCTCATTTATCTTGCATTCTTTCCTGTCATTTTTTACTCAATAAAATATTGAGAAAGTATTAAATAAAAACCATTACTGAACTGTACTTGCCTTACAGTAATTTTAGTAATTATTTCCTTGAGAAGTTGACTTCGTTAATTAATTAGTAAAATATTAAATCGAAAAATATAACGTAAAATAATAGCATACCTGACTTTTCATTCTTTAATATGGAAAAGACCAACCAACAATAAGAAGTGGGTAGATATTTGTTCGACAATATAAAAGTTACTTTATAAGTGGTCAATAGTGCAATTTGGTGTTTGAAAACATGGAGATAAAAAATTATTGTATGAAAGCATATTATAGATAACTTTTTTAATTAAGTGGTTCATAACACTTTTTATTATTATTTGATAAAGTTCAAGTGGCTAAAGAAGTCACATGCTTGCTTTCATCTTGCTCCAAGTCATCACACTATGTACATAATTTGTCATCTCTGTGGTTATCCTCTTAGATTGGATTATTATTACACGTGTTTGCTCTCCTTCTTTTCTAGTTTATATATGTATATTGGTACATCCAGTGTGCATAAAGTTTTTACTATTTTTTAAAATTAATCTACTGAAATAGTCTAGTTTTTAGCCTTTATTCAAATTGATTAATTTAATATTATAATATCTTAAAAATGATTAAATTTAATATTTTTCTTGTTTAAACCAAATATTTAGAGGAAGTTTTGGTCATCATAAAATTGGAAAAGTTAAATTTATTGACGTTGAACACTTGAGTTTAATTAACCGAGGATTTTGATTGAAATAGGAATAAAAATTAAGGTCTATTTGTTTTCGTTGATGTATTGTTTACGAGCAAAGAAATAAGAGTATGTCATTTGAATTCAGGGTTTTGTGAGGATGAGAAGGAGAAAATACACCTGTGAATATTAAATATTTTCCTTGCAAAATGAAGAGATGTTGATGAAAAACTAAGTCAGCATATGTTATTTTCAAATTTATCCTCATTTATTTTTATTCTACTGTTTATAGTATTTTTTATTTTCTATTATTGTAAAGTTTTTTAATATAAAAAAATAGAATTTTTTATTTCTTTATATAAGTTGTGATTTATTTTCTAATTTGTATAGTACATATTTAATATTTTAAAATATTACTTGATGTTCTTTTTTATTTAATTTGTTGTTGTGATTATATTAATATATTTTTGTGTGTATAATTATTATGTCTGTGAGTTATAATTTATTTGATAATAATTTGTTATGAAATTATTTTCTATTGTTAATTATATTATATTTTTGTTGTTGTAGTATTTTTTATTTTTCATTATTACATGGTTTTTAATAAAAAATAATTTTTTTATTTATATAAGATCTGATTTATTTGTCAATTTTATAGTACATGTTTAACATTTTAATAAATTACTTAAAGTTCTATTTTTATTTAATTTATTGAATACATATTTTTTTAATTATAAATTTTAAATTATACCTATTTACATTTAATACATATTTATTTTTTAAATCTACGGTGAAAGTTGTTTATTTTTAAACAAAAATAACCCATTTAATTATTAAATTTTTTTAATAGGCAAGGATAAATTTGTAAACTAACATTTTACACCTTAAAAATAATTTAAAATTCTCTCACATTCATTTTTTTTATAAAGTTTTCGTGTTAGGCATCACTATGCAACTTGACATCTCAGCTAAGCTGACACCTCAAGTAACAACAATCATCTGCCATCACATGAAAAAATATTATTAAAAAAAAGAAAAAAGAAAGAAAATACAAAAATATGGGGGGACTAGACCAAAACCCATATGTTAACACAAACGATACATAGGTAGATTATACCTATTCATAAAGAATTCTAAGAACAGACTAGCTGGGAGTCTATTATACCAATGAAAAGATTCTCTATGAATAAATCCTAAATTAGCCAACTTATCAGCACACGCATTCCCTTCACAAAAAATATGAGTTACCCTAAACCTGATTGTCCCACAAAAATTAAGACAAGTATTCCATGGATTCTGAAGCATCCACGAAACATTAGTCCTAACAGTAAACGCAGCACAAACCAAGGCAGAATCACATTCAAGCCAGACATTAGTAAGTCCCATTTTTTGAGCTTCCTCCATAGCATGTATAACTCCATAAAACTCAGCAACCAAAGCAGTTTGAACTTCAAGAAACGCTGAAAAAGCACCAATAAATTCTCCCATACTCTCACGAAAAATACCTCCACAAGTAGCAAGACCAGGATACCCCCTAGCAGCCCCATCAGTATTAATTTTGACCCAGCCTGGTGAAGGAAATTCCCATCTAATAGGAAGAGGACGAAGAACTTTACCACTACGAGTCTTAATACCGAAAAACTTAATCACGTTGAAGTCCAACATATCATTCTTCATTGAAGCTTTAGACGAATTTCCCACTAGACAAGTTAAATCTTTAATTATCGAAATAGCCTTAGAAACCCCAATCTTATCCTGAAATCTAGCACAATTCCTCATACGCCATATCATCCATATAGAAAAGGTTATCACCGCAAGTTTAATCAATTTAACCAAAGGACTACCATCACTCTTAATAAAAGAAAGTATATCATCCTTATTAGAGAAATGAGAAGTAAGAAAAATTTGTCGTACCCAATCTCACATTCATTTCATCACTCACAAACTCTCATAAACTTCCCTCAAACGTCTACTCTAACATACTCCAATCCAAAACAATCTCACTTTCTTGACACTTTCTTCTCACATCTTCACACATTCATTCCCTCAAATCCTCACACATCCTCTCCCCAATCCAAACACACCCAAATAAAGATCCATGGCTTAAATAAGTAAAACAAAATGAAAATATAGTGTAAAATAACAGTAAAAGTGATGCTTAGATGTTATTCTTTATAATAGAGATGTAACTATATATATACGTCTAAAACAATTTTTTTAAGTTATATGTGAATAATGATATTCAATTATTCTTGTGCAAATTTATTATTATTTATATTATATTAGACATAATAAATAATAGACGAGTTATTAGATTTTATTCATTAAGTGTTTATTAATTAATTATTTTAATAATTTATTTATATGATCAAAATTATATGTCTAAGTACAGGTAGGTATATAATTTTTTATGATCTGAACGTTGAATGATATATGTTGTTAAGGTGTGAAAGATTTTTGTTAAGTTTGGATCTCCATTATTTTATGAGGATTGAGGAAAACCTTGTGGGAGATTTCTCAAAGAGAATATCAAGACAAGTTGCTAAGTTTTTTAGTTAGTTGTTGACTTAATTTTTGGCTGCTATAATTATAGTATCGATTGAGGTTTTGGAAGGATAAGATTATGTTGAGATAAGAAAAAACTCTATCAATTAAATTTATTTTTGAGTTAAATAATTTTTGTAATTTTTTTTCTTGTATTGGATGGTGTATTTTCGTTTCAGATTGTGGTATATTTTTGTTCTAAAAACTATAGTGCATTTCGGGGTTTCCGTGTTTTGAATCTCCCCAATTCGTCTCTTGTTTATCTGCATTAAAAAAATATAACTCATTTAACAAAAAACACAAAAAATGAAAGTAATAGAGGTTTGTAAAACCCATGGAAATAATGGGGTTTTTGAAAATCCTAAGGATCTGTTTGTATCTAGGATGAGAAAAACAAAGAAAAGCGAACAAAGGTGCCAATGAAAGGAAAGTTGAAAAAAGAGACAAAAATAAGATGAAATTACGAAAAACAATGCATTTTGATTCCTTCAAATTTTCTTTATTGATTTGAAGAGATTTGTAAAGAAAGTGGGTTTTTTTTTAAAAATTTAATTATATATAAAAAGTATATTTTAATATAAATATAAGTATAATGCTTAATATATATTTTTATATTATAATAAAATGAATAATTAAAATAATAAATAAAATGTAATTTAAAATTTAATTATTAATATGTATTTTTATTATTATTGATTAATTTTTAATTTATTTTAATTATAATTATAATTTTTAAAGTTTTTATGTTAAATTATTTATATTTATTTTAAATTTATTATATCTATCAAACCACTCACAAACTTTAACACAACTATGCAACATTCACAAACTTCAATTAACTTTCTTCATAAATTTACTATAACATACCTTAATCCAAACAACCTCACTTTTCTCTCAAATCTCTTCAATATCACTCTCTCAAATCTCCTATTCAATCCAAACACACCCTAAGTAACAAGAGTTTAGAAAACCCCTAAAATTAACGGAAGTTTGAAAAATGCTTAAAAGTAACAATGATTTAGAAATCCTTGAAAATAATAAGAGTTAAAAAAACCTTTGAAAGTGACGGGAGTTTACAAAACCGTCAGAAAATAATTGATCTTTTCAGGATTACTTACCGCCAATAATCATGTTAACGATGTTGGATGTTCCAAAAAAATAACCCCGAATAATGTACTTAGATTAAAACCACAAAAAACGTTATATATAATCACCGTTAAATTTTGTTTGTTTGTAGTGACATAATGGTGTTTTAAGAAATTTAAAATGGAAAAAAGTTGTATTTTTAAAATAATAGCATAAGTTTTTTATAACTTTTTTAAAATACTTAAGTAGAAAAAAAAATTAAAAGCATTAATATAAAAATGAGTAAACATAATTTATAATTTTAATATATTAAGATCATGTAAAAGAATAATGATAGGGACAAATACATAAATATCTGAATGAGACAGATACTAAAAAAGCACCAAAATATATTACAAAACATTATATATCAAAATATTTTGGTGCCTACTTCAGTCAATATTTTTACACGATATAATTACATCAAAATTATAAATTATGTGTACTCATTTTATTTTATGCTTAATGACATATATTACAAAATACTATATATCAAATTGAGAAATACTTTATTGGATGGAAATCCAAGAAATTAATTATATAAAATATTATTTAAATTAGGATAAATGTAAATTAAAATATAAATTATTAAATTAATTCCCATATAGCATTCGTGCAAATGAATCTTATTCTCCTGAATCTAATTTAATATTTTTTATTATTTAAATTTGACTTAAAATAAATTTTAGGTATGACCAGTTTTATTTCTATACTGAACATTTTTTTTTTCAAATTAGCTATCTAATAAATTATCAAGTTTTAGTTTAAGTCTTAAAAATATATATTTATTTGATATTATATTAAGTATTTAATTTATTTTAAAAATATTTATAGATTTATTATTTGATATCTCAACTTATGTTTTAACTATAACAAACTATATATTTTTCATTACATGGTGTGTATCCTGTAGTTACTCGTAATATGATTTAACATGTTTTTTTAAATATTTTAATAAACACTTAATAACAAGGGTTTTGAATTAAAAATTGAATTTTGTAGGTACTTATTTAAATTTTTACTAAGAACTTAAAATATTTTTTATGTATTTAAACCTATAATATTTTTAAAATGGTGAATTAAATGATTTCTTATAAAAATAATTTAAATTTTCTATTAAATTCAATTTTAAATGGGTGATTGAATTAAATACTGAAATCACTAAAATTGATTGTTGAAATTATTGTTATATTGGTAACAGTAGACACATATATAAATGACAAATTTTATAGGATACTTGCGGGTTGGGTTGGCTATAATTTTTACAAATCTGTTATCAATTAATCTATTAAAAATATCGGGTTGAATTTCTGTATTTTTTACGTTAAATTCAGCTCAGTTCAATTTATTCTTGAGGCAGTTGAATTATATTAAGTTAATTAAGTCAAAATTTTGAAACTTTTTTTTAAAATATAATTTTTAAATATCAACCTAATTAAAAAACAATATCATCTTTATAAATTAATAAAATAAGTCAATAAATCATGTGATAATAAGTTTCTCTAAACTAATTCATAAAAAAAAAACATAACATGGTTTATAATATACGTCTCCTCTCATATTGGGTATGAGGTTACAAATAATAAACATATTAGTCAACTCAACATGTATAAGAGTGAGTAGTTTGAGTTGTTTCAAATTTGACTCAATTTAAAATAAAGTTTAACATCATATAATTAGGTTGGAGAGCATAATAAACATATCACTCTACTCAACATCTATAGGAGTGAATTAGTTTGAGTTGGATCAAATTTTACTCAATAATAAATGAAATTCAGTATAATATAATTAGGTTGGATTGAATCATCGTAACTGATACAATGAGCATCCTTAAAATTTTATTTATAATTATGAATCACACATGATAAATATTTTCCATATAAATATATTTGATAATTAATAAATAAATAATTTAACATAATTTATATTGTAATAAAAATTTAAGAAATAAATATCTTCGGTACATAAAAAATATGTTGTATATTAAATAATTTAAATTGTGATATAATATTGTTTTTAATTATTGAAAAATTATTTTTAAATATCACTCAAATTCAACTTATAGATAAAAAAAAAAAGTAGATTTTTTTTATCAGTACAAAAGAGTACAAAAGAAAATAGAGTAGATTAATACGGAAGGATGGCTAAAAAAGTATACACATAAACTATAATATGAGGATAGTTTATAATTGATAAAAAAGGAAATTTTGTGTCTAGTTGAGTAATATGAGGGTAGTTTATAATTGGTCAAAAAAGGAAATTTTGTGTCTAGCTGAGTAATATGAGGGTAGTTTATAATTGGTCAAAAAAAGAAATTTTGTGTCTAGTTGAGTGATATGAGGGTAGTTTATAATTGGTCAAAAAAGGAAATTTTGTGTCTAGTTGAGTAATATGTGAAATGTATATTAAAAAAATGTGATCTTATTGGAAAGAGAGATTAAAAAATAAAAATAATCTTACTCATTAAATTGTATATTCTGATTTGTAATAGAAGAATAAATTGAGAAGGCAAACTATTGGGGCTTGGATTAAGAACTTAAACGTGTGTTTATTATTATGTTTAGAAATATTTGTTACTACTTTTATTAACTGACTCGGATATATTTAAAAAAAAAAAATGCAGTCTTATATTTATGTATAGTACAATAAAAAGGGAAAGAAAACGGAATCAGAACTTGTTTTCGAAACACAATATATTTTCTTCCAAAATAAAACCTAAGTTGATTTGTTAATTTACCTTTCATTACATGAAACATGTTCAAAATAGGAATGAAGGATCTATAATTTTGTATTTATTTTGAGAGAAAATATATACTTACATTATTATGTAATTGAATTACAAGCTAAGACAGGAAGTAATTGTAGGATTTTATTAGGAGAATAAATCAATAGTGAATAATGAATTATTGTAATTAGAAATATTTAGAAATACACAATCTAATAGAAGGCGTAATAGTAGGATTTGACTGCAAGGAATGATGAATATAAATATAAAGAGACATAAATCATTTGATGAGAAGTGAGCAGTGTTAGGGCATGGATAACGGTGATCTTGGTGCAGGCATGGATAGGTTTAAGCAGGTGGAGAAGAAGAAAAACACAGGGCGGAAGAAGATCGTGATAGAGAAGATTGAGAAATCGAGCAACAAGCAAGTGACATTCTCAAAAAGAAGAGTAGGGCTGTTCAAGAAAGCGAGTGAACTGTGCATTTTGTGCAATGTTAATGTAGCCATAATTGTGTTTTCTCCTGCTGAAAAGTTGTTCTGCTTTGGGCACCCAGATGTGGAAGCCATTGTTGGTAACTACCTGAAGGGAGCGAAGGTGTTGGTACCATCAGCGTCAAGAGGGTCATATGAAGAAAGCAACATGCAGTACGAGGAGGCAATGAGGAATTTGGCGTTGGAAAAGAAGAATCTGACAGAGACTGAAGCATTGGTTAAGGGTATGACCAGAAGGTGGTGGGAGGACCCCATTGATCAGATGAGTGAACGTGAGTTGGAACAGTTTATGGTCTCACTTTATGAGTTGAGGAAGAAATTAACCGAAAGGGCTGGTAAATTGTTCATGCTTTCAATTCAATGATAATGATGTAGTCTTTTAATTTTCATTTTCATTATTAACACAATTTTATTTTTATTTTTTTGCTGTTATCTGTTGCTGTTTAATTTCTTTGCTCCTCATTAAACAAGTGTTTATTTTTGTATGCAGACAGATGCTTTGTCACTCATCTAGACGGATTATACTAATTTTTTCCTTATTTTATATCTTTCATTGTTATTTTTTTGGAAAAAACAAATGAATAAATAAAAGGTATTTCAGGAATATCTCAACTTTTATACAGGTAAGAGAATCTAATCTTTTAACATCTTAACAAAAATTTATCAACTAAGAACTTTAACTGACATCATACAAAACAAAAGTTCAAGACATCAATCTAAATATGAAAAATGTATACCGTACGCTTTAGACGTAACCCAATACCACGTCTTCGTTTGAATCATAGTAAAAATTTCATATAAAGTGAAACTTATATAATTTATGAATGTTACTTTCAAACAAAACAATCCTAATTTTTTTTTAAATTTATAATATAAATTAAAATTACTATATATTTTTTAATTAGTTTAAACTGTTAAAAACCTAGTGTATATACTCTGAAAGAACTAATGCATATATATTTTTCATCGGTGGTGGAGAAAAACATAACGGTTAGGTATTCAAAGTTTGAATTTTGATAATATTATTTTGAAATATTATAAATTAAAACATCTATTCTTTTTTACATTAAAAGTTATTTACAGTAAAAAAAATCTTTGACAAGGGATGAATAATTTCTATTATTGTAGTTTATAGGAATATAATTGGCAAATAGAAATATTCACGTTGAATATTAACTTTAATTTTTTTATCGACAATAAAAGAATATATAATAGAGATATTTTAGGATATCTAATCCTTATATACAATACAAGTATAAGACAAATCAATTCATTAACATTTTCTAACCATATGTACAACTATTCATACCTCTTTATTAACTTTTATCTTTTCTTTTATAAATCGCATACAAACCAAAAGTTAAAGACACCAATTTAAATACAAAAAACAAGCTAAACGTACATTTACTGTCACCCACGATCAAACTTTCAACTGTGTCATCAAGAAAATCTCAAAGTGATGTACTTGCCTATTTCTAAAAATCTTATTCTTTCTATACTTCCACTCCTAAAAATCTTATTCTTTCTATACTTCCACGATTCTCCTATAACTATTATCCACTGATTACACTTTCATCTATCAACTTCAAATTCTTTATGGACATACCAGATGAATTTACGTCAATGGACATTTTGAACCATAATAAAAAGTTAGTATATTGTTTTTATTCATCATACAATAAAATAAACTAAATAAAATATTTAAGAACTGTCCCAATCCATGTAAAAAAGGCAATCAGACCAACCATCCTTATAAAAAAAAATGCCAAAAAAAGTTATCAAAAACACCTAACCCATTTTGGAATACCTACAAAAACTTTAGATTAGTAGTTTTTTTATTTGTCTAATGCTATAAAACCAATGAAGTGGTTTGTAGGGGTACATAGTGAATTCTTGGTGATGTGGGGATTTTTTTACTTATATATTTTGGTACACTGTCATTCAGCAGAAAACATTAAGTATACAGTTTAATTTTTGGTGATTATGACAGCTTAGATAAAAAGTTTAGGTGTTTATGGTTTCTTTTTTATCAATTAAAAATTAAATAAATAAAATGAAATATTTGAAAAATGCTCTAATCCTTATATAAAACTTAAATAATATCCCTACTTTATCAAATACATATCCCTACTAAACTTTAGAGTTTTTTGAGTTAAACCTTTCAACAACAGAATCACAAGATAACTTAACAAGAATATCTTAAAGCTCGACAGAAAACCTTAAAAAGAAAACTGCTAAAGATTATCATGGGAACTAGCTTTATCAATCCTAAATCTTTAGCTATATCAATCCTAAATCTTTAGGACAAAATCAAAAACAGAATAAAAAGCTGGCCCAAATGTACTTTGCATCCAACCATAATGTGCTGTCAAGAGTTTCTGCATAATCCTGAATAGCTGTTGCACTAGATGCATAGAACTTTTGTCATACACTTAGCTGCATTATTCATAGTTCTTGCTAGCTACAAGAGTTGCACATGACTCTCATGCCTTCAACCTTATTCTGTAGACAGTATAACATAATTAATACAAGGTCATACAATTGACATTAAATAAATAAGTTCTTTAGGATTGCCGAATTTGCTTGAGTTTTGTCTGAAGAACCCAAAGAGTTTGAAGAAAAGGTCTTCCACCCTTTTCCATAGATTTCCTTTTGAGACGATGCCTGTCTCACTTCACTCACTGCTGCTTGTGTTCAACATCAATCATATTGAACTCAACCCATCATTCTCAATCATGGGTTCATCTGAAGTATGCTTATGTCCAACATCAAGGCATTGTAGTAGGGAACATTCTTCAGCTTATTTCCTGACGGTGGTGATGTGCGATTTGGCATTGCTTCTAACAGGTACTTATTATTCCCTTCAATGTTCATTGTGCCGTATATTCCTTCAAATTGTTGCCAACAGACCCTATATTTTGCATCCTGCCTTCCACATGTTCTGCATTTAGATACATACACTGCTACTTCTTTTCAGACGTGAACTCTTGTATATAACTGAAATATCTTAATAATACTTTATATTTTTTTCTATTTGATTAATTTTTTATTTGTATTTTATATTTTTCTATTTACTTAATTTTCGTCGATAATATATATATATATATAGGTTTTTTGACTATGATGAGGTAATTTTTTTTGTTTTTATCCAAATGGGGTCCGTTTAAAAAAAATTACAAATTTAGGCAAGTCGTGCCTAATTGGGACGACTTCATATGCAGAAGTCGTCCCAATTAGGCACGACTTCTGTGATGTCATACTAAAGTCGTGCCAACTTGGTACGACTTCTGCCATGTCATACTGAAATCGTGCCAACTTGGCACGACTTCTGCCACGTCATAATTAATTTTTTTTTTAATTTTATTGTTTATATATTGGGTAGTAAGTTATGTAATGTTAAAAATTAATTTCTTCTCCTCATTACGTGTTTTGTAAAATCATTACTTCTCAAGCTATTTATTTTGCAAATTCACAACAATAATTCGCTATTTATTTTGCAAATTCACAACAATAATTCGCTATTTATTTTCCAAATATAATAATTTTTCATTTATCTATTTATTTCCAAATTCAATAACAATTTTCTTCATTTTTTAATTAATCACATAATCAAGTTATTGTATTACATTACCGTCAAACATGATCCATACACGATTATCCAATTTTTTGTTCCTTAAAACTAACACTCTTAGAAAATTATGTATCAAATTAATTTTTAACATTACATAACTTACTATCCAATATATAAACAATAAAATTAAGAGAAAAAAAATATGACGTGGCAGAAGTCGTGTCAACTTGGCACGACTTCTGTATGACAAGGCAGAAGTCGTGCTAACTTGGCACGACTTCAATATGACGGGGCAAAAGTCGTGCCAAGTTGGCACAACTTCAGTATGACATGGCAGAAGTCGTGCCTAATTGGAACGATTTCTGCATATGAAGTCGTGCCGAATTGGCACGACTTGCCTAAATTTGTAATTTTTTTTAAACGTATCCCATTTTAGTAAAAACAAAAAAAATAACCCTATCATGGTCAATAAATATATATACATATATATATATATATATATATATATATATATTATCACTAGTTGATGTAGATACCAACATACAACATATTGTAAGTTAACTTTAAATATATATAACCTAAATTTACAATATATATTAAATCGCATACATGTCTCTAAACTTTGGTGCAAAATAATCATAAAATATAAATTATTTTTTAGATACCAAAAACCATTTAACAATAATAGAAATTAATTTAGAAAAAAAAAAATTTAGTCCCTAAAATGATATTTTATTTAGTCATATAACAACTAATTATTTTTTATCTTTAAAATTGGTTTCTATTTCATGATTTTCTTGTAGTGTTTGAGATATAATTTTTCTAACTCTACTAATAACAAACCTTGTGTGCCTTGGACTTATAATTATTCTTGATTTCAAGTTACACAGACAAACAAAGATATTTCCTTCAAATTTATTTAACATACAACCTAGTCCGATATAACAAATTTAACAACCCTATAATTAATATAACTAACCACATATAAGATTCATATATACTCATCATAAAATCTACAAAATCAAATGTTTCAAAAGAAAAATATCCATCTACAATAAATATTAAAACGTAGACTACAAAAACTAACACTAAAAAAAACAATTAAAATATCAAATATTTTAGAAACAAAAAAATAATATATTAATTAAGTTGAATATTATTTTATAAATTAAAAATTATTAATATATAACATTAACTACCAACATTTTAACTATTAATTACATTAAATTTTAAATTACTCTCTAATTAAATTTGTGATTAACTAATAAATTAGTTTTTAAAGTCAATTTTTCTTTTGCAGTATAAATTAAATTGAACTAATATTAAACTGAATTGAACTTTCATAAATAACTAAACTGTTTCTTAAAAAAAACTAGATTTGAACTATTTTTAGTGTGGTAGTATTTAACAACTGAATTGTTACTACAATAAAACTTTTAAAAATGAACGAAACCTTAATTTATTTTACTCGTAATAACCACTCAGGTTTAGAAAAGTCCATCCACGTATTTAATGATAAATGACCACTTAAATATATCACCGTCACCTATTAGGGTTAACTATACACTTTCAGGTAATTTTAATTTTTGACAAAACTACCGTCACTTGTTTTCTTGTGGACGTGAAGTAACTATTTTCTTATTTTTAACCGACTAGAGTCACTTGGGCACCCTATGATGAATGCCAAATTAAAAAGGTCTACGAGTCTAAAGTCAAAAAAAGACTTTGTGACATGTTGACCAAAATTAGGGCAAAGGTTGTCTGGCCTATTTGGATAGGAGAGCAAGCATGTGCTGAACTTCTAAATTATTGGGATTCACAACAATTCAAAGATAAATCAACTCAAAATAAAGCCAATAGGGGTTCAGTTCGTGGTGGAGCAATGCACTCTACAGGTCGAAAATCACATTCAGATATTGCAGTTACCTTGGTAAGTACTTGTCACTGCCTTACATGAAAATCATTTTACATTTGCAACCTATACTGCTTTTAATTGTACAACATTAAATATGGTCGTCCTCTAAAACCTGAAGAACTGTTTATGGCCACCCACACAAATAAGAAGGGTGAATGAGTTGATACTTGTGCTCGCGAAACTTATGCAAGTTATTCTTTTAACTTTTTTTATATTTATATTTTAATTTTCTAACATTTTTATTTCGTAATGATCTGTGTAGGAAAACTATCATGAGCGTTTGAAGGCCCTTCAAGCAAATAGTTCTCAGGACTCTAACACTGATGTCCACCAACTTGATCTTGCAACTAAGCTTTAAACATGGAAGGAAGTTGTCGGACGAAAGAGTAGAGGTAGGGTGTATGGTACGACATACTTAGCTGCTAACTTCCGCCAAGGAGTCGCTTTTCTCACTCAAGCATCTGCTTCCGACACTTCACAATCTGAGCATGTGATTGAAAATCAAATGCTTCGTGCTGAACTTAGTATGTGGAGTCAGAAGTATGCACACTTGGAGGATGAGTTGAAGGTTATAAAAGATAAACTTATCTCAATGGAACATGACAAAACTGCTTCCAATAGCACAACATAATTCGATCATGAATATGATCCAGAGCAGGATGATCAACATGTTCCTTAAAGTGTATCCTATATTGTAAGTTTAACTATTTGACATTTTTATTATATACTAAGTATTTTAATTATTTCATTTATTTATATTGTTTATATTTTTTTACAAGTTTTCACATCACTATGGGATTCATTTTGCTACTTTTAGTTAAATTTGTAAAGTACAATTTTAATTGTAATATTTTTTTAAGTATTCATATCATTTTGAATATTTGAATTGATCAAAGATTTTGTTTAACTATTTCTATTACTTTTGTACTTTGGATGTGTTTGTGGATGTATTGTGAATGATAGTAATTTGTCTGAATTGGTTGATATTTATTCTTTACAGGTAGCCTGGCTATTTACATGTAAACTGGCTAGAAAACAAAATAAATTGTTTTTTTTCTTCCCTTTATGCGTCGGCCACTGGCCCACACTAGCTTTTTTTTTAATATGCACCGGCTTTTCCGTGGGCCTAGCCCACGCAACATTTGATATATATATATATATATATATATATATATATATATATATATATATATATATATATTTCATTTTCGTCGACCAAGCCGACACAAAAGCGATATTTAAATTGTGCGTCGGTTTAGCCCACTTATAAGCCGCCGCATATGCGTCCCGCGTCCACCCAGATTTTGCATGGGCTTGGCCCATGCAACATGCGTCCAACTTTCTGCCCCAGGCTAGTTTCCATTTGCTTCCAAGCTTTTTTCGTCGGAACTGTGGCCGACAAAAATTCGACGCATAAGCGTCTGTTTTTTACCTTTTGCGTCTGTTTTTTTTTACCCACGCAAAATCGTTGTTTTCTTGTAGTGATACCTTTCAATTGCACGTAATACATCAGGATTGTGGCATATTGGTGATCCTGACTTGTATAAGTCTATCAAATATATATACTAACAATATACATTAAATTTTAAATTACTCTCTAATTAAATTTGGGGGTTTTGATCATCATGAGGCATTTTTTTTTCTGTTTTTACCAAAATGGGATCGCTTTCAAAAAAATTACAAATCTGGGCAAGTCGTACCAACTTAGCACGACTTCAATCACATCAGTCTGAAGTCGTGCCAAGTTGGCACGACTTCTGCCACGTCAACCCCTGAAGTCGTGCCAACTTGGCACGACTTTGTCCATGTCATATATATATATATATATATATATTTAATTTTCTTATTTATATATTTAGTAGTAAGTTATGTAATGTTTAAAATTAATTTGATACATAATTTTATAAGGGTGTTAGTTTTAAGCAATAAAAAAATGAATAATTGTGTATGAATCATGTTTGACGATAATGTAATATATTAATTTGGTTATTAGATTAATAAAAAATATGAAAAAATTGTTATTGTATTTGGAAATAAATAGAAATGAGAATTAATTATTTGGAAAATAAATAGAGAATTGTGGGGAATTTCAAGTTATACGTCTTCCTTGTCCACATGTAATTGTTGTTTGCTCATTGTCATTTACAGCTAACGACATTTATCACCCTAGTGTATAGTCTCCACAATATTTCCAACCTTACGAGGTCTAATTTAATTCATGAAATAGATTATTCAATTCTAAATAAAAAAAATGTTCATATTGCAAAACCGAAGGTCACAATAGAAGCAATTGTCCACACAAACAAGCTTGATAATAAAATTCAATTTCAAGTTTGATTATTAATTTTCTCATTTTCTTTACCTAAGTATTTATTCTTTCATAAAAAAATTATTTATCAAATTAATTTCAAATATTACATAATTATAATATATTTATTTATTTAAAAACAAGAATTTTTTTTTTTTTAAAAAATGATGTGGACAAAGTCGTGCCAACTTGGCACGACTTCAGGTTGACGTGGCAGGTCGTGCCAAGTTGACACGACTTTAGACTGACGTGACAAAGTCATACCAACTTGGCACGACTTCTACATATGAAGTCGTGCCAAATTGACACGACTTGCCCCATATTTGTAATTTTTTTGACAACGACCCCATTTTGATAAAAACAAAAAAAAGTCCCATGGTGAGAAAACCCACATATTACATAACATAAAACTAAGTTCATTAATTTTATAATAATTATTTTAAATATTTTTTATCAATAATAAAAGTAAAATAAAATAAATAAGTCACTTAAGTTGAGCCAGCCCATATACAAAACTTTACCTATATAATTGTATTTCTAAAAAAAAAACTACTACAAATATATATATATATATATATATATATATATATATATATAACTCACATAACAACCAAAAAGAACTTAAAAAAATCCACAACTTAAAAAATTATTAAAAAAAACTAATTTTAAAAATGAAAAATAATTAATTACTATATTAATTAAATTATATATTATTTTATAAATTAAAAATTAATAATATTTAAATTAATTTATATTATTAATACAAATTTATTAATTATTTTCTAAATTAATATCTAATTAACTACAAATTTTTTTTAACTATTTTAACTAGTTAACAGTATTTTAACTAACAAAATTTTATCTATCAATTTAGCTGTCTACTATTTTATTAGCTTCAAAAAATTTCAAAGTTGGACTAAAAAGGCCTTTAGGATAACATGAGTAAGATTATTCATCGGTCTTAACTGTTGGACAATTTGTGCTATTGTTAAAGTTTTTTTTTATTATAATGAATTTATTTATTTGTTCTAAACAAGTTATGATCTTCTTATTTGCTTTTAAAGTTTTTTTATATTAAAATCTTTCCATCTTATGTTTATATAGTATTTTTTATTTTATTGGTGTTCCTTGTATACTTATCAGATTTTTATTTGATATCTTTCCCTTTTATTATGTTAATTAATAGTCATGGATACTTAAAATGAATCTTAAAATTAATGTTAAAAGAAGCACAAAATAAAATTACAAAGTAATAAAACCTTATGTTAACACTTACACATGTGAGACAAAAACATTAATTCGAAAATTGCTTAATTATTTTATGAGTTATTTATCAATAAAATGTTTTTTTTTCATTCAACATAGATTTTGTGGTATTTAAAATTGTAGAAAATTGTTTATATGAATAATTATTTTTTATGAATGGTTTAACTTCTTTATTGAATATAGAAAAGATAATGTAGAATGTTTAAAAAGAATTTGACTGAAATAATTTATTAATAATATTTTTTTAATTGAAATAAAATTATTGAATTACTTAAATAAGTGGACCGAAAACTATATAAATATCGTAAATTTCTGAATTTTAGGTTAACCACCATAACATACATACATACTGTCATGTTTTTCTGCATATCTTACATGTTTGTCAGCAGCAGGAGGCCTAAATCCGGTAAGAATGGCCACAAAATTGTTCCATCAAAGGATTCAATTTGAATCAATGAATGCATTCCTTACAAGGAATCCATCATTTTGTCTTAGGAATCCAAATTTTAGGCCTTTCTCTTCCCATAAATGGTCACCCATGAAATCAAACAAAGGCTTAACTAATGCACTAAGAGTCCTTAACCTTGTATCCCCCAAAAAACGTGGTACTGATGTCAAGAGTCGTCAAAGCCATCTGAGGCTCATTGACAACATGTTGGAAAACAATGCAACCATAACCATTCCTCTTGGTCACAATTCACCTACTCTTAGGACTACAACTGAAATGAGTATTCAGTCCTCTGTTCTACAGATGGAACAAAGGTTCGGAGTTGATGTGTGCTTCTTGTCACAAGCTGTGAGCTCATGTGGGTCCAAGCGTGACCTTTGGGGAGGAATTCAGTATCACTGCTTAGCAATAACAACTGGGTTCATTGCCAATGTTTATGTTGGAAGTTCTTTAATAAGTTTTTACAGCAGGTGTGCCTTATTGGACGATGCATACCGTATGTTTGGAGAAATGCCTGTAAGAAATGTAGTTTCGTGGACGGCAATTATTGCTGGGTTTTCACAAGAATGGCGTGTTGACATGTGTGTGGAGCTCTTTCGTCAAATGATGGGATCAGATTTGAGACCAAATTATTTTACGTACACTAGTCTTCTAAGTGCTTGTATGGGCAGTGGAGCACTGGAATATGGGAGATGTGCTCATTGTCAAATAATTCATCTGGGTTTTCACTCTTACCTCCACATTGATAATGCTCTCATTGCTATGTATTCCAAATGTGGGGCAATTGATGAGGCCTTGTATATATTTGAAAATATGGAGGGTAGGGATATTGTCACATGGAATACCGTGATTAGCGGCTATGCTCAGCATGGACTTGCACAAGAGGCAATTAGTCTCTTCGAAGAGATGCTAAAGCAAGGTGTTAATCCTGATGCTGTTACTTACCTCAGTGTATTATCCTCATGCAGACATGGAGGTCTTATCAAAGAAGGTCAAGTTTACTTTAATTCCATGATTGAGCATGGTGTGCAGCCAGAACTAGATCATTATTCTTGCATTGTAGATCTCCTTGGTCGAGCTGGTTTACTTGTGGAGGCTCGTGATTTCGTCCAAAATATGCCTGTTTTTCCCAATGCTGTAGTATGGGGTTCACTACTGTCTTCCTCTAGGCTTCATGGAAGTGTTCAGATTGGTATCGAGGCAGCAGAGAGTAGGTTGTTGCTGGAACCGGGGTGTTCAGCTACACTTCAACAGCTAGCGAATCTATATGCAAGAGTTGGTTGGTGGAATCAGGCTGCACGAGTGCGAAAATTAATGAAAGACAAAGGTCTAAAACCAAATCGTGGTTGTAGTTGGGTTGAAGTGAAAAGCAAAATCCATAGATTTGAAGCACAAAATAAGTCAAACAGCAGAATGACAGAGATTGTTTTAACAATGAATAGTCTGATACACCACATGGATAGTTTAAACCTTCAGTCTCAGATGTGTGAAGAGGAAAATATTTGGCTTTCAGTTTCACAATGCTAATTCCATTGTGAGGGACTTTTAACATTTCCAGCATTGACGATTTGGAATGGGTGGGAACAAGAGGGCAGTCATTTTCTAGTCAGTGAAGTGTTCATGGATGAAAATTTCAGAAAACAACTCGAGCAATGATCACACACAAAAGTCTACATATTTATAGTGAACTTTATTGTTTTTAAATCATTCTGTTAGTTGTAATAAATTGCAATTAAAGTATATAATTGTTTTAATTTTGTATTTTTAACTAATATGACATTTGTTAGTTTTGTCATAACTTTTTGTGTAGATATATTTTGTATTGATTCTAACTGTATTTTGATTCTACATTTTTAAATTTTTAAATAAATATATTTGTTGGATTTGGAGTCTCGTGTTATTTTCTATTATTTTCGAAAGTTAAAAGATAGATTTGTAGTACATTTGTTTAAAATTCTATACTTAAACTACTTTTTGTAATTAAGCTGATAGATTTAATAATAACCATAATTAAGCCCGTGATTAAAACTGATAGAAAGCTTTATATATATATATATATATATATATATATATATATATATATATATTTTGGACAAGGTCTAATTTTATATATTGAATTTTTTATTTTATTTTATTTTAAAATTGACTCTTTTTCTTAATTTAGATTTTTTTTCCTTTCCTTTTTTTTTCTCTTTTTTTGACTGTGTTCTTCATTCTTCATCAATGAAGAATTAACTCTTAAAGTTTTATTCTCATAATCAAAATAATCACATAGTTCAAAATTAAGTTTTTCACCGATAACTTAACATTATGTGTTTATTCTTCTTTTAGTTTAAAATTAAACTCATTAAGGGAAGTTTCATATTATGTTATTATTGATAGAATAAGTAGATTCTCTATGTTAATACATGATAACTTAAAAATGAGATTATTTATAAAATAATCAAAATCTAATATTTCTATAAGTTTAAATAATATATAAATTTGAAACATTCCTAATACATGACTAAGACTTATAGAAATACAAATATTTACAAATTCATAGCTCAAAACAAAACTCTAAAGCCTTTAAGGCTCTCTTGCACCTATATGATCATCTCTTGGTGTACGTAGTATATTCATCACAGTTCACAACACAACAAGAAAAACAATGGTAAGTTAATAAAAAAAAAATCCATAACATATTTAATTCATGCAAAAAGAACCAATCAAACTAATCATTTATAAACATTTCTTTAAATATTGTCATATAAAATTTCAATATCAATTTCATCATTCATATATACCACACATGGATCTATTTTCAATCACAATCATTGGATTTCATTTCAATCTCACCTCGTCTTCTAGAAGACCCGTATTAATTAAGTCATACCAGAGACTAACATCTGATCCAAAGATTACCAACGAATCCAATAGAAAGGATCAGGGTAAGTTCAATACAACCCAAACCGTGCATCTCATATGTCACGGTGTGCATGAACTCCTCTATCAACTTCTCACTACCTGATATCTTAGTCTATGTGACTTAGACCATCAGTAAAGCTCAGAGATCTCTGTTACCACATAAACATTAATACTTAAAACACAAACAAACATCAATCCATACATTATCCCAAATATATTAATTCAATTGCATACAATTTTCATCATTCATATATAATACATATCATTTTATCATATAACATTTTAAAATTCATAACATCCAAAAACTTTTCCAACATCAAAAACAATATTTAACTTCCAAACTATAAAATCTAATGTTTTTACAAGTTTAAATAATATATAAACAAACAACACAATATATAAACAAACAATATCTCTGCAAGAGAAATTGAATATTGGGACCACATCCCCTCTACATTTAGATCTTCTAGCCTAGGGTACTATTAAAAATTAAAGTTAGTTTTCCTTACCTGAAATTCCTTATTCTAATGGAAATTCTACCTCAGACATGGGAACCACTCAAAAAATTTAGGAACCTAAAGCAAGTTATCCAAAAATTATCAAATTTTAGTATAAACTTAATCAAATTGAGATAAACACTTTTCTCAACAGGCCCCACTAAGATTGGTGACTAAATCATAGAGAAAAATAGAGAATAAGGGAACTTTAGAGTAAAAATGAACTTATTCTATTTGAAAATATGATCGGGTAGAAATGTAGCCTAACTCCTCAACTACAACATTGTGTAATCAGATTTTGGAATAGATAAGGTATGAGAGAGAAATTGAAAAGAGAAGGGAAAGGCAGAGAGAAAAAGAAAAAAAGAAGAAGAAAAAAGAAGGTGGGAGTCTGATGCTCTCGGGTCTTACAAACCTATTTATTAGGGATGGCAAAGCAGGGTGGTCCGACATGGACCAGCTGAGAAAACAAACGTGGGACAAACTATCTATTTGAACTTGTTGGTCCGCTTGGTCTTATCCTGCAGTCCATATAGGCCAAGTGTGGGACAAGTTGATCCAAATAACCTGAATATTTAAAAAGTTTAAATTTTTTTTTCTACATCCCCGTATTTTCTTCTTAACACCTTATATTCTAAAAAAGTTATAAATTATCCATTCCAAACTATATAATCTGGAATACAAATTTGTATTATGGATTGTGCAATCTAGAAGATTGTACAATCCCAAAAACAAAAATTTAAACTTCCAAAATCTATAACCCAGTAAGTCTCTAAATTCTACGTTTTGAAATTAAAAAAAAGTATTCAATGAAAAATGTCAAAGAATAATTTGAGTATCTTTTGAAGTATGGAGTACAAGAAGGAAGACATGGAAGTGTAAGAAGAAACTATCCTCAATTCCTAATTTACAACACCTTCATGAAATTCAATAATGATTTTTTTAATATTTAATAGTATTTTTTTATCTTTCTGAAATACATATATTGTTTAGATTTTAATACTTATTAATATTAAATATAATAGTCAGACTTAGTCTTTTTCATAATAAAAATTAAATATAATATTTTATATATATATATATATATATAAATTAAAATAGTAAGCATTTGTCTACTTGTGTTACTTTTAAAAAATTATATATTAATGAAATGTTTTATTATTTAATTTATTAATACAATTCAAATTCAAATTTCATTAAAAATCATAACATCTTATCACGTATGTGTCGTGAAAATAATATTATAAAATCATTTATTTAATTTATCTTAATAAAAAAATAACTTAATAAAAATAAATAATTTTATTCAAAATTTATATTTATTAATTTAAAAAAATATTTTTTTTATGCAGGGTGATCGTCCGTGGGCTAAGCCGCATGTAGGACGGACCAATAAAATCAATAAACCCATATTTTCTACACAGGGCCAACCAATTCAATCCACATTTTGTGGATCAAATACAGGACGGACTTATACAGACATACTTGCATTCCCATCCTTACTATTTATAAAAAAAAAGTTAAATTTTAAATATAAATTAAGACATAGTTAAAGTTTAAAGTATTTATTTTGTAAAAGAATAAGGGAAAATTACTCTTTTCCTTATATGTGTGTATATATACATACATTATTTTTTAACTTACAAGAAAAAGTATTTTTATTTTTATTTTTATTTTTATTTAATGGAGAAACCAAGGTACAAAAATGTTAGTTAGTATGGCCTTTTTATTTTATTGTGAAGCAATTGATTCCTCACCCAATCATTTTAGACATACATCCACTCATTTTCTGAAATTTAATAATGGATGCGTATATAAATTTGGGAGGGTGAAGGAAGCAATTACCTTGTGATTGGTGTAATTCAGAGCGTGAGCAGTGCAGAAAGAAAGGAAAAGAAGTGAAGTGTAACGAAGATGCAAATGGCGATGAGCACGCAGCTGATACCCTTTACCTCTACTCCTCGGCAAGGCCAACTCATAAACCTTAATTTTCCAAACAAAAGTTTAACAATCACTCGTTGCGTTATTCGCAATTCAGATGTCCATACATCTGAGACTCAGAGACTTGTCCACCACTTCAACCCGAAGACTCCCATAGAGGAAGCCGTTACCCCCCCAACATCATGGTACACTGACCCCTCTTTCTTCCACCTTGAGCTCGATCGTGTCTTCTACAGAGGCTGGCAAGTAGTGGGTCAGTTTTATTCTGCCCAAAGAGTCAACCTTTTTTTCCCTTCTTTTCTTGGGTATTTTCGTTCTGCTTTCTTCACCCTGCGGGGAATATAGAGGAAAACAAATTTTAGATGTGGAATTTCAATCCATTAATTAGTTTCGATGATCGAAAAGAAGAAAATTATTTTGATTTTTATGATGTGTTTTCTACGGTGAAATACTTTTGGAGGTCCACTTCATCAAAGTTTTAGCCTCAATTAGTTTTCTCTGGTTGCACAAATATCAAACTTCTCCGTTTGAGAGAAAAGTAAAAGGGAATTAAGTTAAAAGTAATTTATACATAAATTAAAAGTAAAAATTTAAAGAAATTATATAAAATAAATTTACATATTAGTTTATATATAAACCATTTTTTTTCTCTCTTATACAAGTATTTACAAAGGAGTTTGAAGCCATTTCAAGTTTCAATTATGACTTCTACTTTTTACCTTAAGAGACTTTTTGTCAGCCAAAATTTCACTCAATTTTTACTACAGGATCCACGGAGCAGATAAAGGATCCCCGTGACTATTTCACCGGAAGGTTTTGTTTTCTAATGCATCTATTTTCTCCTCAATAGAAATACGTAGACTCAAGTTCATTTTGTCATTTGTTGTCAACTCTATTCATTTTCTTTTTTTCCAAGTTTCTGAGAATCAAGTGGTGACTAAAAATTTCAGACTAGGAGATGTGGAATATGTGGTCTGTCATGATGACAGTGGCATGGTCCGTGCCTTTCACAATGTCTGTCGTCATCATGCTTCTCTTCTTGCTTATGGAAGTGGAAAGAAGTCCTGCTTTGTCTGCCCTTATCATGTGAGTTTACCAACAGTGAGAAATATGCATATTAGTATACTTATTTTGATTCTCTTCTCTATAGATCTCCTCTCTATTATGATCCTTGTGAAATTGAAAACATAATTGTCAAGCTTTCCTTCACAGGTAATGGCTGTACTTAGTTATCATGATCTGATAGGTTTCTATGTTTTGAAAACTTAGATATGAAAATACGATGATTTCTGCAGGGATGGACTTATGGTTTCAATGGAGCACTTAGAAAGGCCACTAGAATATCAGGAATGCGAAATTTCAATGTAAATGTATGCAGATATGTTCCATGATAAGTTTCTTGTACTATATAGTTTTCAGAGGGAAAGGTCAACTGATTTCTCTGTGATCATGAAGGGTAGGATTTTGGCCTTTTACCAATCAAAGCAGCTACCTGGGGACCTTTTGTTCTTCTCAATCTGGAAAAAGAGAATGTTTCTCAGAAGGAAGCTGATAGTCATAATGTGTCAAAGGAATGGCTGGGTAGCTGTTCAGAAGTACTGAGTTCCAGTGGAATTGATTCTTCACTAAGTTATGTTTGCAGACGTGAATACACAATTGAATGCAATTGGAAGGTATGAATTGACTATTTGATTCAATTGATTCTTTTTCCTGGAAGTTATTGTTTATTACGTGAGCTACGGTTTCATTTTCTTTATAATTATGTGACCAGATATTTTACCTGGTTTATGAAACTTCACTCTCACGTATAGTAGGTAAACCTGTTTGCTTTATCTCCCAAGTGAACATTCTCTACAAGAAATTTTAAACATCAGCTTTTATTATATCCACAATGTTGTTTGTATGATTCAATGGGTTGCTTTTCTAGGACTGTAGCAATTTCAGGGTCTTTTTTTGCAGGTATTCTGTGATAACTACTTAGATGGTGGCTATCATGTGCCGTATGCACATAAAGGCCTTGTTTCTGGTCTTAAGATGGATTCCTATTCTATCACTGTAAGCTTCTTTGCTGTCTTTAGAAAATCTTTTCATTTTACATGCTATTGTACTGTAGCATGAAAAATTGAGTGATGTAGATGGTTTTTTGGAACCCTTGTTACATGACTTTTTCATCCTTTTCTGCAACCAGAATAAAGAATTTTCTTTATCAGTCTACTAACTAAAATAATTTTCTAAAGTGAGCTAAAATAATAAATTCTTTTGGCACTGGATTTTTTTTTTTTTTGTTACACATCTGGTTGCTTATGTTCTAAAAAGATTGTTTATGAATGAGACAACAGATGTTTGAAAAGGTTAGCATCCAAAGTTGTGAAGGTAGCTCAGAGAAAAATGAAGAGAATTATGATCGACTTGGAAGAAAAGCTATATACGCTTTTATTTACCCAAACTTCATGATTAATAGGTGCTTGCTTTGTTGTTGTTTAGGCATTGCAGATCATTTTTTCAGTCATCTTATTCATTTAAACAAGAAATTTTGATATATTCAATGTATTAATTTGTTTTGCAAATTAGCATGCTTTATAACTGGGGTGCTTGCTGGCCTTCATAGGTACGGACCTTGGATGGACACCAATCTTGTGGTTCCACTAGGACCCAACAAATGTAAAGTAATATTTGACTACTATCTTGAACGCTCTCTGAAGGTAACTTCTAGTTATGTAGGCATATAATACCTGATATTCTATCTATGATTCAGAGTCTCTAAAATGTATCTGCTGTTAACTTACTGCACTATCAACCCCATTGGACTAAGGATACAAAAAGTTATTTTCCTGTATGGGCTCCCTTTTGGTCTATCAGCAGAAAATTTTATTCGCTGACATTTTATTCATAACAGACAAGCTTTTATGGGTGATGAATAGATAATCAGATTCTACTCAATTTGGCATAAAAAAATACTCTTCCAATGTATTACAATGAACCTTGTGCTGATAGTTTTGTACCTACTGTTCATGGAATTAGATTTGAAGAAACTTAGCCACCGTTAGGGACTCTAGGCGGAAAGAGTTGGTGATTAATGACCAGGGTATAGGAAATGAGAAGTTCAAATCTTTGCCCTCATACTTCAAATGATTTTTCTTATGTTAGTAATATTATACCAAAACCACACCTATGTAGCTTTGATGGATTTTGGCTAAAAACATAATGAAGTCTCGAGGCTTTCATTAATACATTTTTTTCAGAAATTAATTCAGGATTTATCTTCATATTACTGGCCCCATTCCTTAAAGGATGGAGTCTCTTAGTTTGTGAGTTTTCACTCCACAATCACTGGGGTTAGAAAATAAATAAACACTTACTAAAATAATTGCTGCAATTTAAAACACTGACACGTACTGGCTTCTCTTTGACCGAGCAGAATGACAGAGATTTCCAAGAAAAAAGTTTACGAGATAGTGAGAAAGTGCAGGTAAAAGCATTGGTTTTCCAGGCTTGATTAGATATTTTCCTCAGCTGGAATATATATATATATATATATATATATATATATAGATAGATAGATAGATAGATATATACCCATATTTGGTCTTTGATGAGCAGATAGAAGATATCGTGTTGTGTGAAGGTGTCCAGAAAGGCCTCCAGTCCCCAGCATATTCTGTCGGTAGATATGCTCCAACGGTTGAGCAGGCCATGCACCATTTTCATTGTCTACTCTATGAAAACCTGACAAAGTAAACTCCTGTCAGCTACGCAAAATGATTACATGGTTCTTGATCAATATTTACGTGACATGTAATTATATTCTTTAATTTAAAAAAGAGTAAAACTTAAGTGAAATGGAAATTGATCAATATCATGTAGGTAGGTCTAGATTATCTACTAGTTTCTAGTAATAAATTACTGGTGCAATCAATAAGCACACAGAAATACTTGCGTGCACTAGATGTTTGTCTGAAATTGATGCATGGCGTGTAAATACGCCATTAGTGAGAATTATGTCATTTTAATCCGCTCGCAAACACGCTGTATCACAGACTTGTTTGACATACAATAGTTGTGAATCTCTTGCTGAACTTGGTAGCTGTTTGGAAATTAATTACCAAGAATCATCGTGGTCTGTAATTTATTTGGTGTCATCATTAGGACATGTTTTATTGTTCCAGTTTAAATATGGCCATAAGGAACTGGGGGACTAATACTTAATATGGGATCTCCTAAGATTGCGGGACTATTTTCAGAGCACCACACGGCTGATAGAGCTTCAAAAATGGACGTACCTGGATTGTTTTACTTATAACAAACATTCTCTTTGTTAGATATTTTCACTTAAATACTTTATCTTTTTACCTCAATTTTATGTAATTTAAAATATACACGTAAACACAAATAAGAAAGAAGCTGAATTTAAACAATGGACCTTAATTATATAAATCTCTACAACTTTCTAAATATATGAGATAATAAATCAGCGTTTGTCATACAGAAAAATACTGGTGGCAAAATAACGAAGACTAGCTGAATTTCCGAATATAACAAAGCTGATCTTGTTAGAACCTACGTATAAAACAAATCCAACTTTCTTAATCTGTAGAATCTCTGTACAATAGTATATTATTTATCATCGCCGGAAGAATGTAGGTAAACTTATCAATAAATGAGACGGAGGGAAGGCAAACTAGATTTGACTAAGTTGAGAAGCCTGTTTATCTCAGTTGAGACGCCTCGGATTCCATGCTTATTTAAGATCTTCGAATATATCTTCGGAAAAAGTTACTGAGTTCAACCTTCGGTACTGGTATCAGTTTTCCAACCACAGCAAGAGGCCAGCTGAGAGAATAGGAAAAAGGAAGAGGGAGCAGAGGAAAATTACAGTTAGCATTTGCACATGGAACATGGATTAGCATAAACGCATAATTGCCTTTCGAGTTATACATAGCATTAAAAACAATCAAGGCCTCCCCCCCAAGCATTCATCAAACTCAATCTCCAACAAAAACTCATCGGAGAAGAAAATAGCATGCAAAGAGCAAGATATATTATGAATTCTAGCACGTCTGATCACCAACTGACCTGATAAATGCTATAATAATAGAAATGAGCCACAGCTTCCAATTAAGCTTGACTGTTTTAGTGAACTTTCCAAGAAATTCAATGATGACAATCTGCGAACAGTAACGAAGTTACGGTAGCCTTACCAATATGTTATAAATATAAGCAAACAACTAAAGACTTTAACATGACTAACTGATGTGCCTGAACACCATGGCCTCCCTATTAAAGTATACTCTTGAAGGGAGAGGAATAGGGCTAGTTTGGGAAGGGGAGTAGAGGAAAATGTTATGCATGTCTCAAACAGAAAGGACATTGGACAGCAGGGTATTGGAGATAATGATGCAGCAATATGAAGGGGGCGGGAATAAGGGAATGGGGGTGGTGCAGGGGGTGTGTCGTCATTTGGGTAGTTTTTGGGGTCAATAATTCCATGGGGAGAGAAGGCAAATGCTCTTGGAGAGTTTTTCTTTTACCTTTCTACATCTAAATTTTCTACTATTTTCCATTGTAATCAGAACTTCGTTCTCTGCAATTTTCCTACTATTTTATTTTCCATTGTAATCAGAACTTCGTTCTCTGCAATTTTCCTACTATTTCTGTAGTAACATCAGTATCTATAGCTAACCTGGAGCACAACAGTTGTTCCCACTATCCCCATAAAGAGGTAGTTTCTTGTGACTCCCTTGAATATGTTGAATTTAGCTGGCTTTCGGGCATTAAATTCATTAAAGACCTGCAGATTTGGAAGGACATTTTCTTTGTCATCATTTGAATAAAAATCAACAGAATGTAGTGCAAATATAAGATGCTACAATAACAATAAACAAAAGGTGAAGAATGAATTGGGCATGAATCCAAAACCTTCTTCTGACATCAAAAGGATATAGCGGAAACGAAAAACAGAGGAATCCAACGTTGATGCAAGAGTAAATAACATGAAAATGAAAATGTGGTAGACTTTATTTCTGTCAATGAATGCCTCCGGTCATTCATGGAGTTCCCGAGGGCCTAGACTCTCCCCTCAACAACTCCTCAAACTAAATCCCTATCCTATTCGTCTCTTTATTTATTACTCTGTCTACAGAAATCCCTGCATCACCCTTAATATTTCCTCATGTACTTCTTAATGATTAAGGTCTTAAAACTTCATTCATCAAGCATCGAGAAGTATAGAAAGCATGCATGAGTCCAAATGGCAACACAAGGAACTCATTCTGTCTCTCGTTAGTCAATAAAGTTGTTCTTGGAATTCCTCATCCTTCTTTCTTTATTTGATGAAATGAAACCCAACTTTCAAATCCAATTTCGAAAACGATGCTACCCCAGCCAATTCATCCACATTACGTCAATCATAGAGATAGGAAATTTATATGGAACTATAATCTTATATAGTGGCATATAATCGACACAAAAATCTCCTTGTGTCATCCTTTTTTTTTCACTAATAATATGATATGGCTGGAACAAGGGACTCAATTTAGGATTGTTGGCTCCTTCAAGCTTATAGCATTGTGCTGCTTTGATGTGTGTGCAACTAACATTATTTAAGGTAAAATTTCATTAGGAGTTTGTATTTTTATTTAGATTTCTAGGAATTTATGTACTGTTTTTGTTCAATTAAGTATTTTTGTTATTTGGGATTGGCATATGAAATTCATTGGGCTTAAGCACGAATCACTAAGTTCTCAATCATTGGGCCCATAAACAATTAAATAAAACGCCCCAGATATGAAAAGGGGATTGGAGCAAGTTTAGAGAGGGAGTCTCATCTCATCCTTTGCTGGAGTCGTCTTCGTGCTTAACCATCTTGCATTTGGAGATCAAGAACGAAAGTTGGAAATCAAAGAGAGCAAGGTGAATGATGATCCAACAAAGAATGCAAATATTCAGAGATTAGAAAATAAAGTTCTTCCTATCCTTTTTTATGCTTTTCTTGTACTTTTTAACGAGTTATTTCGTGATTAACACTATGGGTGAGTAGTTCTTTGTTTCTAGGGATTATGATAGTAAAATGAGGGATTGACAATTTCCTTTGTATTTCCCTCATTTTGTTAACGTTAAAAATATTTCAGTTCAATTTTAGTAGTTCTTCATGCTTATTTAAATAGTCCTAGATATCAAGGGAAGAACTAAATGTTGAACCTTAACATTAAAAATTCTAAATTTGAACATAAGGATTCAAATCACAAAAATAGACATACCCTTTTAGGGTTGTTCCTTTGAATGATCAAATAACTTAATAAGTTTAACTAGATTTAAGCCCCGCGAGAGTAGGGATTGATCTAATAAATTAAATTACGGTGATTTCACTGAGTTTTTTTGAAATTGGCCTTATTTTTCCCATACCCATTACTACATCCACCCCATCTATCTGGAATAAAATTTTATGGGAGTTTCTTCATGCATCCCTACATTTTTCTTCCTACACCCCTACATTGTTTGAAATACCGACATTGTTTGAAATACCGAAATTACCCTTTCACAGTTTTATGTGATTCCAAAATACAAGTTTCGTAAGTAAAGAGTATTTTCATAATAGGAAATACAGAAAACAAAAAATCATTCCAAAACATAATTTTTGAAATATATTTTTTTGATTTCCGAATTGATAAATCTAAAATTAATAAAATGTGTTCTAGAAAATATGTTCTGAAAATATTTGAGAAACAACAATCCAGAAGTATTTTTAAAAGGAGGAAAACAATCTTCTTCAAAAATGATGCAGGAAGAAATTTCTTAGGATGCAGGAAAGAAACAAACAGCCAAATTTATGAATGGGGTAGCCCTTGCAATTTCAACCTCACACCTTGCAAACTCCTAGTGTTTGGCCCCATGTTCATCTCATACTTCGACCCAATATTATGCTGTGTCTCCCATGGGGAACACCCGAACCGAAGCTGTCATTGTCTCCTTAGCAATGAGATTATGAGATGCTCAACAATCAACTAGTACCATGACCTTGTGACCTTGAATCGCACACCACAGTTAAGGGAGAGTTCTTTGAGGTGACTCTAGAAGTACCTTTTAGGTCCAATTGAACTGGTTTGCCTCCCCATTCAATGATTTTGTCCTTCTCGCCTTGCCACTGAAATGTAATCTAATTTAGTGCACTGTAAGTTCATAATCCAATCAATCTGCATGTACCATATTCTTTTTCTTCACTACTACGATAGGCTGGAATAGGAGTTTACACTTGATCTTGTAGTTCCCACCTTCCCATTCAATGAGTTCGGCTTTCTTGCCTCCTGGAACTCCACGTCCCAATTTCATTATGTCCCTCTGAATCTCTCCTGATTTTCCATCTTTCCCACTCAATGGTCAAGAATTTCTTGGACTGCTGCTTCAGTACCCCTCAACCTCGCATCCATCGCCATTCCAACTCATCTTCCATTTGCATACACGAATCTTGAAGGCCTGCCTCCAAAAACACTAATCTGTTCTTCATCCGTTTTCCTGACCATTAACCCCCATATCTCAACTGGTTCTGATACCAGTCGACCATCACCTTCCCAACTCTTTCTCCATTTGCATTCACTCCCCCTCCAAGAATTATAATCGGTTCTCCATCCGTTTACTTGACCATTAACCCCGATATCTCAAATGTCTCTGATACCAGTATACAAGAGTAACAAGAAGCGAATGAAAGAATACAACGGAAAAAAGCGCAAGAAAATGGGTAGACATCATTTCCATGAATGTACAACTCGGCTCATTCACGGAGGTCCCGAGATTCTATCCTCAACAACTCCTCAAATGACTAACTCCCTTATTCGCCACCTCATCTATAACACTACTCCCTCTATGCCTCTCTATCTTTCCTCGCGTACACCTTAATAAGTGGTATACTATCAAAAGTCCTTAGGGCAATAATATGTCCGGTAACAATCAAGCAACAGCAGAGTTACTAATGGCAGAGGGAAGCCATTGTAAAATTGCCTTTGAACCCCCGTTCATTAGTATTAACAAACTACATGTGGATTAGTTTGTTTCCCCCAAAACATAAAGTTACAGTGAACAAATCACTAAACTGCTGAACTTTAAACAATTCCGTATCTATTATGAACTCTACACTCTTTCAAGACCTATTGGGTGCTATACACCATAAACACACCTAAAGCCATTTGAGAATAATAAAGATTGTAAAAGGATGACCTTAATCACAACTATGATAGAAAATAAACACACATCATTTTCAACTTTTAAAAGACATAATAACTTCCTTTGTTTTATTATTTGGTTTGTATGGCAAATATTCTTTTTAAAATTTTCTATATATATATATATATATATATATATATATAATTATTTTTTACAATTAAGTTATAAGTATTTCGTATATTTTAATCTAATGAAGAGACCTAAATTAACTGATAGAAAAACTGGTCTTGGTTTCAACAATATTATCAACCCACCACTTTCCAAAAAAAATATATATGAAACGTAGAGCTTTGTAATTTCACATTAACTGGATATGACAAGGACTTACTTGACAAAAAACAAATGCATTGAATATCAGAGAGTTCTTCACTTTGATTGCAGGGCGGTTGGGTTCATTCCTCAAACCCAGTAACTTCACACCTTGGAAATTAAGTATAAGCAACACAGAAACTTGATACATTGCCTGAAAGTTTCCAACCATTACCGACTATTCAGAGACCGCAGAAATAATATGGCATAAGTAATGCATTATATTTTTAACATTCATTAGTTTGTTGTTTGTGGCTTGGTCCACATCAAAATAAAATCCCCGCCAGCTTCAATTCGACAGGAGTGCTACTACATGAGAAACAGAATTCACCTGTATCAGCAGATTCCTCCACATAATATTTGATACAAGAGGTTCTCTGTACAGCAAAAAAGATACTGTCAATTTTATAACACAAAAACCATAAAAAGACATAGTCACTGCATCTGATGTTTCGGTAATGGAGTTCAACAATAGGTGATTGTACACAAGTGCATTATGTAAAATCCATGCAAGTATATGATAAATTCAGCATTCACTAGCATCTTCATAGCTTTTGGCCACTGATTATTTTCACAGTGATTCATAAAGCCTTTTACCACAACAATGAGTTTCTACTTCCCAATTTATATGTACCCTGCTGTGTTGGTATTTTGTAAAGGATATATATCTTTGACCTTGTACATTGTTCTTCCCTCTTTAATTTTCTTTCTTCCATTAAAAAAATGCTAAGCACAAAAAAATTACCTTCGGCCCATTGGACGCTGATCCATCAGGGAATCAGTTGGTGGTTCAGTTGCCAAGGCTAATGCTCCAAGAGTATCCATGATAAGATTTACCCAGAGAAGCTGTTAGAAATTAATGAAGGAATAGTTCATAAGGATTGCCTTCTGAATAAATGAGGGAGCGGCAAGCAGTTAGTGACAAACAGAAAACAAACCTGTACTGTATTTAGTGGGATGTCACCTGTTGAAAATGCAGCAACAACGTTTATAGCAAGTGCTGCTATATTGACTGTAAGCTGAAACTGGATAAATTTCTGAATATTTGCATATACAGACCGCCCCCATTTGACAACCTGAATTGGCGAGGGATATTGAACGGTGATACCACTTATGATTCAAACATCGATTCATAATCAGCTTACACGAAATAATATGAGGCTGTGGAATGCACTCTAATACTAAAATAATCTCTCACAAAAGTATTCAAAAAGTTCTAATAATGCATTTCAATTAGTGCCAGAAATAGTCCTTCAAGATTACTTCCAACATATCTCAGATAAGAAATGAGGACTAACCTTCACAACTGAAGCAAAATTGTCATCCAAAATAATAATATCAGAGCTCTCTTTAGCAACTTCTGTTCCTTGTATACCCATTGCAAGACCAATATCGGCCTAAAAATCCAAAAATAGAGTGACGAACACAACCATGAAAACAAAAAATAGTTCATATAATTTGAACCAAAAAGTGTCAGAACAATATATTCTAATTGAATATAAAACCGACATAGCAACAACGATTTTGGCATCAATTATACTCGTATATTTTATCATTATAATTACTGACATCGTCTTAACATGTATCTAAGATAAAAATGTAAGCATATGCCCCAAAAACGTAAGAAATGCCTTTCAAACCTCATGTAGTGCGGGAGCATCATTTGTTCCATCTCCAGTTACAGCCACAACATGGCCCTTCCTCCTCAATGCTTGCACAAGCAAAAGCTTGTCATTAGGAGATGACCGTCCCATAACCTATAACATAAATAGATACTTAATCTCATTAGGTCAAACAGTTACAACACTAAGGCTGTTATAGTTGTTGGATAATACCAATATGCTGTCAACAATTTCTACTCTCCCTTCATCTGTCAAGGCACGAAATCTTTTTCCTTCAATGATGATTGGCTCTGTAGCTTCAGAGATTGAACCAAGAATTCCACATTCCACAGCAATTGCTTTTGCGGTTTTAACATTGTCACCGGTGACCATTTTTACCTGGGATTAAAGATCCAAAACAAGCAAATTAGTACTTTTCATAAGTAGAAAACTGCACAAGCCTTGCATACTGCATTTCTGAAACAGTGTTCATTTTGCAGGATAAGGAAGTTTAGATGAACCTATAATAGAAAAATTGACCAACGTGTTTTTGTCATATCAAAAGCAACGATATGGTTTTAAATATTAAAAAAAAAGATATCGTGAGGTACTCATAGGCATCTTAAATCCTTCCTTTTGCTTCTATCTAACAGTTAATGTATCAGCGCCTCCCCCCCTTCCCAGTTTTCAGGTTAAGCCTTTTGTAGTAAGAGCACATTATTCTTAACTATGCAACTACCTAAATATAATCAACAGTATGTACTAAGACTACATTATAATGTAGTTTTTCTTGATTGATTAAACAAGTTAAAATTGCACAATTAATAATAATAGTTGCGGTGCAAAGATTGAATAAAATCATTCGGTCTTATCTTCACAAAGATGCTATCAAAAGCAGTTTTATACCTCCTGTTCATATAAAAATCGGATATATAACTGGAATACAGGAAAAAGTCATTGTTGCAACTGAAATATGATGACTCCATCAGTGCTGTCAGGCCATACTTACCCTACTAGCAATTTCTACCAGCAATCAGCTCAGAGTCACAAAAAGAAGGGGAATTGTATTTCTGGATTAGGTTGGTAGTTCACTGGTAGCTTATATGTAGTTTAACAGAATTAAAATTTGGATTGTCAAATTGAAGACATTATTGGGTAGGTGATAACAATTATGAGTGATGGTCCTGAAAAAGCGGACTAATTGGAAAGGAACAATAAGAAAGTTAAGGAACTCTCGAGATGGATTATGCCCTAAGTCTGAATTTCATATTTCCCTAGAGCATGTAGCGCAGCCTAAGGCCCCTGATGTCAACCAAGGTTCCTTCATATGAGGAATCCAAGCATGTTAGACAATCAGAACTGTAGAGGATTATAGTATATATCATGCTTACTAATAGTAACTCTTATTGTGAGAAACAGAGAACCTTGACCTATAGTAGAAATGTCAAGAGGAGCATGCAAAAAACTCCATAAGGCATAGTAAACTATTTGGGGTTTCAATTTTCACAAAACACATGAGGAGCAGCTTTGACTAAAGGGAGAGTGACTTGACTATCCTCTTGTGAAACTGTTTTGAAGTTTCAATTTTCAAAAGATTCATGAGGAGTAGCTTTGACAAAATGAAGAGTTAATGCCACTGAATTTAGGGCAAGTTTGGGTAAGTAGCTTAAATAAGCACGTATTCAATAAAATCTTATCAAATGAGAGCCTATTCATCAGCTTGACTGTGAAACTAGCTAAAAGAAGCTAAAAAGAGCTTGTTTTTACTTACTCCATGAAGATTACTGAAATAAGCTCTTAGAAATACCCCTTTAGAATAGATTACTTTTGGTAAAACTAAATGGTTTTCACATAATCTATTGGGAGGAATGAATTTTATTTTTATTTTTTTCGTAAATAAATCATTGTCGCAATAAAAATCATCAGAGGGTGAAACATTGGCCACTTAGCAGTACAAATAGAGTCCTATAACATGTAATAACTGCCTCAATGACCTAAGCCTCTTAATAGAACAAAATGACTTTCAACATCAAAAGCATGTATAAATATACCTGAACCCCAGCCTTTTGGCAAAGCTGCACTGCATCTTTGACCCCAGGTCGACAAGGATCCTGCATTTCAACACATAATTGGCAAAAAAACAAATTGTAAGAACATAAATAATAGAAATTAATGTCTGGAAGTCATGCAACAAGTATAGGCCCTTGAAGAATGACTATAGACTCTAAACAAGATATGCCAGAGAAAGAATGACAAATTGAGCAAATTATAAATAATAGCGCTACCAACATTCAACACAAAACTAAAAAGAAAATATGTGAGCAATAACATGTAAGTCAAGAATACAATCAAGATGTTATAATACTGGAAACAAAACAAAGATGACAATGCATTATGACTGAAGGGTATTTACTCGGTAGAATAAGGGGAGGACAGACGAAATATCTAGTTTTGACAGTTACATAAGTTAGTGAAAAAATAGATAGGGAAATGCAAGGGAAGAGGATCGTGCTGAGAAGATAACGTTTATGAACTGAGCAGTAGCTATATTATGAAAGGGGAACCCCTTGGAAGGAGAATTTCGCATTTTTCAAGTTATGAATAACAGCTCCTTTCCATTCTTTCTTTCATTCTATTTGTCAACTCTCTCATTCGTGGGTTCTCAACTCCATGACAATCTAATTTTTAGAGGTAATATTACCTTCAGGCCAATAATAGCCAATAAAAAAAGATCATTGTCTGGTAATGACCAGTGAGCAAGTTCTTCACTAGTTGGAACATTCTCCATTTCATATGATCTATATGCAATTGCAACACAGCGTAGACTATCAGCAGCCATATCTTCAATAGCTTTTTTAAATTGTGACATCTGCGCGCCAGGAAAATTGTTATCAAAATCAGTCAAAAACAAGTATTAAATGTCATCCAACAGTTCATCTAATAGTTGTATTAGCTTTTGTTTCACTAGAGTATGTTATGATAAAAGATAGGGAAAAATTGTAATCAAATAAGATTTCCAAACAGGAAAAATTTAATCGGGAGGAAAAACCAATGCCTTTGCTTAACGATTGATCTAAATATTTAACTAATTACTCAAACCTTCTCTTCATCCATCTCTACCAACTGATCATTAACATCAATATACCCTGTACAGCAAGCAAGGACTATCTCAGCAGCACCTTTCCAATGTATATGGATTTCAGAGTCAGGCTGCGGAAACGTATAAAAATTATTAAAGATAGGTCTGGGTGAAAAACAACATATAGACATCACCATATAATATATTAGCTCCCTAATAACATATCAGTTTAGAACAGAACCAAAAAAAATACACGTTTGAATTAAAATGCCAATAAAGTATTACCATCTGTATTGCAACTCCTCCTCGCTTTTTCTCTGAATTAAAGGGGAAGACATGGATAATTGATGATTCTGATCTGGCAGCATCAAAACGCATCCCAAGCTGAAATTTGATTGAACAGTCATCATAACTAGTTGCATAAAGCTCATTAAAATGAAGTCCAAATTTAAAGTTCAAAGCAGACCTTAATTCCCCAGTCTAAAATTGCCTTTTCGGTTGGTGATCCAGAAATCTCAACATCATTACCACCCTGTTACGAATAGAATTATTCATAAAGTAGTAGAACCAGTCAATTATGAAATTATTATTGGGGGGAACTGAACAAAGTAAAACCTTTCTATCATACCTCAGGGACATAAACACTTCCATTAGTGTTCTGTGCAACACCTTCAATCAGCAAAGAGCGTAGCATAGCAGAGAATTGTTGTGAATCATCAGGAGGAATGATCTTCTTCCCACCAATGCAAGCCTCAACCACAGTCATCTATCTCAGAATTTTGGTGAAATTAAAATTTGCTGGACACATCATTATTTTCATCGTAAACTACTTTGAAATATTCAACCAAAATAAATAGCTATTGGTCAACCCTCACACACACATACTTTATAGCTTATTCGTTGTGTTAGTTTAATTAGTTATTCTTAACTCCTAATCTTACATGTTGATATGTTTGCTACTTCACATAAGCTGGGAAACAGATATGCCACAATAGAATAAAAATATTGCAACAAGTGCTCTCCAACAAGTATGTGCGACCTAGAATAAATACTATAAATAAGATTTAAACACTGAATCACAACTAACCTGATTCATAGTCAATGTTCCAGTCTTATCACTACAAATGGTTGTGGCTGAGCCCATTGTCTCACAGGCGGAGAGCCTCCTCACCTGCAATTCAATGTATTATATTATACAGCGTTTTCAAATAGATACACCAAAATTCAATAGCACAAACAAAAATTGGCATACCAAAGCTTTATCTGCCATCATTTTTTTCATTGAGTAGGCAAGTCTGCAAAATAGTTTATGGGAAACAGTGTTAGAAGAGAGAAATAAGATTCAGAGATAGAAAGAGAGAGTAACAAGTCATAGAAATATGAAAGAAAATATTGACAATGTAAAATGGATACAATAGAGATAATAAAAGCATCGTATAATAATAAGAAAATAATATTAAAACTAAAAAAAAAGTCATAAGATAGAAAAATATCATGAAACAACAGAAAATCTACACTGGACCAATATTTGGTACAATCATTAAAAGAACAAAGGATAAAATCTATAAATCATATTACAGTACTGTTAATGTTCCCACATATCCATCAAAACTAGGTAAAATTGAGATAAAATTTACCAAACTTACGTTAAGGTAACTGCTAAAGGCAACCCTTCAGGCACTGCAACCACTACAATGGTGACCTACATATTCAACACATTACAATCACCATATAGTTATTAACATTAAAGTCTGTGAAAGGATATGAATATTTATCTTATGAATCATATACAATCGGCTATTTTAGTAATTAATGCACATACCGCAATGGTGAATATCTTGATTACTCCATCAAAAGCATCACCAACTTTGGTTTTGCCCGCTATAAATTGAACACTTCCATCTGGGTTTCTAGTATGCCCAGAGAAATACCTGTGTTTATAGGTGGCCATTTAAGGCATGAGTAAAAAATATAAAAAAGTTTAAAAAATAAAACTAGGTTAAAGGGCAAGGTATCCAATTCAACTTTGACTGTTTGGCGTATAGTCCTGCCCTTTCAGGGTCGACAATTAAGATGCTTAAACTTTCAATATATGGAAAATAACCAATTTCAATAATTAACTCAATAAATAGCAACTTTCCCGTGCTTTCAAATTTTGACAGTTAACCAAATGAGTTAGCAGTAAACAAGCCACGCGTTTAAATTTTAAGTAGGTTGATGTGAAATTCCAAGAATGTTAAAACAAAGCATAGATAGAAAGAAAAAGAAACATATAGAAACCTGGCCAGCAGCACTATCAGAACAATAACAGCCACAGAGAGTCCAACAATACCAATTAAGGTGGCGAGACCATTTAAGCGTACCTATATTGAGAACTTTATATAGGTAAACGTAATATTGGAAGCAAAAACGAAAAACAAACTGCATGTAAAAAAGGGACCTGCAAAGGAGTTTCTTCACCATTGTCTTCTGAAATGCTAGACATTAGAAGCCCCCATTCCGTATTAATACCAACAGCCGTTACCTGAGGAAGGAAACCAACCAACAAAAAAGAAACATCAGAAAAAAAATTGTTTAATCAATAAAATAGGTGGGCAAGAAAAAAAAAATACAATCAATTTCATATATTGAATTATTGAAAGAAGTTCAGTTCCATTTAATCAATACTTCACCAATCTAATTTCCCTCTGCCTGTTGTTTTCAAAAGTCAAACAGTAGCCAGAATCCCTTCCTGAACAGTATCCACTAAATGAATAATTGACATCTCAGAGTGACTTTCTCCAAAAAAAAATGAAAACTTCCTTACAGATCCAACTAGGAAAAGCTTCTAGCATTTTGGTAAAACAACATTTTAGTTTACGAAAGATTTGAAGTTATTATTATTCCTTAAAGATGAAAATGTCAATCAATTTAGTTCTTTTTAAAAATTAAATTGATGTCAAAAAAAGGACTAAATCGATCCATTTTTCATATTTCAAGGACTAGTATGATCAACCTCAAACCTTTCAAAGACCAAAATGGTTTTTTACATGTTTTTTTGGCCCTTGGGACAATTCCCATCTAAGCTACAAGGGTTAATGTCCAATTATAGGTTATTTATTAATTATATCAACAACCCCTTGGAAACTCCTTACTTTTGTAAATAAAATCAAGACAGGACAATAGAGAAAAATAGAAGGGAAAACGCAAGTCCAAAATTTACCAGCATAGTTCCATTGCCATCTGCAACTTTACAACCAGAAATCAGAAAAGGATCATTAGAATTTTTTTCGACCTGAAAAATATTATTAACCACTTAGGAAAAGCGAGCAGTAGTTAAACTGATTCTCCACAAGATAGAAATAAACACTAACAATTTTGCTCTCCCCGGTCATACTTGATTCATCAATTGCAAGAGAGTGACCAGTAATCAAAACTCCATCAGCGGGGACCTAGAAAAGATAAATTAAGAACTAAATAACAAGAAATGAAACTATTAGGTGTGACTATGCAAAAAAGGCAAAAGAAATACCTGGTTACCAATGTTAAGGGGTATAACATCACCAACAACAACATCATATATGGAGATCTCAACTCTTCTACCATCTCGAGTGACCTACTCAACACAAATCAAAACATAAAATTGAAGATATATGATGATAACAGTATAGTAGTTAGTAATAATGACAAAGTATATCTAAGCCAAAAAACATACCTCCAAACGTATGTTTCTCTTGTGCTCATTTAGATCTTGAAACTGAAGAGACTGCTTATAATCACTTATAGCTACAAAAATGGAGAAACAAATGAGGATGTTTTGCCCATCAAAGGGGAGTATTATTAAATGCACAATTATTATGATAACAATGACAAAGTTGATAATGGAATTGTGTCTACACCAAATCCATTTATATTCAATCAAAAATTCAGAAGCGGAATCTTAATGCTTTGATCATGATGCATTATAAACTATGAAAATATTAATACCTGTAACAAGAATAACAAGAATAACTGCAAAAGCAATGCTTCCCCCGTCATACCAACCTTCCTGGATACCCTGAAATAATTAATTCTGAAGATGAACCTAATTCTTCGCATTAACAAAAACATAATCCTAATACTGAATTATGAAGGAATGAAAAAAGGAACACTAAAGGTCAAATGATTTTTTTGTTGGTAGAACATTACATTAGTCAAATAAAAAGCAGATGAGCCTGGTATATAGATGATATCATGGTACTAGTCTGAGAGCTACTAAGCTAACAGAAGGGTTGTACACCAGAAATCTATATAGAGATTAAACAAAAGGGAAAGAAAAACTATCTAGCATGCAACTGACACTATCAAAGAATACCAATAAGGCAGAATTACAATGAAAGGGGAAATATAACAGCACACAGTGGAAGGATTAATTTGTGTGTGGGCTGAGTTAGTGAAGGGTGAAAACTGCAGCAATTAGTGACTGTGAAAGTACAGGACGTTAATATTTCCATGCACATTTTTATAAAAAATAGCATAAGTTTGGAATCAGACTATCTACTCTACGTAAAAAGACAAACTACTGAAAGGATTTTTTTTTATTATCACATAAGAACACGGAATTGTATCACAACTTTCTCAACCAATCTCACCTCAGATTTTATCCCCAGTGCTAATGAAGCCATTGCGGCTACCATTAGAATAATCAAGGTCAGATCCTTGCAAGCATCCCACATAAACATCTAAAGCAACAAAAACGACATCAGTACAATAACCCTCCAATAAAAAGAGGTTTTCAAATGATTAATGTGCACCAAAATTTACCAAAAATCTTCTTCCGGTCTTTCGAGGGTAGTTGTTGGAGCCAAATGCATTCCTCCGTATTACCAAGTCGTCGTCATCACCTCGAATGCCCTTCTCTAAATTGGTTTTCAATAAATTTGATAACCCTACAACCTTATAAAGAGAATTCAGATTTGATAACCCTACAACCTTATAAAGAGAATTCAGAAAAATCACGTGAATATGATGACACTAATCAATATAATTAGAGATTTCATTCTCATTACACTTACCCCTTCATTTTCCCACAGAGCAGTAGTATCACGATTCCTTGAAATTGAAGAAAGTTGTTCTTGTCCAATTGAAAATTCTCCAGTGGAGCTTGAATGAGGTGAAAATTCTCCAGTGGAGCTTGAATGAGGTTTTATAGTTCGTAGTCCTAACAGTTAAAAGCACTGAGCATTGATATTGGAAAGAAAATACTGTCTACGCTTTTAATATACCAGGCCAACTCACTGTAAAAATGATTTAACAAATATCTAGGGAGCATCAAGCCTCAGCACACCAAAGCATTTTCAACTTTGGTATTTTAGAATTAAGATAATCCTATAAACACCTTTTATCATTATAAAATAGGATAGCACTAGAATCCCCCAAATGATAAATACGTCCAAGGCTTGATAATCACAAAAAATAATTGGATATATACTAGAAACAGTTTAGAATTAAGGCAATAATACAGACACTTTTTATAATCATAAATTGGTAAGACCATTAAAAATCTCTGTAACAGTAATTCTTGAACATTACTTATGCTGAAAATAGCAAGCAAATGTATAGTAACAAAACTATATAAAAGGGAATGGACAAGTCATAAAATTACAATTGACATTGCAAGGAAGTTGATCTGCTAAAAGGATAATTGGATCACATTAAACATGTCAGACACAAAACTTGGAACGATTATCAGTAAAAATCAGCTATGTCAAATACTTGACTTCTATGCTACAGGTTTTTCAGACACATGTAGCAACTGACATGAATATTAGGTCATTAACATTAGCAGGGCTTATCAAAGGAGATCAGTGATGCCAGGCACATATTATTTCAGACTATTTCCATGTCAATATGCAGCTAATCAGGTGATAGTACACCAGACTAAAGCAACCTTTCTTTATGAGCAAAAGTAGTACAAAGGTACAAAAAACACCAATCAATTTTGTTCACAAACTACTAGAACTCTCAACCTTCATGGCTAAACAGACCAAAGTAGTGAACTCAGATGCAGATTAGCAGAATAAGAAATCAAAGAAAAAGATACAGAAGATAAGTAAAAATATTGAAAGTAAACTTTATAAATTGCAGAACAACAAATGAGTTTCTAACAATATAGGAGACGAGAGTAAGTTCTAACTAGTGTACTACAATTTTTACACATAATAGTGAAAACAATCTAGTGACGCACCATTCATTTGCCCAGCTTCCTTGAACCGATATGCAGCCTAATAGAGTAAATTAATTAATTAGTTCACTTAACACGTGTAACATGAGAATAATAAAGAAAGTCAATTGAAGAACCGAACCTGAATGGCCCGTGTATGCACTATAATAATTCTTAGTACTCTCTCCTTCTCTTCTTCTTTCTTTAAGTCCAAGGTGTAACGAAATCGACGAGAAGCATTGAGGACAAGCGCCGCTTGCTAAAACACCAAATGAATTATTTGTTTCGTCAATCAAAAAAACATAGTCTCCCAAAGATAAAATATAAATGCATGTCAAAAATACTCAGAAACAAGTAGCAATTGATGTTAACGCAATTATTATAAAATAGGACTCTGATACTGAAGAAATAGTAAACGGAGGTGGCTTCAAGTCCCTGATGCAAGATCAAGAAATGCGCTGTATTATGTCTTGAGACAGTTTTGGAAAAAGCGGTTTATTTTGCAAGAGAGCAGTTGCAACTTCAAAAAGAGCCATTGCAAATATAATATATATCTTGAATGTTCAAACTAGCATTAAAAAGACAATCATTAAGTGTCTATTAGGAACAAACTACCAGAACTGTAGTGAAAGTAGTACTTATTTTCTTGTCACAAACAGAACTTTTTTCCCATATGAAAATATAAACTTTTCTAGTAATTGAATGATTTCTTTACTTCCTGTAACATCTGAAAATTTCAAAAGTCAGAAGAATTGAAAATTAAATTAGAAGAGTTGATAGTCAAGTTTATTGCTTTCTTTTTGTCTTCCCAATAAATACCCATCACTCTAATATTCTGGTCTCCAGTTTCATTCTTGCTTTATTTGCAACTACTAATGGCATCCATCAACTCACTTAACATTTAAAATGTTACATTAAATCTCTCCTTGCTTTTGTCCCATTAATAAAAATTAAACCCTGCAATTTGCATTGTCTTTTAGAGTCCAAATTTATTACCCTAACTGAATCTCAAATCCCTAAATCCAATCCAAGTGTTCTTTAAACTGTACACCTAACAAAAGATTAGCATTTTGGAAATACAAGGAAGGTACTTCAGATCAAAATGAATTAAACCAAAATTTTCTGAAACTGGATCTCGCAATAAGGGTGTAAGCATATTATACTTCAATGACCTTTACAAGAAACATATGGACTGATCCTACTGTAGCTTCCAAATTGACTATTGCCCTCACTATCTGGCGTCCAGCAAACATATAATCAAAATATTATGTCTTCCCTTTTTGACTCCATACATATAATCAAAATATTATGTTACCAAGCATAGCTGGGGACTGTGAACATATCAAAAGGCTCAAAGCAGGCCTTTCAGCCAGCCTGTCAAGTACTTTTTCCCAAACTTATGAGGTGGGGTTAAATCCTCACTACCGAGCTTCTCTAGAAGGATTAAGAACTGAGCTTTTTGATGTTGCCGTTTGTAGATAGTGAGAATCCTGGACTCCCGCAGGTAGTCCTGACAATATCTCAAATATGTTATTTGCAAGTATAGAAAGGTATTCAAAGTAATACTTCCAATGAAATCCTTTGGAGTACAGTGTTTTGGAAGAGATTCACAAGATGTTCAAAACAGTACTGAAGATCCCAAAACTGTGCTAATTGGAATGTGTACTGTGTTGTCTTTAATACTCTAATAGTCTACTAAAGATCCGTTGTTAAAAATGTTGAGTCTTTGGCAACAAAACTTCATTCCGCTCCTTGTCTTTAATATTATATATTTTTATCAGTCCTCTCCTTAAACAGAACCTTGTTTAGTCTCCATACTTCAAAATACTATAAATTTGGACCTCTTACTCAACGGGTAAAATTTATAAGAAACAGGTTGTATAAACTTGTCCTAAACTCCACAACAGAAAAGGTACTTGTGTTTGACAGAAGATGAGTACTAATATTAAACTATTACACGTTCGAATATCCTCAATGAGTACAGGTAGGTACATGAATGCTAAAATTTTGTATTGGCAGAGAAAAAAAATGTCCATATAGACCTTTAAATGAAACAAAATTCAAATTTATATTGCTATAACCAATCAGTCAGTACGTGAACTTGGTATCTTTTGAGCTACTTATCTTTTTAAACATGTCTTCTTGAAACCATACAGTCAATCCAGTATTCGCCTAGCCCCTGCTCTCACTTCATAGGGAATGGATCTTCTCATGTGAGTTCAATAGACCCTAAACAACACCCCAATGAGGCCCTATTTTCTCCATGTCTTTGTCTCTCTTCGCATGGCCAAACACATGACTGACTGAGAGGATTCATTCCCCCTCTGCTGGTCTTAATTTAGATTTTATTGACTATTAAAATGATAGGAAGCACTCTCTCTCCCTCTCTATATCTCTTTATGTTTGCATCAACCATATAGAGTTTGTTTGAGAAAACTTTTTAATCTTCCAAAGTAGAAAAATAAGAATTAACAACGAAATGAGTTTCCCTAGAAACTAAAATTAACTCGTGCATAAGCAAATCTGTAAAAATTATTTCATATTAATTTTTCTATTTGATGACTTTTAATTCATACATAAATTAACTTTTTTATGGAGAAGTTTATTTCATCTTTCCTTCTAATTTTCTTCTCCTAAAAGTGTTTATGGGGAAATTTAACCAAATATGTTCACAGTAAAGTTTGGTAAAACATATTGGTTCAACAAGTGGATCCCCTCCTCACCCATGTAGGGGGCGGCACCAAAATCCTACAAGACAAGACATCAATATCCTTACTAGGGAAACCAAGAAATGCCCAACCCCTACAATATTATTGGACAGGTAAAAACCACAAATAGTTTTAACCAGCTTCATTGAAACAGTAACTCATGCCCACGGGGAATAATATATTTATTCAGTACAAATTCAAAAGCAGACAAAATGTATTAGTCGTATTATTGAAAATAATGACAAAACATAGCAACAGCAATAGAGGGAATTAGAAATAATGTCTACACATACCCTCCAGCGCCTGAGGCGTTGAACCGGAGCATTCTTTGTTCTCGTAAGATCAAATGGATCAGCAGAAAAGTCTCCATCAAAATCATCAGACCAGCCAGTGGGAGACCCAGCCTCAATATCACCCGGCGTCTGGCTGCCAGGAGAACCCTTGGAGAAACTCATGCTTCCGAAAACTGTCGCAGGAAAGATGACACCGTCACTACCTAATATGCCTTACTACTACTTCACAGTATATCGCTAATAACCGTTTATTAACAACCATTCTTCCACTCTCGGAACAAACACCACCGTATCACAAAAAAACCTAAATTCAGTCTTTCTACTTCAGAATTAAGCACTCCAATCCAAAGCATGTTCGACAAAAGAGAAGAAAGCAGTTCAAGTCTCCACCTTTGAAATTTCAACTGATATTTGTCGTTTCTTAATAATTCAAAGTCACAGTTCACTTATCACTGACCCCTAAATTCAAATCAATCACTTTCAATTACAAAGTAAAACACGTATCTCTAGAAACTAAGACCCCTAAAACATCTCTCTCTATATGCACCATTAAATTAGGCTTACATAGTCATAATGTGTATGAATTTTCTATGTAGCAATAAGCATAGTAGCCCGTGGACTTACCGGGAAAATAAAGAGACTATATTAGTAGTCTGGCCGATAGCTATATTCTCGTCTTCTTCCTCGTCTTCCTCTTTCTCTTCCGCCGCAACCTGTAACCCTTCAGAGAAAAAAACGAACTCTATTATTCTCAATAAATAACGCAAGAGCGTATAAAACAACAATTAAATTAATTTCCATTTCCGTTCACGAGATTTCCACCTCATGTAAAAGGATCACCCCTCATTAATAGAATATATACACGCATCGCTTCCCTCCTTCGAGGAAATTTCGTTTCACGATTTAAGTGCAGTATACAGTTTACGCGCCTAAGTTATATTCTCTTTCACTTTTTGTTTTCTCATTTCCAAGATTGTTGAGTCAGCTTTTTTCCAATTTCTAATAGAAGTCTTTTCGTGTTATCAGTTGATCCAGGAAAAAGGAAACGCAACACTTCCTGTAGTGGAAAGCGGTTCAGTTTGATTCAGTCCACTTAATAGCCACAACAGCACGAGAATCAGAACCTTCACTTTTGGAAACGACAATGACAAAAAAAATTGAATATATTTAGTTAATACAAAGTAAGTTTTGACATACGATGCAGGAAGCAGAAGTATTGAAATAATGGTTGAAAGAGACGAATAACTAACTTGTGGCACAAATCAAAAGTGGCAAGTGAGCACTGACTGATGCAATGCCATGAGATTGGATTCTTCGGAGTTCACGCGTGAAAATGAAGAATGGCCTGTGAATAATACGAACCGTACCGTCATAAAATATTCAATGGAACGTTACTCTGTGTTTGCAGCAGTTCTTAGTTGATTCAGTGAAATCTCAACAAACAACCTTTCAATAATGCAAGGGCATAAAAACTCTCGCTCACTCCTATATTCCATACTTCGTTTGGGTGGCACTGCTGGCAAGCAATAAAATACTCTCTTACATTCTTCTTTTCCATCACACAGCTATGCAGATCTTGTTGAACACCCCGAGAATAATTTGACGATAAAAAGACTTCAATAGTTTTCGTTTTTACTTTTTAAATAATTATTTTCAACAACTGCCTTTAAGAATAAGTTTTCAAAACAAGTAAACCTGAAAGAATTAGTAATTGGAATCTATGCCTATATAGAAGGACGATTCTCCTCTTAATCCGTTTTTTGTTATACATATTCACTTTTTCCATTTTGTAAGTATATCAAAAATTTGTTTTATTATTTTAAAATATATAATAAGAAATTTTTTATCATTTTATTGTTATTTTGGAAATTTTTTTCATTTCTTTTTTTTTTATAGTATTCACTTTTATTTTTTAATAATTTTATATTCAAAAAAATTAAAAGTAACTTTCTTAACAACTTCTCACTTTTTTCTTTATCAAAAATTTCTTACTTTACTTTCTATCAAAAATTTCTCACTTCTCTCTCTCTTAATTATCTCAAACCTCACTCTCTCACAACATTTTCTCTATGAGACACATCTTCCATTCTCACTTCCCTTCTCTCTTTTATGTTGATTGTAAATATGTACTCTTATCCTAATTTTTTTCTAGTTTTGTTCCAATTGTTCAATTTTCTCTACATGCATTACCTTTTTGTATATTGTTAAGAAGTGGGCTTTAAGCCTAACTCAACCTCATAAAACCGGCTCATAAGATGAGGTTTGCATCCACTTATATACAATGAAATGTCCTTATCTCTAATCGATGTGATAGACTCGAAAATGGCTCTGATACCATGTTAAGAAGTGGGTTTTAAGCCTAACTCAATCTCATAAAACCGGCTCATAAGGTGAGGTTTTGGATCCACTTATATGCAATGAAATGTCTTTATCTCTAATCGATGTGAGATCTCCAACATATATAGTTTTTGTATTGGTTTGCAGTTGTCGTCATCAAACGCATAAAGTTTGGCTCTTCGTTCAACGCGATCTCTTCTTCAATTCCCCCACTCAATTTGTTTCCTCCACCCTCAAATGAGTAAGATTCACAATGTCTTTTTCATAAGACATTACAATGGTATTAACCATTCACTATTTATTTTTTGTCTTCAAATTTTTTTTTTGTAAGCCTTTAAAACTAAAAGGAGATAAATGTTTTATTAAGGTTATTTACATGTTTCTATTTTGTTCATCGATTTTTTGGATAGGAAGATGTAAAAGTCATTAATCCAAGGAAATACAAAGAGAAGATAAAAACAAGATAGTTATTGATCTGAAGATGATGAGATGGTCAAAGTGAAAGATGATGCAATAGTATATTTATATTAATTCGGATGTAACATTAATGATAACATTAAAAATTTTAAAATATTTTCTTTGTCATTTTATGTATCTAATTTTATATATTTAATTGATGAATTTAGTTTTAATGGAATAGATAATTTACTTATAAATCTTATTAAATATATAAATATATAAAAAGAAATTTTTAATTTTTAATATTAAACATAACTATATATAAATTATAAAAATAAAAAATTCGGGTATTAATATATAAACGTTGTTGCTTCTGTGTGTTTCTGTTGCTTTTGTGTTTCGTTAATAAAAATAATAAAATTAAATATTTTTTAATTCAATGAAAACGTGAATACAGATTTCGCCAGTTAATAGTAAGAGAAGAAAAAGGTAAGATGATTTTATTTACTTTTTAATTAATACATGCAAACCAAACCAATTTTTACTATTTATACATTAAAATAACTTATAATCAACTTAACATACCTCTTTAACATTTTTTAAACTTATCAAATTATAAATACTCAAAATAAAATATTAGTTTAAAATCGAAGAAAAATTGTTTACATCAAATATGATTTTGAAAAAAAATAAATTAAAAAAAAAAAAATATATATATATATATATAAGTATAATACTATTTGTGAATAAAGATGGTGGCTGACAAATTAAAGTGTCACTATAACCGAAAAGCATGATCTTCGTGCATCAAGGCCGAATGTAAGCGGTTCTGGTGACAAATTGGAATTCCAACACGAAGTCATTAATTCTAGTTTTTGTTCTCATGCTAATGAATCTATCTCAACTTTTATTTCATTCAAATTTATTAATTCTTTTCAAAGTATTTATTTTAATTGAAATAATACATTTTTATACGAATATACCATTGACTTCTCTTTTCTTTTAAATTTTAGCTTCCCCATTTTAAAATATATTTTTTATTATTTGAATTTTATTGAAAAATATAAATGTGGAGATAAGAGTAAAATTCATCTTTACTTTAACAATATTTCATAAATAAAAAAGTTTAAAATATTACATGGATAAGAAGATAGATAGAAGTAAAAGATTGTCTAAGAGAGATTATTACCTTACTGAATGATGTGGCTTGAACTAGTTAAGGTGGAGCAATGTGTTCACATCATTTGCAGCACTTTGCATTCAGAACAAATCTGCAGCTCCATGCAAGATATTATTCCTTCTCTTCGGAAATGAACACCTTAGTTTATCTTCAACAGAGAAAAACCGTGTACTATATGTGTTAGCTGCTATTAGAGTTTGAATGAAATGAAGGTAGATAGTATTTGAAGAATGCAGTTGCAGAGTTTTGATTTTATTTGTTGGTTCAGAAAATGGTGGCATATAGTATATCCCTCTTTCCTTGAAACTTCCATTACTTACTTTGTTTAGGATCAAGAAAGGTATATCAGTAAAGAATAGTGACATGCCTTCTGCATCTGGGAAAACAAAAAGTGTTTTTTTTTTCTCGTTTTTAAAGGTATTCTGCAACTAATTGTTTGCTTTTTTTGTTCATTCACCAACCAAGAATTAAGTTCTAATGTGTATAATTTAGTTGTTTTGACATTGTTCAAGCATGTTGCTGTTGGTTAAAACATGTTATCCTAATGTTTACATTTTGTAGTAATAGATTCCGTACTACTAGAAAGGGGCTTTTCCATGTTATCAGTCATTTTTTTAAAAATATATAAAAATAAATAAAAAATTTAAGTATTTATGAAAATGGATATTCATGTTTCAAAACAGTTATTCTCTATTTAAACTCGTAAGACCTACATAAACAAATGATAGGAAATGTATAAATAATTATAAATGTTCATTTTTTATTAATTTTTTTTATCTTTTTAGTCTTTAAAATAGAAGAATGATTAGGAAGTTGTTATCACGGTAGAATGCATCATAAAGGAGGTATTAAGGTAATGATCAAGATAATCTAATAATTTCATGCATATAATAAGATTTTTTTTTTTCTTTTATAACTTATATTTTTCTTTTCTTTTTTTTCTTGATTGTGTTTGTCCTTTATCAATATGTTATAACCATTTTATGGATGTGTAGTAGAAGATACACTGATGTTATTGAGACTTCAATGATCGTATTAATAAACTTCACTAAAAAATATATCATGTTTTATTAATTATCTAATATCATCAATTAATACTTTAGATAGTGAAAAGGTGAAATTTGTTATTGTATCAAGATTTTTTATGATATACAATCAACCACTCTTTCGTAGAAAACTTAGGTTGTTTTCCACCAATGATTTTTCTGATAGGTTACGTATTTATTGAAATCTACTTAATTTAATATTTCCAAAATATATTAATTGTGCCAAATTAATTTCATTATTTTCTAAGATAGTCCATGTGATCTTATATAAGAATTATTTAATTATAATTTATTATATGTAATCTAATCGTCAAACATAAAAGTTGCCTAAATTTACTTAATAGTAAAAAGGTTTCAACCAATTAATGTTAAGTATAACTTTACGCTGAGAGATGATTTAAAGGTAAATAAATAGTATTATTTAATGTACAAAATATAAAAGAAATATTATAATAAATATATTTTCTATTTATCTACCAGTCAAAACACACGCGTCTACTCTTTTATGATAATTAAAAAAAAAATATTATTATAATTATTATTAAATAAAAAATATTTGACTTTTTATTTTCTATTTTATCTTTATATTGATATTTATTTTATTAAACTGTTTTGAGTTTTTTTTTTCATTTCATTATTAATGTTGAATTTTGAATTTCAGAGCAGTTATTGAATAAATAGCAGTTTTATTGTTGAATTTCATAGCAGTTGTTAAACAAAGAACAGTTTTACTGTTGAATTTTGAATGGAAACCCATCTTTCTCAATTGAAGGGTTGTGAAGGTACAAAAGAGTGAGGACCAAAAGGATTTTCACCTTCTCAACAAAAAAAAGAAAAAAAAAAACTTTTTCATTCTTCCTAAGAACATAGGTTCTTTTCTTCACTTTACCCAAATTTTCTATTGCAATTTATGATTATTTATTATATCATATGTTATATATGATATGAATAACTTACAAGTATCCATTTCTCCAAATTAATGTGCATCACAACTTTAGAAATATAGAATCTTTACTTTTCTTATTTTTTTCAACTAATTGACATTTTGCTGAGATTAGAGACATAAAGTCTATTTTGTTATTTTTTTTTCTTTTTCTAATTTCAATGAGATTGTTAGTTTTTATAAAGAAAAATAGAAGAGGTTGAGATTGTTGGTTTCGTTTCCATTTTTTTTTAAATATTGACCATTGAGTTAGTTCTAATATTTATGAGGTGGGTTACTTTTCTTACTTTTGATTAATTTAAATTAATTTTACATAATAAAAATCAAGTTAACAAGTATCTTTTAAAAAAAAAAGATTTTTCATCTTTTCCTATTGTGATCTATAATATTTTTATTTTTTTAAAATATATTAAAATAAAATAAAAAGTATAGTGTTTCAAAGTGAATTTCTTCTAATATAGTTATTCACATGTTTTTATATAAAATTATAGGGAACAAAAAAGTAACAAATATATTTAAATGATATACTTTTATATTTATATTTAATTTTATTGTAAAACATGCGTACATGTTTTCTTCCTAAATTTTTTAATGTCTGTTTTAAATTTTGTTTTGGTCTCTCTAATTTAAAAATAAAATATTAGAGGTAATATATATAGCTGTTTATAAATAAAATATTGTTATTATTCCCTGTATAAATCACTTTGAAGACAGAAATAATATATCTTAAAATTAGAAAAATAGAATATTTTTTACATTAGTGGTATAGTGGTAGGATAAAAATTATAATCACAATTTATAATAAGATATATCTCGTTACGACTAAATTATATGTAAGCACATACAGGTGGATTCATTGTAAGATCATCGAAAACATGACAATAAACAATACATTTATAATAAAATAAAATTATAATAAAATTGTTGTTATATGAAATTATTATCATTACATATCTCTCCTATCTTTATCATATCAACTGTGAAATGAATTATTATTGGGTAACGTATCCGAATAGATAGTTTTACTAAAAAAAATTATTAAATAAAAAATAATTTTAAAGATAAAAAATAATTAAAATTAATTTTAAAGATAAAAAATAATTAATTGATATATTAACTAAATTAGAGATATTTTAAAAATTAAATGAAGTTTTTTTTATTGATACTAATAAAACGATTGTCCCAACTATGTAAGTAAAATGTTTTTAGTCGTCCTTCATAGAAATCACTTTCTAGATGATATTTTTAGAATAATTTCTCTGCTTGTATATCTTATAATTATTTTCTCGATTAATATTTGACAAGGTTTCTCAACCATCTTCTATGAAACTATTTTTTATAGATGTCACCCTTACTTTTCTAGTTAAAATTTATAATGATTTTTTTTATCGATATTTGCAGAAAATTCTTTTATCAACATGATTTGTGTTATTTGGTGATAATTGGTGTATTTAATATTTTTTTATATTTAATAATAATTAAAAATAAAGTAAAAATTCAATAAATTTGAGTAGTAATAAAACCGTTGACAAATCAAACCATTAAAAATAAAATTATTTCAAATTTAATGTATTTAAATTTATTGAAAAATAAAAAATAGAAAATTAATAATTGTAATAATATGGTTTTAAAAGGAAAAAAATTAATATCATGCAAATATATATATATATATATATATATATAAAGACCAAACATTAAGATGATAAAAAAATTATAAATATTGAGTAGGATGAGAAGTATGGGCACTATATTAATTTAAAAGAATTAATTATACGTTTGATTTGTTTAATTTGGCTGGTAGACAAGTTTGAAATACTTTGAATTTATTGATTTTAGTCCATATATTTAATCAACGGACACCTATAAAAACCCTCATAATTTTAATTGTTCAAATTTAATTCACACACTTGTGAACAAAAAACTAATTCAATTATTAACTTACATCCAATTTTATACGACTTTTTATGTGTCGATGTAATTAGCCAAATTAAGTGACTTTTTGGAATCTCACTTTATTTTCTTGCTTTTGTATTAAATGAATTAAATTATAAAAAAATTAAGATTACATATATATCAATATGAATTTATTTATCATATCCCTTAATAATGAGATTAAATTAGTAATAAGATTTATCACTTGCATGAGATTCTTCATTTTGGTTCAAGGAATCTGTTTGGCTAAAGTTGAATGTAAATTCAATACATAATTTAGTTGGTGAGAGAATAGATGCATTATAATGCTTATTCACGTATATAAATTGCTTCTTCCAAGCTAAGAAACCACACAACAAATTCAAATCACCATATAGACTTTTGCACTGGTTTAGGGGGTTTGGAGAGGCTCGTGAGTAAGTATAATGATAGGAGAGTGAGTTTGGTTGTTTATCTCTGACCTCAAGTTAGGTTTCTGTGACTTTAATTTCGTGTCTAACCGATTATCATTGAAAAACAATGCACAACATAATTGATTATGTAGTTAAAAATAATGAATAATCGATTATGCTCGTGTCATAATCGATTATGGACGCTGTGTAAATATCAACTTAATCGATTATCGTGAAGCATAATCGATTATGTTGGATTTATAACTGTAAATAAAGTCGATTATGCCTCTTAAATATTTGGATAATCGATTATGTGGTATTTTTAAGAGAACTGATAATCAGTTATGATATCATTTTTCCAAATCTTTGATTTTCTTATATTTATTTTTATTTTTTAATAAAATTTGTTTCAGGCAAAGTTTGATTGATGACAGGTGCATTGTATTTAGAGTTTTAGGTTTAAATTATTATTAATGACTTATATAATTTTGCGACTAATTAATGGTGATGTTCTAAATACACATTTACTTTTAAAATTTAATTTTAATAATAAAAAAAATTATGACTAATAATAATTATATATAACATAACATAATTTAAAGAATCATTAATAATACTAAAATCATCTAAAAATATTAATTTAACTAACAAAATTAATTTCAATTAATAAAATTCAAAATAACAAAAATTATATTTAAATTATATTTAATTTTACATTATTATTTTTATTTATAATTGAAACTTTCAATTATTTTAATTAACTAAAATATGCACAAAACTAATAATTATTTCTTTCTTATTTTTTAAAATACTTGATATACATTTATATATAACATAATATAATACAAATTAAATAATATAATACAAATTAAGTAATATAATAAAAATTATTTTAATTAACTAAAATATCATTTAAATTAATTAATATTTCTTTTTTCTATTTTTTATATAGAAGGGTAAATTTGTAATCTTACAATATACAACAATAAAAATAATTTAAAATAATTATCACATCACTCACTTATTTTAATATATTTTTTCACAGATTTATTCTAACATACCTCAATCCAAATACACTCAACTTTCTTCACACTTTTTTTTTAAATTCTCATACTTCCACTCTCCCTCACCCTCAACTTTCCACTCCCCTCCAAATAAAGATAAAAGAAATCCTTTAATTTCTCTATCTTCTTCTCATTAACCATTAAATACTTTGTAATGATTTTCATAAACCTTTTTCTCAATCCTCCTTTGGGTGGCATTTATTTAATATATTTTCTTAATCAAGCTTTGCATTTTGTCATTTTTACACTTTCTCTACAGTATCTTAGCATTTTTTTTTCTACACAAAATGTTACTTCAACTATTTATTTTCAATCCAACTGTTTGTCTTCTGGTGCGCATATTCTAAATTATGTCTTGTTTGGTATTTCTTTTTTTCAGTCAAAGACACATTCGATCCTCAATTATATAGTTTATTTATTTATTTTCTCTTATTGATTCTTCACCATCCACTCCTAGTTCTACTTAATAAGGCAAGACAATAACCCTTCGGTTTTTTTTTCTCCTTTAAACTCAAACCACAACTTTAATGGATAATTGCATAAATATATTTAAATTTATTGATATAAACAAGACTTTATTTAAACAAACTAACCCATCACTATGTTGTCATAAGTTTAATTAGTCAGTGAAATTTAGAAACATGAAAAAATATAGTAATAAGATTCGTAAAACAATAATAATTAACTAGAAAATTTAATTTATTTATTTACTTCATCATTTCATAAATTTCGAAGCATTTATATAAGGGTTTGAGCATTTTCAAATTTGAACCTAACTTGTTAACTCTAATGCTCTCAAGTCCAAAAACTTAATTTTCTTAAGTTCTCTTATTTTAATTCGAGTTTAAGATTTAAAAAAAAACATAAATTAAAAACTAATTTAAAATAATAATAATTAGTTGTTACTATTTAAAAACTAAAAAAATTAGTTTATATTATTGTTAAATGATTTTTAACTACCGATTATTTAGTTTTTATATCTATACCTATATATAAAGGGATTCCCCTCCTCTTAATTTTTTTTCCTATTTTATCCTTATATTAATATTTAATTTTATTATTATATTATGGTCATTGTTTCATCTCTTATTCTCCTTAACTGCTCTTAGTTTTTTTTTTCCATTTTATCTTTACTTAATAATTTATTGTATTAATTTATTTTGGTTATTTGGATATTTTATAATTTCAAAAATTAATAAAATAATTTTAAAATTGATTTTATTTGTTATTATTTACCTGGAGAGTGGAGAGATTGATTAGTTACTTTTCTGTTTTAAAGATTTTTTTCTCAATTAAATAAAAAATTAAATATATTTGTAATATTTTGTGAACCACCTTAGCAGGAGGGGGAAGATTTGGTACGTTACTTTTCTGATTTAAACTGATATTTTTTTTTTATTAAAATTGATTTAAGAAATCGATTTTATGATTTTCCATTACACACATATCCTACTTTTCACTTTCTCTCTCCTATATAGGTATCTACTTCTCACTTTCTCTCTCCACTACTCTTTAACTTCTCATTTTAATGTTATTAAGACTAATTGTTTTTAAAAAATAAAAAAATACTAATCTAGGATAAAGTTGTGTTCCCGTTAGTATGAATAAAAGTAATTACTTTATTATTATTATAATTATAAAGCTAGGTACTTGCCTTGAACCCTAATCTAGGGATTAAAAGACATGAATAAAAGAGGAGATAAGATTAATGGAATCATACCTTCAGTGCAGCAGAGAAAAGGAAAAGGGATAAATGGATCCATGGATGGAAGTGAACAGCAACAGGCCGTGATGAAGCCAAACACCAAACTTAAGCACGCAGTATTCCCTCTGCTCTCACCACAAGTTTTGAATCTGCCTCTTCTTTAAATTCATCTTTAAGTTTTAAGCAATGCAATCTCTCTGCATTAAATATACACACTGCACCCTTCCCTTTCTCAGTACACAAAAAAAACACACGAAACTTCTTGGAAATTTAACGTGGGGTCCCTAGGCTCAGTCTATTCTTCTGCTATTATTATGTTTTATTTTTTTGTTATGATCACATTAGTTAGTGCAATAATTGATCCCCAGCAATATCAGATGAAATAAGGTATTTCTACTATAAATTTGTTAATTGTTTACTTACCAAGACTAAAAAGGTATGAGCAAAAACATGTACTTACTCTTTTGTAACAGAGGTCACAGAGTGTGTAAAAAGAAAATATAGAAACAGTACCTTGCGTTACAAATGAGAAGGGTATTTTACAACCCTATCTTAGTTTTGTGAGAACAATTTTATATTCATTTTATATAAATATTAGTAATATCTAATTTTTTAAATTAGATGTAGACAATATTAACGTGTATATATTTATCCCATTTTTTTTTGTAGTTGTTATTATTTTTGTATTTAACTCTGTTTTAAATTATTAAAATACATTTAGTTTATTAGTTAATTTAAAATATTAATATTAACTTTTTGTTATTCTTATTTTTTAACTTATTTCTAGATTTTCTATTTTTTAATTATTTTTTCATTGAATTTTTATTTTATATTCTGATTTTTACATATCAAATCAAATAATTGATAATATCATATTTTTTTATTATATTTTTAAAAAAAATAAAAAAACGAAAATAAATTTTTATTTCGGAGTAAGGATCGCACCCATCATCATTACTGTATTGGATCTGAATACTCTTTATTTTCCTGTCAGGATTTGTTTTATTAAGTATTCAAGATATTTTTTGTTTTTATGAAAGTATTTTAGTGTTTGATTTTATCATTTGCCTTTAACCAGAGGATTTAGTTGTTAGTCTTTGCTCAATTCATAATTAATTCATGTTTTTTCTCTCTAATCTTTTTCAATTAATCCTTAGAGAAATAAGTAATCATTTGACTAATGAGTTATAAGAAATTATAAAAAAAATGACAAGTTAATCAATTCATGTTTTTCCTCTTTAATTTTTTTCAATTAATCCTTAGAGAAATAAGTAATGATTTGAATAATGAGTTATAAGAAATTAAAAAAAAATAACAAGTTAATCAGTAACTTAAAGATAAAAAAATAATATCATCTATTGACAATAAAAATAAAAGAATCAAGATAATTATATGAAAATAGAAAATAGTTTGATCACTCAATAAAATTATTATTATTTAATAGAAACTTAATTAAAAATGTTTAAATTTATTCAGATTTAATTAAATTTTATCTTAATTTTTTTTTAAAGTACGAAACATGTTACTGCATGTCCGTGCGCTAAATATAGACTTTTACAGTAGTTCGATTTGTACAGTATCCGTTTTTGTTTTATTATATTGTTTATTATTTTCATTCACTATTTTTAAATTTGGACTATTATGTGTACTTATACTTCTGATAAATTATAGCATTAATGTAGTCATTTTTTATTTTATTAATATTTTTCTTATTTATCAATTCTTTATTTCGTACATCACAATTTAAACTAATGATTCATTTTAAAATGTTTTTTCTTTCAATTTTATTATAACATGTAAATATAAAAAATGATTTCAAGTCTGTGACTTGTTTCTATTTATTTAAATTTAGCCACTTTAAATTTTTTTTTTAAAAATAATTGTGTAATATTTAAAAAAAAAGGCTAGGTAATTTTCTTCTAATTCTCCTTCTGGTAAATACAATTGTTTTTGTTTTTTATATATTGATTTGGATATGTTAACTCACCCTTGCATTTTTTTATGTTTGATAATCGTGTTTTGATGTAAAATATATAAACCTTAAATCTTAAAATACATAACCTTATAAAAACGTGTTTTATAAAAAGTAACTAGAGATCATATAATCAAGTTTATATATATTATTTTGATGAATATTTGATTATGTAATTTAAATTTATCTTAATATATAATTCATGTAGTATGTAAATGTATGTCTATTAAAATTAAAAAATAAAATAAGTTTTTTTTAATTTAAAATTAATTTATACATAAATAGAGAAATTACTTGAAATAATTTCTAAAATTAATTTATATATAATTTAATTTTAATTTATGAATATATTTTTTTTTAAATCCTTGTATCAAAGTTTTTTCAAATATGTCTGATTTATTTTCTGCACATAGCTATGTCACCTACTTCAAGAATGGATTCTCTCTCTCCATTATGATTTTACTTTGGATTATTAAAGAAGAATGAAAAATATAATTTGAGAACTTTAAAATTATATATAATTCTTCATGTTGGTTTAAAAATAAATGTATATAATAAAAATTAAGTTTAAAATTAAATGATATAAGAAAATTAAAACAATAGTATTAGAAATTATAATGTGATTGTGAGTTTATTGGATCGTGACACAACACACTCTAAATCTAATTTTAGTTTTTTTGAATTTTTTTAATTTGTCTACTTATGGAAGCTAAATTTTGGATTAATTTTTCTGTAATTCTCCTATTAGTTCTCCATCAATATATTGTATAAAAAATTTAGATTATGAAATGTATTATTACCCAAAGAGAAATGGCATTGATATCTTCTAAAAGAGTAGAAAATTCATCTAATGGGAAATAAATTTTATTAAAGTTAATAAATGGCTAATAAATTTTAAATACATATTCACATATTTAATTTGACATTAAAAATTAATTTTAAATTAAAATAAGTTTTAATAATTTTCACATTCGATGATAATATTATCAATAAGTTATTTTATTTTAAAACATCCAAATATAAATTAGTGGCACTTTAAAATGTTTAATAAAATTTAAAGAAAGTCACACCTCAATTTCATTTTCATAGGATGCTTGAGCTTTGACAGAACAAGAACTGTCCAACAGGCAAACCCCATGTGAAACTAAGCAGCTCGTACAACACTGAAAATTCTTAGCAATTTCCTAGTTCCAATCCAATCATTTCTAGCCAATTTTTATTTTATTTTAATCTCATCTCATCTTTCTTTTCTGCCAAATTAATCTCCTATACCTTAACAAAGGTTAATAACATTTTGCAAATTCATCACACTCTTTGTTATTAACAGAGAAGCACATTATCCATCTTCGCTTTAAACCTAATTTTGTTACAAGATTTCAGAACTAATCTTAGATCAATCAATGTTATTCACATTCTAAACTTAACATACAAATGTTTGTACAAATTATATGGTTATTGACAAACTTCATGTACACGTATACAAAGTCCTATGATATCCAATTCTACCACACACATTATCAGGTAATAAAATTTTAAAGCATCAACATCTCCATTATATGATAATCAAACACTTATATAGTTAATGCAACTATAAAACAAAGAATCAAATATTAAAGATATATGATTTTATCTTTAAAATTTGTGTTGCTTCTCATATGATCTGGACTTCTTCTTTATTCCATACTTGAAATGTTCAATACAACAATACACTTGATCCAAAGATTATCAGCGAATTCAACTGAAAGAATTGGGATAAGTTCAATACAACCTAAGTTGTGCATGAACCCCCCCATCAGCTTCTTACCACTTGGTATCTTACTCTATGTAACTTAGATCATTAGTGAAGTTAGGAGATCTCTGTTATCACATAAGCATCAATACAATACACATACAAACATCAGTCCATACATTATCTCAAATATATGAATTTAATTTTATACCATTTTTATCATACAATATCATTCATCCATAACATTCAAAAGTCTATTTAACATAAAAAAACACTTAAATACTAAACCATCAAAATCTAATATTTTTACAATTTAAATAATATATAAACAAACAACACAATATATAAATACACAACATCTCTGCAAGAGAAATTAAATATTAGGACCACGTCCCCTCCATATCCAAATCTTCTAGACTACGATGCTATAAAAAATTAAATTGAGCTTCTCTTACCTTAATTGCTTGTTTTCCAAGCAACTTCTAGAATATTTTGTCTCTTAGTCTGGATAAGCTTCAAAATTTAAGGGCCTAATGCAAGTTATCCAAACATAACAAAAATTCAGTATATAGTAGAATAAGTTGAGAGGATTAATCTTCTCAACTGACCCCACCAAGATTAATGACTAAATCCTAAGAAAAAACAGATAACAAAGGATCTTTAGAGCAAAAATGAACTTACTCTGTTTGAAAATCTGATAGGGTATAATGTTCCTTAAATCCTCAAGATTGGGAGAGGAAAATAAGAGAGAAGAGAATATGGAGAGAGAGAGAGAGTAAAGAAAGAGGAAAAAAACACAGTGGTGGAGTTTCTCTGCACTTATGCGATTAAAGTGAATGTAAATCTCATCTTATTAACCAATATTATAAAGTTGAGTAAAACTTAAAGTCTGCATCTTAATATGGTATTAGAAGCAAGAGTTGGTTGGACTTATGAGGTGGTGTGTTGGAGATTCAAGTTTGCATTTACTTGAATGCTATGAAATGTCATTAATTATCTTTAGTTAATGTGGAATCATCAACAATAAAGCATGCTAAAGAATCAATCGACTAAAAATAAAATAAAATTCTAATAAATAAAAGAATAAAAACCTTACTTTATAATTCAATTTTGTAGAATTAAATTAAATTTAAATTTTACTTTCTTATTACAATAACTTAACAAATCTTTTATATATATGTAAATTTTATTTTAAAAATTAATATTGTGATGTTAAGTTAGACTTAATTTCTATTTTCTAAAATTTTTCTAAAAATTTAAAATAAGTAAATTAAAATAATAATTATAATCTAATAAAGAGAAAGTAAACAAAAAGAAGAAGAAGAAGAAGAAGGAATACACATTAATTAATTTTAAAAATAATTCACAATGTAAGACAAATGCTTACTTAGATTAACAATTGGGGTGTCTTGTTGACACTCAATTGCTTCATAAATAGTGTGATGCAGATGGCATTGTAGTGGTTGAAGAAACTAGCTATATTATATTCATGTATTCTATAATCGAACAAGAAAATTGCATCCACCGAAAATTCACGGTAATTTGACAAATGACTTCTGAAAGTCATTGACGTATACACGAGCTTTGATATTCTAGGTCGTCTTTAATTGTTTATTAGTTTTTTTTTATTTGAGTCTAGGGGATATCATAAATAATCAAACAATTTACGTGCACTAGGTACACAAATATAATAGGATATGTATCATATTTTGATATAATCGATTTAGCATATTTATTTGATTAAAGAAAATTGAGTTCGAAGACAATAAGATAATTATTGTTATATTATATACTATAAAAAAATTATTAAATAAAAAATAATATTAGAGATAAAAATAATTAATTGTTAAATTAGATACTATTTTAAAAACTAAAAAATTATTGATATCTAAATTATATTTTATTATTGATAAATGGTTTCTAAATTAGTATGTAATTTTACTAATTTATATATAGTTTGTAACTATTTATATATTATGAAATATTCTTATCTCGACGTGATATTTCTGACACTAATCAAACACATATTTAATTATTAAAAAATTAAAAAGAATTATTTTTTTTATAATAAGATTGTAATTTTTTTATTATACTAAAATTGAAATATATCAATAATTATTATACCTATTTAAAATCATTTTTATTATATTATTATTTTAAAATTCAATTTTAGAATAACTATAACCATAAAAAGTTGAGTAAAGCATAACCTTAATTAGTCTAGTATGATAATATATTCATAAAATTAACACTAGAGTGAGATAAAAACAAAGTAAATAATTAGATTTGTAGAGAACCTAGACCACTAATATGAAGTCAACCACGGTCCTATAATTGAAATTTTTTCCAAAGCAAAACAACTAGTTTTTTAATAGACTTTTCATTCCACTTATTTAATTAATTTTCTTCCTTTTATTTTTCCACAACGTTCATTTGGAGTGAAACGCATGTTAAGCAATAGGCACAAAAGTAGAAATACTATTTTATGATTTGTTAGGTAGAGAAAATTAATAATAAGAAAATGAATATTGTTTCATAAAAAAATTGAACAAAAATATTTTTGTTATTTGTTAATAATTTTATTTATTTATTATTGTAATAAAAATTAAATAAAAACGGCCATAATTTTTTTTTTTTTTTTGGAGATAATTGGTTGTGAAGTCTCGTATCTAATTGTGGGTGTTACGCAATCTATTGTTTCATAAAAAAAAATACACATTTCTCCATGATTTTAGCAATATAGTGAGTTATGTTATATTTTTACATAATTTTTCTTTCGCAGATAAACTCAAAGTACTCTCTGCTGTCTTCCTTTTTCATATTTTTCTTCAGACACCACTTGCACAGTTCTTGTTGTGCTGTCAAAATTAATATTCAGAGTTTGAATTGTGAAAGATGATTCCTCTTGCTATGATATCTCATGTAATCTTAGCTGTGTTTTGTTGTTAACATTTAGTGACACAAGAGTGATTAATTGTCTCTAACTAAGCACTTTAGAATAATCAGTGCCAATCCTATTTTAAAAATAAATAAAAACTTTGTTTTGTGTCTTTATTTATCTTTTGTAAGATATTGTAGAAGCTACTAAGTTCGGACATTTTTCTTAAATGACGTGTCTTATCGGTGTTGATATTCATTGTATACTTATCGATAAAGTGTTCAATTCAAAAAATATTTATTAAATTTGTAATAATTCTAACGCGGTTTTAACATAATTTTAAAAAAGATAAATACAATAATTTCTCAAAACTCAAATTTATTGTATAAATTTTTATTATAATTATAAAAATAAAGAATAAATTCTTTTGAACTAGTCTTGAAAAAACATCTTTCTATTTAAAATTTTTTTTGAAATATATGCATATAAATATTTATTATCAATTTATATAATTTATAAATAATGAAAATAACTTTTTTTTTCCTCTCAAAATTCTCAACTGTTCCTCTCTTACACATTGTATTAGAATAAAGGTAGAATAGTCAATTTAACAGAGTTTATAAATTTAGTTTTTAAAATTTAAATAAATTAAACAAAGTTTATAAAATAACTTCTCTTTTTTATATTTATTTTTTATTTTAAATAATGTTATACATATTAGTAAAATACAATTTAGTTCATGTTCACTATAATTAAAATACAATCTATAGAAACCTATTTTACAACGAAGAACGAATATAAAAAAAATTAAAAAAATTGTATATTAAAATTTATATATTATACTTTAAAGTATTAAAAATACCAATTAAACCTAGAATAAAATTCAATACAATAATCTCATATTCTACTACACTTTTTAAAAAAATAAATTTTACCCCTTTCATATTTTAAATTTAAATTCACATGAATCAACTATTAGTGCTGAGAAATGTGTGTACCATAGTTATTAATTACGAATATTTTTTTTTATCTATATGTATCATATTATTAGTTACAAATTATATTATTTTTGGTTAGTAGATTGGATTGTAGATCTCTCCTTATTTTCATATTATATTCTATTATGAAATTTATCACTTTTTTAGTACAATATAATATAAAAAACTAAATCAGAATGCCAATATAAGATACAAAAAAATAAATATACATACGATACAAAGAAATAAATATACAATATATCTACATGGATACATTCTCAATATATTGACTATAGTACCTTTTTAAAGATGCTACTTTTACAATTAAAAATAAATTGTTAAAAATAGTAGAACTATGATTTAAAATTTAAAGTTCGTCTAGCATCACATTTGACAGTGCACACCAAAAAATATGTGGCTGATACACTTTCAACTCAAATTAATATCACGGTTTGACCTGCAAAAACACTCGACCAACCACACATAATAGAAAATCAAATAAAGATCTCATTCAGCTACTATCACATTCAGGCAAAGATTGCTTCATTTTGCCAACAAAATTTTTCGTTCCTTCGGGAACATCTATCAGGCATAAAAGACAATGAAAACATGCATATGAAAATCAACTTGTTTACCACAAGCTAGCAATGTCTATTGGCTGTAATATTCTCCCCGATCACAAAATTTCATATCACAAAAATTGAGTTATAAGAATTCTAGATGCTTCCCAGTCATCATTCCTCATCAGAATAATTAAACTTTACTGAGTGAGATTGTACATCAATATAGCCTCCCCGATAGCTTCCACGTTTCTTCTTGGTTTTCTCATGACGAAAATCCCTGAATCAGAGAAAAAAAGTTCGATGTCAATACACACAAAAATCAGAGAGAAAAGACAGATCTAGAATGTTTATGTTAAAGATATTGTGCGTAAAGACATGGCTCTGTATTTTAAACAATTATATTGAGTGAGCTGAACAGAAGTTTAGAACTGAATGACAATTCTAATTATACACAATGACATGAAAATCTAAGTTAAAATAGAACTAATGCAACCATGCTTATAATTTACACAGTCCGTAAAAGCGCTAAACATGCAAGCCAAAAATCACCACTCATGAAATCACAAACCTTCCTCTAACTTGATCAAGAATTTCTGCTGCTTTAGCACCATAACCATTCTCGGCACCATCCTGCAGACAGATACACCAATTTGTTGGAGAATGCAACAAGGGAGAAATTTACAACACCAAATGCAATAAAAAAAGAAGTGATCAATTTATCACACCTTTGCCCAGTACGAGTTATCCTGAAGCCTCTCATCAGTAAACTGTATCTTGTCAACTTGTACTCGCTGAAATGCCGCCTTCACTGGTTTGTGCTGCAATTACAGTCATAACATCACAAACACATGAATTCCACCATGTTAGCTTCATCAGGGAAACTGTTATTTTAGGTTCATATAACTAAACAAACCAAAATTGGAGAATACAGTAATCATAGGCAAAGAATGAAAGAAAACATAAAATTAAGCAGTGCAAAAACCTAAAAAGGACAGACAGACAGCAGATATTGGAAACTTAGTAAACTATGGGCATTTGGACAAACTTCAGGAATTTACAATACTAAACTTCAATTTAAAGTTACACCACAAACTGGAACAATACCTAAGTTTTACACTCTATTTAGTCTAATAGAGTATTCCTATTATTGATTGATGATGTGATTCTTTATTACAAACATATATTTCCTCAACAAAAATAATGAAGGCTAACTTAACTCAAACCAATCACATTGGCGAAGGCAAGTATGCAAAAAGTAAAAGGCTTATTCTATCTTAAAACGATAGAAAAATAAGCATGGAGTTTCATTCAGAGGAGCTTTATATATTAGCAAGCAGAAAGTGACATATATAGAGAACAGGTAAGTTAAAGCATACCTCAACTGATCCCTTTTGTTGTTTCTTTTGAGACCTCTGTACAGAAGATTTCCCTCCAGTGTTCTCAAAGTTTCCATTGGTTGGCTCCTTAGAGGCCTTCTGTAATTGATCACCACCTACTTGACCACTTGCCAAAATATCTTCTTCATTAGAATTAAAATCATTTCCCTGGTTTTCATTTGTTGTAGTTGACTTCTCTCCTCTCTTAGATGCATTTTTATTTTCTACTTTTCTGCGTTTGTTTTCTTCATCTACCTTTACATCTGCAACCTGTTGACCATTTTCTTCAGAAATTGATCTTTTTCTTTTCTTAGAATCTTTTTTCTCCTCGGGTGTCATCTCTTTGCTTGACAATTCAATATTCTCTTCTTCAGTATGAGCTATTTCATCACTTTGACCACTTCGTTTGTCTTTCTTTTTCGACTTCGACTTAGATTTTTTCTGCATCTCAGAACCATTAATAACTTTGGCATCTGTGGAAACATCAGCGCTTCCTTTATCATCTGCAACAGTAGTAACAGACTCCAATTGATTGTCTTCCACATTATTAGCAAGGGACTCAGAAACTAACTTGCTTCTCTTTTTCTTCTTTTCCTTGGTTTTACCCTCTTTGTTTTTCTCCGGCACATCTGCAACTATCCAGAAGCAAAAGTGGCAATGTAAAGATTCAATTGCCAGAGCTTAGGAAGTAACGTAATGAGATACGAAGGCTTTTAATGTTATGACAATAAAAGGGTGTCCCAGAGGCCAAGGCTCTAATGTGATAGAGTCTAAGAGGGTACACGTACATAACCATGCCCTAGCAACTGAAGAGACCATTTCCAATATTTACCATGACCTCTATGTCACAAAGCAACAATTTTAACTGTCAAGGAAGTAACGAAGACAAGAAAAGAATTTAAGCTTACCTTGCTCATTTTGATCATTGATATTTGCCTTAGCATCTTTGCCACTGAAAAAAGACAGAATGAAAACAAGGAAAAACTCAATTAACATACAAATGACACAGAAATGATCAGTTAAATATACAAAACATCATTCATGCGAGACTAATTGGTGCATCAGAAATTAGAAGAATGGCACTGCCTCTTCAAATTATTTGTTCAATCAATCATTCTAATTTGTAATAACCATGTTTATTCAAAACATGGATTCTCACAGGTGACATCTAACGGGCCAGCTTCAGTATTACAAAGAATATTCGGAAGAGTTTTGTATTGTATGCTTAGAGAGTTTTCACAATAATAACGAAACATAATGAGTGAATCTGCAGATCATAGGATTCAGCAGTGTATTTAAATGAAGCAGAATAACAGCATCTTCAGGGGGCATCTCTGTGCCCTTACACAAGAAATATGATTTGGTTTACATATTCTCCCTGGAGCTATAGTTTGGACTTTGGCAGTTTTTTAAGGAGCATCCGTTCTGACAAGTAATCAATAATATACATTTTTCATTGGCAGCTTGATTTTATGCCTTCTTTTACTTTTAATGGATTGGAAGATATTTGACAGTCACAATTGTACTTTTTCCTGCTTAATATTCTCAATTAAGATAGGAAATATTCTAGATAATCTCACTAAAATCAACAGGAAAAAATCATATGGGTCAAACAGATTTTTAACAAAGGAACTTCTTCAAAAGCAACATTTTTAATGAAGAAAACTTTCAAACATGAAAACACTCGTTATATTCTCCAAAAGCAACAATATTACATTGGCATAATGATATTTTAGTTGGTTTACAGTTATATCCTTAAAAACCATAAATTGGAATCTTTCTTAGGATGTTGCAGGCCACAGTTTAAATATTGCTTTCACAGTCATGAGTACTCATTCCCCGTAATATTGACAATGTGATGTAAATAACTACTTCACAATGCAAAGCTAACATTAATAGTCTTACCATGCTTCAATGTACTTGAGGTACATTTCTTCTAGATCAACTGGCGATCCCTCCAGATCATTTTTCTGCATCACAAACATGAGCAGCAAAGTAAAACACGGAAGGAAGACCCAGTGGTATGAAATCTGTTACTCAGCAGTGATACGGAATAAAAAACATGGAACATTGAGGATTTCTGGTAAAAACGTGGCATCAAGCATACAAAGCTCATTTTCGTAGTCTCCCTACTTGGACATCATCAAAACCACTTGTAGAAGATAAAAGTGAGAAGATTAAACGAATTGAGATTCTTTCACAAATCTAAAATCAACTTGTGCACTCAACTATTATAAAAGTCTTCTCATCTAACTTCTCTAAATAGGAGAAACTTAGTTTTTAGTGACTTCGTATTTTGTTTTCTCACTGGAGTTTACGGAGGAACTAACCCAAACAGAACCTATATATGTGCTCAAGAAAGGGGTTTTCCATTTCCTGTGCATTCCAACTTATTTAATGAATCAATATCACGTTGTATGAGCTGAAAACAAGCATGATTTACTAAAGATTCCCCCGACAACCACGAAATGGAAGTTAAAAAAAGTTCGAAGCCAATTGCACAATATTACAGTCTTTTTGTGAAATATCCTATATCTAACTAAAAGTTGTTCAAGCATAGAAATAGGGTTCAACATAATGAAAGTCGAACTCGGTTATGTAATTGACCTCGATTTGCGCTTCGGAGCGAAATTTTTTTAGCGTCTTGGAGAAGCCACGGAGTTCCAAGTAACGGGCAATGGATTGGTGAAGGGGTTCCCGCTTCGAGTTTGGAGTTCCGTTCTGAGCAGTGTGCTTCATGGTTTGGTTGCTTAACAAAACTTGGCGAGGGGTGAAAACCAAAATGGTGGAGCTTCCTTTGTTACACGGTGGAGTTGCAGGCATGCGAAAACAGAGTAGAAGAAGGGTTGAATTAGGGTTTCACCAAAACCCTTTTCCTGCTAAGTGTTAATGGGCCAATAAACCCACATATATATATATATATATATATATTAATGCTTTTTTTAATATATAGATAAGTTCTAAAATGTTATTACACATTAATTTTTATTTTTTCATTTATAAGAAATATTTTGTTTCTTTAAAAGTTGATTGTGATATAATGTTCATGTGGAAACATTAACAAAATTTACCTACTAAAATAAATTATATACTAATTTACTTTAATGAATTTAAAGTTAAAAATAAATCTCATATCAGGTTAGAGGTGTTGTTGTTTGTTTTGTTGACGGTGCTCTCTTTTTAAGTGGGAATTAGGTTTTAGTATAGGTTTATGCTTAAGAGAACTCTGGTGTAATTTTTTTGGTCAACTAGGATACAGTGCTCTATTTTTATTTTCTAATTCGGGTGCATGAAGTTGGGAAAAACTTGGTGTATATTTTTTTTTATTTGGCAAAGATTGGAGTAGTACATATAATAAATATTACTAAAAAAATCAATTGAATTTTGTTTTTAATTTAAAAATATTTCATGAATTTTTAAGAATGTCTGAGAGTGGATTAAACTTAACTAGAGTAAATCCAAGTCCATCTCCATCTATTAAAAGTATAAGTAAAAATGTTTAAAAAAATATATCGAATATTGGATGGAAGCATCAAATATATTTAATAAAAATGGTAAAAAGGTGAAATGTAATTATTGTTGAAAATTTCTGAGTGGAAGAATATTTAGATTCAAGCATCATCTTGCTGAAACTAGGAGGACTTTGAACCTTGTGTTTCTGTTTCAAAAGAAATAAAAAAATTGATGATAAAAATTGTTGTAAAAACTACACAAGCTTCATTGAAGAAGAGAAAGTTAAATATAATCGGTGAAGATCATGAAGAAGGTGAGGGGCTTGAAGAAATACGTATATTTGGTTATAGGGAAAAGAAAGAGTTGATAGTAGTAGGGAAAGTTCAAGCTACCATAAATCAAATGATGAAAAAAGGTTATAAAGAAGAAGTGGATGCTCAAGTTGCTTAATTTTTTACACAAGTGTCATTCTATTTAATTTAATTAAAATTCCAGTTTTTGCAAATATGAGTGAAATAATTGGAAAATATGGAATTTGCTATAAACCTCCATTTTATCATGATATTAGAGAAAAGCTCTCAAAACAAGCAGTTAACAAAACTGGTTTAATACTTTGAGAATATAAGAATAAGTGGAAGAGAACAAGTTGCACAATTATGTCTAATGGGTGGACAGATAAAAAAAAAACATTATATTTGTAACTTCTTGGTGAATAGTCCTAAAGTGACTGTTTTTATCTATTCATTGGACACCTTAAACATATAAAAAAACATCAAATAAAGTTTTCAAGATGTTGGATGACGTTGTTGAATTGGTTGGAAAATAAATTGCAATGCAAAGGGTGTCTGATAAGACTGAGTGTGACTAGATTTGTCACGACTTATTTGACTCTTCATAAATTGAAAGCATCATTATTGACCATGTTTGTGAAGAATGGAAAACAAACAAGTTTGGAACTTCACAAGTGAGGAGAAAATTTGAAAAATGTGATATTCGACAGTCAATTTTGGAAGAATGTCTCCATGTGCCTCAAAGTTGTCACCCATCTTATGATGTTTTAAGATTGGTGCACTCAAATATGAAGAGATGGATTGTGCAAAGGAAAAGATTAAGAGCAGTTTTAATCATATTAAGAAAAGGTAAAAGTTCTATGGCGTATATCTTTCAAAATTTAATTACTTATTGGTGAAATTATTTTTAATATATGATAATTGATATTGAATGTAGTTATTAAGATGTTTGGAAAATAATTGATGTAAGATGGGATAATCAACTTCATAGACCTTTGCATGCATATGCTTATTATCTCAATCCCCACTTCCCTTATGAACCTGAGTTTAGAGTTGGTGATTCGAATGTGAAGTAAGGGTTGTATACGTACATGAAAATATTGGTTAAGGATGTTGTAGAAAGAAGAAAAATTAATTTGCAACTTGCTGAGTTTCAATAAGCTAGATGACTTTTTGTAATTGATAATGCAAATGAATGTAGGAAAGCACTACTTCCTGAAGAATGGTAGGAGATGTTTGGGGATGGAACTTCAGAGTTAGAAAGGTTTATTATCTGAGTTCTAAGCTTGACTTGTGGCTCTTTTGATGTGAGAAAAATTAGAGTTCATTTGAAATGGTAATTTAAGTTATTTACAATTTACAATTTCTTTATTTATTTTATATATTTACTAAATTTCCTACTTAATTATAGATTTATACAAAGAGAATAAATTGTTTGCATAAAAAAAATTAATGATTTGGTGTATGTGATGTACTACATGAAGTTGAAAAATAAGCAAATTAGAAAAACAGTTGCTCTTCCCTTTAATGATATTCATTCAGATGATGGATGGATAATTGAGGAGGGAGATGAGATTGAGCAAGTTCAAGGTGCATATAATGGTCAAAATGTTCACTTGGATGAAGGAACAAGAGATCCAACTGTAGATGCACTTGACTTGATAATATAACTTTTGATGCTAGTGTGGATGTACAATTTTCATTAGGAGAAGATGATGATTGTCATGAAGAAGATGATGGAGTAGAACATGATATCATTAAAGGATTTGACATAGAAACTTGACATTTGTCCATTTTTACTTTATTTAATTTTTATGACTTTAACCATTTAACTTTTATAGTATTTGTATGAACTTCTTTATTTGAGATACTTTGAAGTTATATAATTCTCATTCACTACTATATGTAGTTATTTAAGTGTTGTGGACTTATTTGTTTTAACTACTTTGAATAATTATATTATTAAAATATTTTTTCAAATAAAGTAAACTCTTACGAGTTTACGAGTCGAATCTACGAAACTCCCACAAGTCTACATAAACTCTCGAGTTTGACAATCTTGATAATTACTGATGAACACAAAATTCATTAATAAAATTCATCGGTAAAATCAAAATCAATGGATAATATCCATCGGTAAATGTGCATCAATATTACCGGTTGGAAAATATTAATATAATAATAATAATAATATTTATAATAATAAAAATAATTATAATATTTATACTAATAATTATTATTATTAAAAAAGTATTAATATTATTAACATTAATAAAATAAGAATAATATTATTAATAATATTATTAACGATAATATTAATTATAATAATAATAGTAGTAGTAGCATTAATATTAATAATACTATTAGTATCAATATTATTAGGAATTTGTATCTATATATAAAGATGATTCGTCATTGTTTTTGGTGTACACATTTTTTTTCTATTTTATCCTTATATCAATATTTCACTTTATTGTTTTATTTTGATTATTTTGTCATTTTATAATTATTTAAATTTAAAACTAAAAAAAAGTTAATATTAAATTTGAAAGAAGTTTGAGAGACGTGCATTACATAAGAATGAGTCAAATTGAACTTTGAATTGAAACGTGGTTTGATGGACAGTTACTTTAACTTCCTGGAACGGGACAAAAAGGCAAGAAAACTTTGAAAGAAGTATGAAAAAAAGAGACTAAAATGAAAAAAAAATAAGTTGAGGAGAGAAAAGAAACATAAAAAAATGAATGTAAACCACAAACAATTAAGTTTGTTTTTCCATTCTCGTCAATATAAATGTATTTCTTATTGAACCAATGTCATTACTATTTATTTTGTTCTAATAAACCAAAGCAAGTTTTATAAATTTTGATTGTTTAATTATTAATGTTCCTCATTTTTATTTCTTTTACTATGTTTTTCATCTTTGTACAACAAGTGCAAGCCGAAGAGGAAGAACATAGAGAAGCAAAATATCTCACACCGTTACTTGAATACAAAAACTCGCGAGCAATCAGATTTTTGCATAGGTACAGAGTTTCGATATCCCGTGATTGTCAAACTTGCTACATGGATGTTGTCACGACCTTCTTTCCCGTTCAAGAACAAATTTATAAAGAAATTAAGAAAAAAATGGAGCAATAATGAAGGGCCTATGACAATGAACACTTTGATTGGATCGCCACCGTAAGTTCTGTAGAATATCTTAATGTTATTGTTGATGTGGGTGTTGACAGGGGAGGATGGATGTGTTCTGACGTTGCAATACGACATTGTTGCGGAAAAGAAAAAAGATATTAGAAAACAAATATTTTCTTAAGTTTGTTACAAGATTTTCTCTTCTTATTCTCCTTATTTTTTTCATTATTATATTCCTTTTATTTTAGTTACAAATCAAGATTAGTGATTTGTAAGTCCTGACAATGAATCAAATCACATAATTGTTTTAATATAATTATGTTAATTGTGTTATAAATTTAATTTTTTTAATGTATTTTTATTGTAACTTAATAAAATAGTATGTTAGAACTCATAGTTGTAGTTGATAAGAGAAAATATTTCTATCATATATATTTACATTATTTCCATTCATCATTTTCTTTCATCCACAACTAATTATTAATTAATTTTTTTACTAACCAAGCTTATACCAATTTTCAATTCAAATCTTCAGAAAACTATTTAACCACTGAATAATCATAATTATAAATATTTTAACATATTTTATTCTTCTGTATTTATTTATTAAATAAATAAAATATAAAATTATAATAAATACATATCTATTTAAATATTTTAAATGCAGAATAAAAATCATTTAAGATTTTTAAAACAATTAAAATTTTTAAGAAATTAAATTAATTTGAAATAGGATTCTATTGATGTTTATGTTGAATGCAAAATAATAAATACTAATAACTGTTGTACATCTATGTGATTTTCCTAAACCTTAATTTTTAAAAGTTTTATTTTTTTAATATTCAGTCTAAAGATTTTAGAAATGAGAATTTTTCTTAAACTTGGAAATAATTTTTGATGATGTTATTACCCTTCCTCTTTTGTTTGAATTTTTTATTTTTAATTTTGAAAGAATTATTTTTATTATATATCTATAATAGTTTGTAACTACTAGTGGATACAATTAATTACTGATTTTACTTTTATTAACATATATTATTTTATTTTTTTATTTTTTTAAAATTTAATTCTTTTAAAATGTAGTAGAAATTTAAGTAAAATTCCATAAATATCTAATCAATGTAATTTTATTTTTTTTATAAAATTAGTATAATTATTAATATTAATGATTAAATTACATGATTTTTCTTAAAAATTTAGAGATATTGGATCTAAATAGTATTTAGATCTGTAAATAATCTAAATATTGGATCCTAAATAGTACTTAGATCTGTAAATAATCTAAATAATGGACAACGTAAGTAAACTAATATTTAAAATTAAATAAATATTATTTGCATAGATTTATAATTTATTTTAATAAATATGAATATATTATATCTATATATAAAATTTATTCATCTTTATAATTGATTTTAAGAATGATATTATAGTTTAAATTTGTTTTGAAAACTGTTTTTCCATGGGTAAGTATTGTGCAAAACAAAATTATATAATTAATATATATATAAATTATTTAGATTTTTTTTCTCCTACTATAAATTTGTGGCTCACCAAACAAATTTATGTTTTTCACTCTCATTATGTCTTTTTTGTTACTTTTTTATTTATTTCACGTTGTAATTTGATTTTTATTTTTCTTATGAAAATCAAATAAATTATAATACTTAGCAATCTATTTTTATTTTATTTTAATAAGAATACGCAAATAAGAAAATAATAAATATTTTAAAAAAAATTAAATTGAAAAAATTATGAATGATACAGGTAACATTCCTAATTTTTTTACTCATATATAATAATATAAAATTAAAACAGGCAATATCTAATTAACATATACAACTATTGTATCTTCAAAAAAATATCTCTTTTCATAAGAATTTTAATATATACACCCAAAGTTTTTAAAAACAAAACAAAGCATTCAAATTAAAACTATCGCATCCTCCTGCTTGTTGAGGAACTATATTACCTGCAATCTCATATACTCTCATGTAAAACACGATCATCACAAATAAATAAGCAAACACAAACAAAGAACAAGGTAAGCTAGCTATATAAAAACTTCTATATAATTTCAATTTCAAATTAATAAACATAATTCATCAAGTCTCATACAATTTCTCAAACCATCAAATGTCTATTAAAATTCATAAGTCATATTTCACATGTCAGACTTCTACTAACTCATCACACATAAACACTTGACTATACTTCCAGAAGATTCGTGCGTTGACTTAGACTCAGAGATCTGCACCTGTCATACTATATATATCATTGTGAAATCCACACAGTTATGCACATAAATAATCTAAATATCATCTCTCTCCTAGTATGACAGGGTTAAGTCATATAACAGGTCAAGTTAGTTATCTTTCAAACAACTTACTCATTCATATGAACCTCTTTCGACTCTCACCACATGAATAACTTCATCTATATGATTTCATTATCTCAGAATATATACTTCTAGGAGAATCCCTAGTCAGTGCACATCCTAAACAATCTTAACATGATATTTTCTTTCCTGAAAATACTATGTCTTGATTAAAATTCATATTCTGAATCTCACAATATCCAAAATAAAACAATAAATCATACCAAAGTTTATAATTTCCAAAACAAACAATTTATTTACTGATCATATAAATATCTAATTAAAGATTTTTTCAATTAAATATACATGAAATAAAACTTTACTTAATTTATAAGTAAAACTATATAGAAATAAATAAACAAATCTTTTAAAAGAAAATATAAAAACTTTAGTTTTTTTTTTATAATCTAGCTTGAGCGAAAATTTACTCGCTTGAGCGAGAAGGGACCCGAAAGCACCTCATTTTCATTTTATTCTCAGTTGAGCGAGATATGCAAAATTTGTTTGCATAAACATGTTATACCTGTTAAATTCTAAACCAACATTTCATTCAATTGATAAGTTTATAAATCTACACATTACATTGAGAGTTCCTGCTCAGAATTATACAAGCAGTCTCATTGAGTCATTGAGCTAGTATATCAATCTATACATATATATATATATATATGATTTCTAAATCAAAATCATTTAAAATTAAACAACCAATTCTCATAAAAAAAATCATTTAAATTGATACAGCAACTTATTCAAATACATTCATTAACTCATTCATTTCCAGACTCATATACATTCTACAACATCTACTATATCTAAAATGTCACATTTCAATTTCAAACAAAGTCCAATCTACATAAAAACAAGAAATCATGCAAGAAAATTTTAAATTGGTGACCACGTTACCCCTACATCCAGATATTATAGTCTAGGGTTCTATTAGCAATTTAAACTGGCTTTTGTTGCCTTTACTTGAACAGATGCTTACTAAGAGCTCTAAACCTACCAAAAGCTTCAAGAGTAGCTTAACATGCACCACAAAGTTGGGATAAAAAATCTAACTATACCACTAGGACTATGACCTAACAAAGACTAATCCTAAAGCTAAAAGTGTCACATGCGTAAACTTAGATCGAGACAAACCTACAAGTTCAAAATTTGACTCAAAGAGAAGAGTAAAATTGAACTTACTCTATCAGAGATTCTAATCGGGCAGTCTTGTAGTCTTTGCTGTCTAGAGTCTAATGATGGACTCTGATCATTAAGCTAATGAGCGAGGAGGTCAGAATCTTAGAGAGAAGAGAGATGAAAGGAAAAATGAAACTTTTAGAGAGATGGTGGTTCTTTTGAAATAAAACCTGAATAACTGAACTTTCTATTTATATGTTATTTTCATTTTAATAATAAAATATTTAGGTATCATTAAAAATATGTCACACACACACACATTTGTACATATTTTTTGTTTATATATTGTGTTATTTGTTTATATATTATTTGAAACTTGTAGAAATATTAGATTTTTATGGTTTAGTATTTAAGTGTTTTTTTTGTTAAATAGGATTTTGGATGTTGTTGGATTGTGTTTTGAATGATATTGAAAATGATATGAAATTTAATTCATACATTTGGGATAATGTATGGACAGATGTTTGTTTGTGTATTAAGTATTGATGCCTGTGTGGTAACAAAATCTTTGAGCTTCATTGATGATCTAAGTCACATACAATAAGATATCAGGTGGTGATAAAATGATGGAGGATTTCATGCACACCGTGACATATGAGATGCACGACTTGGGTTGTATTGAACTTAACCCGATCCTTTATCTTGGATTCGCGGGTAATCTTTGGATCAGATGTTAGTCTCTGGTAGGACTTAATACGGGTCTTCCGGAAGACGTTAGTTGTTATTATGTTTGTTGTTTGTTGAATATCCTGGATGTGTAGATCCATGTGAGATTTATGTTGGGATTTGAAGAAGATGGAATAATTGAGAAATTAATTGGTTTTCTCTTTTGATTGAATTGTGTATATTATAAAAAAATATTTTTACTAGCTTTTCCTTACTTTTTTTCTTATTGTGTTGTGAACAACGATGATTGTATTATGTACACGAGCAAATCATCATACAAGAGTCGGAGGTTCTAGAGGGCTTTAAGATATTTTTTTGAATCTTATATTATAAATATTTGTATTTCTATAAGCTCTAATTATGTATTAGGAAATTTTTTAAAAACTCCAAATTTATATAGAAACCACTAGAAGTGGTATTGTAATAGTTAAATGTACTTTTGGGATGTTACATCAAGAAGTATATATGATTATGAAGTGTACCGTTTATATATATATATATATATATATATATATATATATATATATATATATATATATATATATATATATATATATTCAAGTAGATATTTTTAAAGTAATTAAAAATTTAGTGGCCAATTTTTTTTATAATTTTATGGTTCTCTCATACTATCTAAAAATCGATAACCAATTGGTTATTGATTTCGTTTACCAAATTTATCATTATATGAAATATTAATTTCATCATCCATAATTACATAAAAGTATTCGTGGTGAGAAGTCAATGAAGTTTTTTTTCTTCTAATTATCCAAGGTAGGGAGAAGTATTAAGTCTTGTGAAAATTTTCAAAAACTACCATATTGATAATTTGGATTGTGAGTAAATATTAAAATGAGAAGAAATTTCATAGTTAAACAAATCATTATTATATAGATAGATATTAGTCTTAGGTGATAGTAATGAAGTTTTTAGAAATTGTTTAAAATTATATGTTATGTAGAATTTATGAAATGAGTGAGATAAATATTTAAATAGTTGAAATAGTGATTATTATGTATATTAATGTATTTTAGTTACCTTATCTTGTTTATTTTATTATTTTAGAATTTTTTTGAAATTATATGAATTATTTTGAATTTATGAAATGAGTTAGATAAATATTTAAATAGTTTAAATAATAAATTATTATGTATATTAATGTATTTTAGTTAAATTACCTTGATTATTTTATTATTTGATATTTTAATTGTGTGTTGATATAAGAGTATATAATATTATATGATTAAAGACGAACATAGGGTGACAATGCAAATCCATCCCACATTGGCCTACGAAATATGGGTCAGGTTGGCCCCTTCACTTAAGTAATGTGGATTGAATCTATTGATTTGTCCCACATAAGGGATGGCTTGCGAACCAACCCGCATAAAAAATTATTAAAAATATAAAAACATCAATGCATTTGTAACATATATAGAAAACAAAAGCTATTAGAGACAACTTTGTATCTTTTAGTAGAGTGTTTCTTCCTATACCCCATTAAATTTCTTCATGCAACTCATCAATTTCAAAATTTAATTTCCATAACATAAAAATCAATTTCGTAAATGGAAATTTAGAAGAGAAAAACAATATTCCTTAATAACCTTTTCAGAACAATTATTTTACCTTCCAAAATCTTGAATGACTATTTTGACACTCGAATTTCGATTTTTGGAATTTATGAGATGCAAGAAGAAATTTGAGGGATGCAAGAAGAAACATCATTCTTATTATTATGCGGGTTGACCCACCCCATACTTGACCCGTACGAAATGTGAATTATGCGGGACAGCCTTAAGCGGGTAAGGGAGACAAAATAGTGAAGGGAGTTTCTTCCTCTACCCTATGTTTTTCTTCCTGCACCCTATAACTTTTTAAATTCCAAAACTAGCCTTGAATTTTTATTTGAAAAGGGCACTGTGGATGAGTTGGTTCGACACTGTTCTTCTTATTCATTCATCTAAGGCGCTAGTGTAGGCTCATTTTAGTTGTACGAAGCAAGGTGAATGAGTGGGTTGCGTTTCAAAGTGTTGGTTGGCTTTTGAAGGTAAGAATTAAGTTTTTTTTAAGAGGTTGAGTGATTATGGACTTTGTGCAGTTCTCGAAAATCGGGATCCAGGATTGTGATATATGAATTGATCAATTTGGAAGTGAAAATGTGATTTCCGAATTCGCTACTACATAAGTAGATAATTTTGTTTTCCTTATGAAGGAGTATTCTCAAAGCAAATTGTTAACTTACAGATTGCTAAATTCGAAAGCTTTATTTCAGTTACGGATTGGTGGATCCAAAAGTTTTTTTATAAAAATGACCGGAGCAAGTATTATTATGCTAAGTATTGTACTTAATTTCTTTCTAGGGTGAGTAAATAGAAACAACTAATTTCCTGGTATAAAAGAAAGTATAAAAAAAATTACAAATTTACTTGTTTGTTTTACAGTCATGCATCAGATTATGGATTAGTTAAAGTAGATGATAGAGGTCGCATCATTCATTTTTCAGAAAAACTTAAGGGTGATGATGATATGACAACAATGGTAATTCACAATCTAACCTAATGTTGCACTTTTTTCTGTTTCAAGTTATCTGGTAATTTTGTTGTGGTTGTTCACTACTAGAACGGGAAAGATATTTTTTTTACCATCCTCAATTTCAAGAGTTCCTCCTTGTAGGAGTGAAAGTCTTAACATTATAGCATTTTGAACTTGCTGGACCAAAATAAACCTCGAAGTTATGAATCCTCAAATTCGAAAGATTTTTGGACTCACCAATACAGGAGATTTATGGATCACTCAATTCGGGATTTGTGCAAAATCAAGGTTCTCGAAGACAAAAAACAAATTGCGGATTTCTTATTTTGTAAACTTAGCAAACTGCACTGTCTGGAATCACAACAGATATATTGCAAAAACGATATTCTACATTAAAAAAAAACAGAACTACAGATTCGAAAACCAAAAACTCACTGAACCATCACCAAGTCGTCGGAGACCCCACCGAATCACCACTAAGAGAAACACCTTCATGTGTCAACAGATGGAGCCGCAGTGTGTAGAGAGTAATGGAGGTGTCTATGCAAAGGAAGAAGAAAGAGTAAAGTGTGGGTAGTTGTGTGCGTTTTAGGATTTTTAGAAAATATTAGGGATAATTTTATCTTTGCATAACATTGTGGAGTGCAAAAAAAAAAAAACGTAGGAATGCAAGAAAAAACTTTCAATAATGAATCGTCCAACGTTTGGATCGATATACATGACCTACCTACACATTGTCATCCTAAAAAAGATGTGAATAAACTTTCCAAATATTTATATTTTTATATGATTTTATTATCAAAACTTATTTTATTTTGTGAATAATATATCAATACCAAATCAATATGATTGTATATTTTTAATGTTAAGTTTGGTGTTATAAATTTTGTCAAAAATACGATGGCGGTGAATTGATAACTATAATCAATTACTGAACTTGAATAGTTTGTATTTATTTAATATCAATAATAACAAGTAATTTTTGTGAATTCGAGTAATCATGTTTTTGTAGTAATCCATCAAATTGTTTACGTGGCGAAAGTTGATAAATCGAGTGACCATCTTTGAAAATGATTTTTTCAAGACAAAAAACTCAATCAATATTGTTTAAATAAAAGAATTGTTAACATATTTTTTTATTTGGTTTTCTAATGACAGGTGTCGATGGTTTTATTGAAATAGCTAGGATTGAGTGTATGAACTAATATATATTTCTTCGCAAGTTCAATTAAATTAATTGATAAATTTTCAGTTTTGAAAATTATCACAGACGTATATAAATTTAATGAACGCGTGTGCTGGATTTATATATAAAGTCTAATGGATTAAATATTTATGATAAATGTATATTAGGCCACCTGTCTGTTTAAAAGGAAAATAATAAATCTCACTGTGTCTAATAGGATAAGAGAGAGAGATATATATTAATTAAAAATTGAAGAACTACATTACTTCACTGAACTCACTTTGATTAATTATATATTTTTAATTTACAAATATTCTGTTTTTGTAAAATCACATCATTGGTATTATTATAGCAGAAAGACGTGAGTCACGTGGTTGCTTGCTGAAGAAGAAAAAATAATTTATCTGCTAAAAAATGTTATTGTTTAATTAAGGAAAATACTCTATAAGTGGAAGTTTCCATCATCAATGGATATTTAAGAGCAAAAGGGTACACTCTCTATTATTATTCTCATCTTGTGGAATTTGAAATTCCAAGTATGGAAAAACAAGTTTATTGCCATAATTTGCAAGATAAGATTCAGCTATTTCCGTTTAGGTCATAAATGCAACATACTTTGTTTTACGGACAAGTATGATATGCTTTTGTAAATTGAATTTTAAAAATAGAAAACATATAAATATTTTTAATTTATAATTAAATTAGCTTAACCTAATTTGATTAAAAGAAATTTGATCTATGTGCATTGATAAACACAATTATTTATGAAAAAATAGATTAGATGAATTTAATGTATATAAATGAAAAAAAAATAACAAATAAAATTAGTTAGAATTATATAATATATTACAAAATGTATTTTATGCCTAACTCAATCTTATAAAATTAATTTACAAGATGAGATTTACGAAATACTAAATCTTTATAAGATGTGGAATGTTTAAGACAATGTTTGGATCTGGGTGATTACTATTCATTCGTATTGAAAAGCAAAGAAACATTACGTTTACATCTAAGGATTTGGGGTTATTAGAGGGAGAGAAAAGACAAAGAAAGTGAAAAATATGTTTTTGCTGGCCTGTGAAGATTTAGTGAGAAAATTTTGACTTTTACCATATTACTCTTCACCTGTTATCCCTCACCTCACGTGCTAAATTAATTTTTAAATATAAAGACAAATGTGTAAAGTTACATTTTTATCAATTAAAAAAAATACAATTTCAATCACACCCATTATATTACTCACAAACTTTTATAAACATTTCCTACATTTTCTACTTTATTTACCTTAATTCAAACACCCTAACTTTCTTTACACTTTTTCTTCGAATTATCTTAAATTCACTTTCTATTTTCACCCCCAAACCAACATATAAGATGATGACCGTTAAAGTTTTTTAACCTGAACATATTATGGGGTCATTTTCACATTGCATAAGTGGAAAAACAACGAAGAATGCTTACTAAAATTGAAAAAGTGTGTTACTTGAATAGCTGCAAATATTGGGCACCAGCACATGTGCAGTTGAGTTTAGCACTTTCTCAGTCTTTCAATGGCTTCTTACCACACAGCAGTGATGCCAGCTATGATGCCTAATCATCGAAAGCTACACATGAAAGCAACTCTCGCACACACCAAAATCTTATGCATTTATTATTTGTCAGTGTCCTTTTTTTATACTTTTTTATCAGTAAGATTCACCATTCATGATATAGAAAGTTTACAAAACTAAACCCTTGTTTTTCTTATTTTTCTTATTTTTCTTTTGATTTACTCAGTCACTTGATTTAATTCAGCTCAACTTCAATAAATTTTGTTTTTTCAAGCGAGTTTAAATAAATATATGCCAAACACTATTTTTTTTACTACACGCAGATTGAAACTATATTGCTATTCTTTTTATTTTATAAACTAAAGTACATTATGAAACAGTTTAATGTAGATATTTTTTGGAAGAAATTTTTTTATACGTTTATCAATTTCTTTCATAGATTTGGCCCATTATTACGAGAGTGAATGAATCACGTAATATTCCTCTTGAATGAATTAATCGCATCACTCTGATGGTGGCATTAGAAGAAAATTAGGTTACAGAGAAGATTCAACAAGATGTGATTTGGATTCTCTGTTATTGATGTTGTTAGTAAATAACATTTACATCCAACACTTTTTAAGAAGGAAATTATGTGTTTTATATTTTGAAATTCAAACTCATTACCTCTATAAAAAAATTAATGTCTTTTTAACAACTAAAATAAAATATTTCTATTAAATACAAATGTTAAAATAACTTATTTTTTGTAAAAATTAAAATTGAATTTTGAGATATTTTGAAAGATAAAATATATTTTATCGATCCATTTATTACAGCTAGCCATATTAATTAACGTAACTTTGATATCATTTCATTACTAAATTGAGCAACATCAGTAGTAAAACAATTTATAATCACGTGATGTTAATTCATTCGCAAATGGCAAATCAAATCGTCAATGATAATGTGTCTGATAGTACATATATGTCAAAGTGTTAACCTAAATAAATAAAATATATATTAGCTTACATTTACATTATTATATGTAAATTATTTTAGTTAAGATTATTTATAATGTATTATTTAAGTATTTTTCCTACTTCTATAATAATATATAATATTCCTATAGTAACAAATAATGCATAATATTTTTTAGTGTACACAATTTTGTTAATAATACATTAAAATATAATATAAAAGAAGAACGTATATAATGTATAATAATATAATGAAAATTTATATAAATAATTTTCTCGTTAACAGATAAAAAATATTTTATTTATTTATATTTAAAGGCTACATATATATATATATAATTTATCTTTTTAATAATTAATTAAAAAACAGAAAACTAGTTTTATTTATCTTTTTACAGATAACATATTTTAATATATATAATTTAACATTTAATAAATAAAATATAGATGTTTGACTAAATATAATTTATTGACATTTTAAAATATTTATATATTTTTCATATAAAAAATATTATTATTTATTTAAGGAAATAAATAATTGAATATATTGTATTTATTTCAAAATAATTAAATAACTTTTCTTTTAAAAAATAACAGTTACATATTTTTTTAATAATATTATTATAAAATTATATGTACATAAAAATTGAATTGCATTATTTTTCAATTTTTTAATTAATTATTTATCATAGATTGAATTTATGGTGTTTGGTCCATTGCTTTAATTAGACTGTCAACTTAGAAGATTGACAAGTAGATACGAAATAATTTATATATATATATATATATATATTATGTTTGATATTTGTTACTTCTTTTTTTATATTTTTTATATTTAATTTTTTTTATAAAAACTTATATGTTAGGTATCATTATGCAACTTGACATGTCAGTTAGGTTATATAACTTGACATCTCAGCTAGGTTATATAACTTGACATCTCAGTTAGGTTATACAACTTGACATATCAAATAAGCTGACACATCAAGTAACAATAATAATTTGTCATCACATGAAAAAAATTATTAAAAAAATAAAATATAAAAATATGGGGGACTAGACCAAAACTCATGTTAACAAAAACGATACATAGGTACACTATAACTATTCATAAAGAATTCTAAGAACAGACTGACTAGATGAAAGTATATTACAATGACTCTATGAAAAATATGAGTAATCCTAAATCCTTTTAAAATGCGTGTGTTGATAAGTTGACTCATTTAAAATTTATTCATAGAGAATCATTTCATTGGTATAATAGGTTCATCTAGTTTGTTTTTAGAATTCTTTATAAATAGATATAGTCCACTTTTGTATTATTTTTTTTAACATATGAGTTTTGTTCTAGTCCTCCCATATTTTTGTATTTTTTTTAATAATAATATTTTTTTATGATGACAGATGATTATTGTTACTTGAAGTGTCGTCCTAACTCAAAAGTGAAGTTGCATAGTGATCTCAAACCTAGAAGTTTTTATAAAAAAGAAAAAACATTAGAAAACATTGTTAAATAAGTTAAATAACATGAGGAAATGCTAATAAAAGTGCAGAAATATATGGAAGGTCTTCAAGATCTTATTTTGGACTTAATTTAAAAATATTTATATTTTATATAAATTTTAATAATGTATTAAAAATATTTTAAAAAACTCTAAATTTAATATAAATTTATATAGGATTGTATATATAAATTAAGTATTATTATTTGAAATGTTATACTTTAATAAATCGCAAAATAGTATATTTATCCGTACTAGTGTTACTTTTCGTGAGTTTTTAGCCATTGGAACCCTGAACAAATTCACAAAATTCATCCTTCCAAATCTTCACATTTCACCTAAAACAATCTCTCAACTATTACCTATAAATCAACGCCCATCCATCCACACCTACGATAAAATTACCAAAACAAACAAAGCCTATAAATGACTTATACTAAAGCGATGCTATATGTTTCACAAAATTGAGTATAGAAGTTAACAGATATTTTAAAAAAAAATATGCTTTATTTGTTATTGCAGATCTATTATATATATACCCAGGAAATTCTAGACCCATCTCAAAAAGCAGAAGACATTTTAGTCCTGAAAAACTATAACTGAATCTTGCAATGAGAAATAAAATATAAAGAAACTGAAAACTTATAGTAAACTATGAAGAAAAAAAAGTAAATAATATTATAAAATAATGATATTTCAATAATGGTAGTCTAGTTAAGGTTTTTTATTAATGGGTAAAGGATCGAAGATCTGTTTTTGTAGTGTGGTGGAGGTATGGGTAACAATGGAAGAAAGGTGAAGAGAGAGAGAGGCATGTGCAAGGAAGGTACAATTTTACAGTTAATGCATGTGTTGGGTCCCTGCATCTGCTCCATCGTTCCATCACTTTCTCTTTTTGATGTTGGTGTCTTTATATATCTATCCATAAAACTCATTTCAATCCACCCGTGAACACACCATGCCAAAACAACAAAACTCAATGCAAACAAGAATCTGATAATTCGGATACAAGATAATAATAACCTTTTGTATCAGGCCAATGCTCTTAACATCTTTTTTATTATTATTCCACAAAAACTGCACACTCCTTCTCCTTTCATACCTCACATTTTCACACCACTTCATCACACGACAAAGCTGCATATCTGGCAAACAACCCTTCTCTTTTGTCGTTTTCTGCTCTCCTCTTTTCACTCATTCTCTTCCTCCCTCCCCGTATCTCCCCAGCACATACTCCAAATATACGTATATCTTTTTTGCATGTACGTATATGCAACACTAAAACGCTTCATAAACACCTCTAGTATTGTGCATAAACTTTAGTATCTTTCAAAAGTTAGCTACTGAATCACAACATTGCTTTCACTAATTTTCCTAAGTACTTTTCAAATTTCTATTCATTTTAATATATTAGTGCTTAGTTGGATCATATGCGATGGAAACAGGGACCATAACTTGTAACACTGAAATACGTACATGGATATACTGTTAGGCTAATACAGATTCAATTTTATAATATTAAAAAATAAGCAAACAAAAAGTTATATATTCTATGTTTAAACTTAAATTTTGATATTGATATTATATTTTAACTGCTTTAATCTTGTCATTTTTTTCTATTATATGGAAAATAATTATTTGTTTGAGAAAAAAACTAGTAATTTCTTTTCCTTCAAGTATATTTTATTCCTCTTTATCCATATTTATATAAGTATTACTGTGTTTTTAGAGGAAATGACAATTATATATATATATATATATATATAAACTAAATCTATTTTTTTTATCTGATGAATAAAATGATTATGAAAAAATTTCAATGCAATTAATTGAAACCTGAAAATTACAACACTGGATATCTTTTGTCATTTTTTGGATTTCAAATTCCATCTACCTTATAAAAAATTAAATCAATAAAAAATGTTCTATGTCATTTGAAGCATTTGAGTGTAAAATATTTCTGATAATTATGAATTCGTAGCTGATACGGACATGGCATGATTTGAGAGGGAGTGGGGATTTTATCGCTGTAGAAAAGTAAAAAGTAAAAAATGAATGGTGAGTGATATTTTTGTGTTTTATTATATAAAAATTCAAACTCCTCTCTGTTATTGAAAAAGGCTGTCTTCTGATTCAAAAGAGACAGTTCTGAATTTCCAAAAATGGATGTGGTGGTGGTGCAGCTCCACACCTACCCAAAAGAAGACCTGTTTATGGTTTGTTGGATAGTGAATACAGTGAAGAAAGAAAGCAGAGAAGCTCATTACTATTTATTTCTCGAACAAGAGTAAAAAATAAAAAATTAAATCAATCAAATGATATCCTTTTTACTATTTTTACTTCTACTTTTTGTCTATTCTACTAATAATTAAATATTTAATTTTTTTAATTTTATATTAATTAAAAATAAAAATATTTTATAATATATAAAATATAAAATGTAAATTTTATTTTAAGATCAATTTTATAAAATTATATTATTTTAAAGTTTACTTTTTTAACATGATATTAAAAAATATTCTAAAATTAGAGAAAATTGATTGATCTTATCGGTTTATCCATTATCAAGTCATTATGTGAATATTGTGTTGAAGATCATAAAAACATTTTCATAAGATAAGATGTAAATGAAATTTCATCTTATAAATCTATTTTATAAAATTAAGTTAGATTTATATATTTTTATAGTATTAAAAAATATCTTAATAAATATTTATTAAATTTATTATAAATCCATCCATAAATATATAGTTGATAACTCATATAGTTTGAAGAGTTCACATCAATTATCAACTTAAAAATATTAAACTTAAAATTATTTTATAAATATTTAAAACATAATAATATTATATTAAAATATATTTAATATTGAGAAAATTTAATTATTTTTATATTGCATAAGCTTTAATAATTTTTTAATTTACAATTTTATTACATAAAAAAGAATTATTCAGTAATATTAAAATAAAAAATAACTGTATTTCATTTTTATTTTTTTTAATATAAATAATCTTAATTTTTATTTTTGTAATCTAAATAATCTTAGCTTTTATTTTTTATTAACTGTCAGTGTCTCACTTTCTATAATGTAATTCAAATAAAGGATAAGTTTTTGAAGGCAGAAAAAACTTCTTCTGTTTTAAGAAAGTCGGATCTCCTCATGAGTCACTATGCAGGAGTCACTTTCAGAGGGATTATCAGAAACAAAAACAAGATCAGAGAGAGAAAATCATAAAATAAGGAAAGGAAAAAGAAGTGAAAGACCAGGGGAGGCCCTATGCATTTATGCCATTCATTTTCAAAGCATTCATAACTTTAGTTGCAGACGCGGATGCAGTATCTGACCCAGCAACTCAAAAAGCTTTGATTTCAAACTCAACCATAATTAAATCTTCAGACAAAACCCATCTCAAAAGTGCTAAACTGGGACCAAAGGATTCGTTTGACCCACCCAGAAAAATAAACAGTAAATAATAACAAAAAAGAAAAACAAAGTACCCATCAATGCTCTAGCCATTGTACAGTTTGACAAACCAAACCTGTGTGCATCGTTCAAGGGATATCCAATTATTTAAAAAAAAAACTAAAAAAATTGAAACTTTAGATGATGCAGAAAGAGAGAAAGAGAGAGAGATGTGCAAAAATAAGAAAAGATTTGATCTTCAAATGATTCAATGAGCAAATATGACATACCATCGAAATCCTCACGAAACATACAAGTTAAAGAGAGAACGAAACTAAGATTAGTAGGAGCTAATCTAGGCTTATATATGTATATTTACAAGTTGGTTTTGATGGGAGGATTGAGGATTTGGTTTGGGTTCAGTAATACAACTCTAAACGCCTGGCACAGTGGGTACAGAAGTACTTTCTCTTGATCTTGAAGCAGAGGGGCAAGAAGCAGAGCTTGGACTGGATCTCAACATCCATGGCTTGAACTTTGGCTCCACAGTAGGGACACGAACCGGGGGCTTGTTGTCTTCCGAGTTCCTTCTCTTCCTCTTCGAAAACGTACACGAACCACATTTTTCTCCTGCAGCAACAACTACTACTACCAGAGTTTGCTTGTGGGACAGTGGAAGCAAGGGAACGTCCAAATCTAGAATTTGTATAAGTTAAGGGTGTTGTAGTAGTGCAGCTGGCTCGGTCGGTCCTATTTATAGACAAACGGCTAAGGTTGTTGTCTTGCGGGTTATGATGCTAAATCAGCAACCCATCCTCTGTTTTCCCTATAACAGATAACAAAAACAGTGGGCTAACTCATATATATCCTCCTCCTCCTATGCTTTTCAATTTTCGATTATTTTGGCACCATGTATTCAAGGTATTTATTTAGTGCTACTTTTTATTTTTTATTAAAACTCAGTGAACACTTGTCATCACATTAAAGAAAAAAAAAAGACATAATTTTGGAACAAAACCTAATTCATGCAAAAAAATAAAAAATAAAACCTCTCAAAAAGAAAAAACATAACCAACTACATTATTGAGAGTTTACAAAAAGACTCGAGTAAAAATAAGAAAGACAAACAACAGAACACTATTTAAAGGAAAACTTTCAAAATAAACTCACAAGCACACCATTATTATTTTTTTTTATTGACTTTTACTATGACTTTACAAGAACGTCCTAGTCTCTAGGTAGTTTGTACTATTTCATTTTCTTCATTTAAGTTGTGTTTGAATTGAGAAGATGATGTGTGAGAATTTAACTATTGAGTGAATGCGTGAAGATTTGAGAGAAAATTAAAAGAAGATGAATGTATTTGGACTGCTGTATGTTAAAGTAGATACGTGAGAAAAATTTATGAAAGTTTGTGATTGATGATTGTGAGAGAATTTTGAATCTTTTTAAAGGTGTAAAATCTAATATTACAAATTTATCATTATCTTTAAAAATATTTGAATAATGAAATATATGGTATTTTTGTGTTGATTTAAATTAATTAAAATTTTGTAAATTATTTTTAGTACCGTTAAATAATCATTTTCGGATAAAATACGAGTTACTTAACGGAAAATATTTAAATGTAAAATTATCAATATATTATGTAAAGATAGTAAAGTGTATTTAAAAAGTATAATTAGAAAATAGTTTGTATTAAATGTAAATATTATTATTATATTTATAATAATAATTATATAATTTATTTATTATAAATAACTATATATATTTGTTTTATTAATTATTAATATCTAAATACAAATTTTATTTTATTAATCATTGTTGTTTTGTTTTATTAATAATATCATTAAATATTTGTGTAAGTTAATTTTATATAATAACTAATATTTGTATTTATATAATTTTAATATTATTTCATGTATATTACATTATGTTATATATATTAAATACAAAAAAATAGGCTAAAATGAGAAAACACATCCTCTTATGTGACTTTCGGCAAGGTTCTTTGCATTTGAGGGGAGTTTTGAAAATACTGTTCACGTCGTCCTATTTTGTGCACATAAGTGGGTTCAAAGGAGAATATTATTGCACATTCGTCCACATGAATAGTGATTCCCTTGTAGCAAACAAACCCTTAATAATTTATCTCTATCCATTTCTTTAGCCCAAAACTTAGTGACCAAATTAGCTTCTTTTAAGAAAATATCATCTGGGATAGATTCAATTATATTTGTTGACAAGATGGCATGACATGAGTCAAGAGCTTCTTGATCATCCACTAAAATAGATTCAAAATAATTTTGTAAGGCCAAATCATTAGAATTAGTTTTAGAAGGAACCCATTTGGCAACAACAAAATTAGGATGCTTTGCATTAACTACAAATTTGAATCGAAAAGATCCTTTAATAGGTTGCAAATTATCAATAAGTAAGGAGTCATTTTTTTTAGCAAATCATTTAATTCATGAATACTCTCCAATAAGGACATATCAACAAAAATATCAAACTGAGATCCTGACCCAACCTCTATATCAACAATAAGTTTATCACAATAGATAAATCTTTTGACAGATTTCTTTACCTTTTGATTTATAAGAGATCCAACCTCTACTTGACCAACGACAACTTCAACAAAAGCATCTTCATCAAAAGTAGGTACCTTCATCCCAACAACAACATAAAAGACTCTATTTAGAAACAACATATTTTTTCTATCCCACAACAACAATATGCAAATCTGTATTAGAAACATCTATACTTGTACTTGGTCAAACAATAGCAACAACAAAAGCACAATTATTAGCTTTTTGAACATCAACAATAGTACTATTAGAAAATCATTAAATATAAAACTAGTTTTAGAAACAAAACAAAAAATATTAGTTACTATATTAATAAATTAGATAATATTTTATAGACTAAAAAAATTATTGGTAGGTAAAGTAATTTCAATTATTGTTAAATATTTATAAACTACTTTCTAAATTGATATCTAATTAGCTATCAATTTTAACATTTAAAGTAATTACTAACTAATTATATACTAATTTAAAAACTAATTTATAATATTTTCCTTCTTTTTACACCATCTCAAATCCATCTTTAGTTAGATATTCTTTTCTTCTAGATGGTCTGGGTTGAATCTAAGTTACATTCAGACTGTTACATATTAACACTCTAGGGTTTTTGGTAGTAAAAATTTTATTAATTTGTGGAATGATAATGGGTGTGTTAAGGTCCCTCTCGTTAATCTATCTGATATTGATATCACTTGAAAGGCCAAAGTTAGGGATTCTTGGAGTAGTGGGACATTCCTTTCTGAGGATCAAATTGGTTTAGGAACCTGCTGGGGATAGTGTGTTATCTCATAAAGCTGCTAAAGATTTTGTTTGTGGTAAACAGTAGCCTAGATATTAAACCAACTTGATTTGGAGCAGCTATATACCTCCTTCAAGGAATTTGAAGATGTTTTGCCGCATCAAGGGATACATCTTAGCTCGGTTTATGCTCTTTTTATTTTGCTAACTATATCTCATTTGTTTTTAACTTTCAAATTGTATCTAGATTTTGGTTTTGGTTGCAAGATGTTTTCAGTGTCTTGTGTTTCATCACACCTTTGCAGTTTTTGGAAGGGAATATGATATGCTCAATATCATCTGAATGACCTTAATCCATGATTCTTGCTAGTTGCGACATCTAAAGGTGTCATAATTTTGAGGAGGATTTTTTTATATTTGGGTTCTTTAATGTTTGTTGGCATATTGCAAAAGCTTCAAAAATTATGATTATTTTTGGAAAGGTCCTTCCGTGGGATATGTAAAATGCTTCCATTGGTGTTGTCATGACTTTGCAAGCTAAGTTAATGGGCGTTGCTTTCGACAACATTTTAATTATGTCGTGGTTCACAAGAAATAAGTGGAATTGATGTTTGCTACAAGTTATTAATTTTAAAATTTTGAGAAGATATTATACACACATTATTGTTAGTTTTTTTTTTTTTTTTTTATAAAACCTAGATTTCTCAGTAAGAAATCTGGCATCTCAACATTTCAAACTTTATTAATCATATATGATCACATTTATGGCAAAAAAAATAAAATAAAAGAAACATGAGAAATTACACTAAATTCATGCAAAGATTTATTAGGAAAATTTCCTAACAACTTAAAGAAAAAAAAAATACTTTGAGAAGTTTATATTTATCTAAAGAAATGTTAGATCACATACTATTACTATTGCACCAAAATATATTCAACTCAAAAGAAGCAAATTAAAGAAACAACTAGAAGACTTATTGGAGCAGGCCCTGTGTCAATTTCTCCATACCGAATGGCACCAACAAAGTTAGCTGAATTGAAGAAACAACCAAAAGACTTATTGGAGAAACAATTCATTCAACCTAGTGTTTCTCCATGGGGAGCTCCAGTGCTATTAGTGAAGAAGAAAGATGGTTTGTCACGTTTATGTATAAATTACAGACAATTAAACAAGTTAACAATAAAGAATAAATATCCTCTTCCTAGAATTGACGATCTGATGGATCAGTTGCATGGGGCAGTTGTCTTTTCTAAAATAGATATGCGCCCAGGGTATCACCAAATTTCAGTGAAAGCGGAAGATGTTCAAAAGATTGCTTTTAGATCAAGGTATGGTCACTATGAATTTCTGGTCATGCCATTTGGTGTGACCAATGCTCCAGCTATCTTCATGGATTATATGAATCGGATATTCATACCTTTTCTTGATAAGTTTGTGGTAGTGTTCATAGATGATATCTTGATCTATTCTCGTACAAGGGAAGAACATCCAGAACATCTTAGAACTGTCCTGGACATTGTGAGAGAAAAACAGTTATATGTTAAACTTTCAAAATGTGATTTTTGGATGTCAGAAATACAATTTTTAGGACATGCCATATTCGCACAGGGAATATCAGTAGATCCTTCTAAAGTGGAGGTTGTACTTCAGTGGGAGCGTCCTAAAACTGTTATAGAAATTAGAAGCTTTGTGGGGTTAGCAGGATATTATAGGATATTTATAGAAGCCTATTCTAAAATAGTGGCTCCTTTTACCCAATTGACTAGAAAGGATCATCCTTTTGCATGGACTGAACAATGTGAGAGAAGCTTTGAAGAGTTGAAAAGAAGGTTGACTAATGCTCCTGTGTTGACAATCCCTGATACCAATCAGTCTTTTGAAGTTTTTTGTGATGCTTCCTATCAGGGATTGGGTTGTGTTTTGATGCATAATAAGAAAGTTGTTGCTTACGCTTTTTGTCAGTTAAAGGTGCATGAAAGAAATTATCCAACTCATTATCTAGAATTGGCAGCAGTTGTCTTTGCTCTAAAAATATGGAGACATTTTCTTTACGAAGTTAGTTTTAATGTGTTCAGTGATCATAAAAGCTTGAAGTATTTGTTTGATCAGAAGGAGCTTAATATGAGGTAGAGGAGGTGGATTGAATTTTTAAAGGACTATGATTTTCAGCTAATATACCATTCTAGGAAGGCAAATGTTGTTGCAGATGCGTTGAGTCGTAAAAAGATACAAATGTCGTCGCTTTGATTAGGGAGCTAGCATTGATTGAAGATTGAAGATTTCAGGAGTATGAATTCGGAGGTTTCCATGTCTTCAAATTGCATTAGTTGTAATACACTTGTTATAACTAATGAATTTATGGAAAAGGTGAAGGAGAAGCAATTGGAAGATTCAAAATTGAAGAACTTCATGGGCTTATTAAATACTGACAAGGCTAAAGACTTTTTTTTAGGAGTGGATGATATTTTGAGATTCAAAAATAGAATATGCATACCAGAGGATAATGAACTAAAGCAAACAATGTTATCTGAAGGACATAAAAGCAAACTCAGTTTACATCCAGGAATGACCAAGATGTATCAAGATCTGAAGAAGTCCTATTGGTGGCATGACATGAAGAATGATGTAGCCAAGTTTGTAGCTGCTTGCTTGACTTGTCAGAAATCAAAGATTGAACATCAACAACTTGGAGGCATGTTAACTCAGTTAGACATTCAGTGTGGAAGTGAGATGGTATCTCAATGGATTTTGTTACCCACTTACAACGTACTTTGCGGAAGCATGACTCTGTTTGGGTCATAGTGGACAGGTTGACAAAGACGACACACTTCCTACCTATAGATTTGAGAATCTCTATGCGAAAGTTGGCCCAAATTTACATAGATAAAATAGTCAAATTGCATGGTGTACCCACCAACATAGTTTCTGATAGAGATCCCAGATTCATCTCCAGATTCTGGAAAACACTTCAAGAAGCTTTGGGGACTAAACTTAGACTTAGTTCAGCATACTATCCTCAGACTGACGGACAATCAGAGAGAACTATCCAGTCCTTAGAGGATTTGCTCAGGACTTGTGTGTTAGATCATTTGGACAGTTGGGATGAAATTCTACCATTAGTAGAGTTCACCTACAATAATAGTTACCAAGCAAGCATTAGAATGGCTCCTTTTGAGGCATTGTACGGAAGAAAGTGCAGGACACCTCTGTGCTGGTTTCAGGATGGTGAGAGTGTGTTAATTGGACCAGAATTAATACAACAAACCAATGAGAAAGTCAAAATGATTCAAGAATGATTGAAAACATCTCTCAACAGGAAAAAGTCTTATGCAGATCAAAGAATAAGACCTTTAGAATTCTCTGCGGGTGAGCATGTCTTTTTGAGAGTTACACCGTTCACTGGTGTAGGAAGAACATTCAAATCCAAGAAATTGACTCCTAAGTTCATAGGACCTTACCAAATTCTCGGGAGAATAGGCCCTGTGGCTTATGAAATTGCTTTGCCTCCTCCTTTAGCTAACATTCACAATATTTTCCATGTATCCCAACTAAGAAAGTATGTACCTGATCCTAGCCACATTCTAGAGTCTGATTCCATCCAGGTGAAAGAAAATCTATCATTTGAAGTGAAGCCAGTAAGATTTTTAGATTCACAAGTGAAACAACTTCGTGGAAGAAGTAGTCCCATGGTGAAAGTATTGTGGGATCTCATATCTGGAGATTCCACTTGGGAAATTGAAGAGGAGATACGAGCATCATACCCTAACCTCTTTCTTGGTAAGTTCATTTTCGAGGACGAAAATTTTTGTTGTTAGAGATAATGTAACAACGTAACTTTTCTTAAAAACAAAAACAGAAGCCACACCCCCCTCACAGTGCCATTACTTTTCTTTCTTTCTATATCTTTATCTCTCTAAATCTCTCTATTCTTTCTTCATTTTCTCTTCCAATCTTCATCTATTTTAGTATATGATCGGACCACGTTGTAGCTGACGAGTTAAGGAACATTTCTACCCGATCAGATTTTCAAACAAAGTAAGTTTATTTTTGCTCTAAATATCCTTTGTTCTCAGTTTTTCCTTAGGATTTAGTCATCAATCTTGGTAGGGTCAGTTGAGAAGTTTAATCCTCTCAACTTATTCTACTATATAATGAATTTTTGTTCAGTTTGGATAACTTGCATTAGGCCCATAAATCTTGAAGCTTATCCAGACTGTGAGGAATAAAATTCTAGAAGTTGCTTGAAAAACAATCAATTAAGGTAAGGGAAGCTAAATTTATTTTTTGATAACACCCTAGGATAGAAGATCTGCATGTGGAAGGGACGTGGTCCCAATATTCAATTTTGCAGGAATGTTGTGTGTTTATATATTGTATTGTTTGTTTATATATTATTTAAATTTGTAAAAATATTAGATTTTGATGGTTTAATATTTAAGTGTTTTTTTTATGTTAATTACGCTTTTGAATGTTGTGGATCGTGTTTGGAATGATATTCTATGATAAAATTGTGTGGAATTGAATTCATACATTTGGGATAATGTATGGATTGATGTTTGTTGTGTATTAAGTATTGATGCCTATGTGGTAACAGAGATCTCCGAGTTTCACTGATGATCTAAGTCACATAAACTAAAATATCAGGTAGTGAGAAGATGATGGGGGAGTTCATGCGTACCGTGACATATGAGATGCACGACTTGGGTTGTATTGAACTTACCCTCATCCTTTCTGTTGGATTCGCTAGTAATCTTTGGATCAAGTGTTAGTCTCTGGTAGGCTTACTTAATATAGGTATTCCGGAAGACGTGATTTGTTGAATATTTTGGATGTGTAGATCCATGTGAGATCTATGTGATTGTTTTATGTTGGAATTTGAAGAAAATTGAATAATTGAGAAATTGACCATGTAATTTGATTTTCACTAGCTTACCCTTACTTTCCGTGTTGTGTTTGAACTGCGATGATTGTACTATGTACACGAGCAGATGACCATACAGGTGCAGGAGAACCTTAAAGATTTCAGAGTTTTATTTTGAGCTATGAATATGTAAATATTTGTATTTCTATAAGTCATAATCTTGTAATAGAAATATTTTGAAAAACTCTAAGTTTGTATAAAAATATGTAAAACGTATATTTAAATAGTTAGATGTATTTTTGGGGTGTTACAATTAGAAAAATAGTAAAAAATTATAACAAAAGAGTAATTAAAATGGACAAGGGTTATTGTGGATATGTTTTTTTTTTCTTTTATGTTTACATTTACCTTGTTTTGAATATGTTGTTTTATTATATGTGATGGTATATATATATATATATATATATATATATATATATATATATATATATATATATATATATATATATATATATAAATCAATTTGACGTTGTGCTGAAATTTAGTATTCAGAACTTTTAATATATTAAAGGGTGGAAAAATAATAATTGTCACCAAAATAATAATAATGTAAACTTTAGGAATACAAATCTATCGTCTTGAGTGTCCACCAAAATATGAATATTTAAGAAATAATTACTAATATATAATTAATATAATTGTAAATGCAATAATGTTGAGTTAAATAATATTTATTATATAAATGGATCGATTTTGAAACTAGTATTGCTTAAAAAGATAATTATAATTATGACTATTCGATGTAAATAAATTTGTATGTTGTAGTGGTTTGCCTTGTCTTTGACCTGTATTTAGAATCTTTTATTAAATTTTTCGAGTTATACACATATATAATATATGTTCTGTAATAAGATTGAGGTATTTTAAAAATATTCTATATTTTTTATTTTTCGTCACAAGTAAGCTTTGAAATAACTAATCGTTATAGAGTTTATAAACTTACACAATGATGATTTGGTTTTCCTTGTTTAGGAATTACTTGAAGAATGATAAGGTAAATAAACAAATTAAGGTTTTTGAGAGAAATTTGTTACTGATAAAAATAGTGAATATTTTATTCTTATAATGTGGTAAAAATAATCTATTAATACATAAAAGAATTTCAAAATTTGACGGTGAGAATATCCTAATTGCTTTGTTGTATAAACGGATTCAAACAAATGAAACAATAGTTGTACATAGAAAATTAGGAAGATGAAAAGAAACGATGTTGCTTTGACTACGGTTCATTCAACATGGATGTTGGAAGTATGTAGGGGAGGTTGGAGTAGGAGAGGACATGACTATATTATACAACTTGGATTATTATTTTATTCCAATTGATATAACCAGTGCATAGAAACATTATTAATGTTAAATTACAAGTCACCAATAATACACATTCAGCTTGTAATTACATTTATTTGCTTTTAGTTTTTTGTATGACCTAATTAATTGATTAATTAAGTAACTAATTAAATTCGTAGATGTGACAATGGAAAAATGGGAATCATGTATCGCATATTGGTATGACTTATACAGTATTTTTTTTAAAAATTTGCTAGTTTCACTAATTAATTTATCAAATTACACTAATTTAATAAAAAACTTATTTAATTTTATTTAAGATTTTAATAGGTTGTTCGTTTAGACTTCAATTATGTAACATCCATATATTTTCCCACATCTAATAACCAAAATTTGTAATATATATAAATCTTGCATACAATATTTCAAAATATATCTTTCTTCATAGGAATTTTAAATATTTACATAAGATTAAAACAAAATATTCAAAATAAAATAAACATTTTTATCCTCTAGCTTCTCATTGAAGAGTTCGATCACCGATAACATTATCTATTATCTGCTCTTATGTAAATACACGATCATCACAAATTAGAAAAAACAACTACCAAACAAAGCAAATAGTAAGTTAGATTTTTTTAAAACATTCTAATATAAATATAACTTTAAATATTCACATAAAATCAATTCTCATGCATTTCCATATAACCATCAAGTTTCTATCAAAATTCACAATTCATCTTTCTCATGTCAGACTTCTACTGACTCACAATACATAGACACTTGATTGTACTTCTGGAAGACTCGTGTATTGAAAGTAGCATCTAGAGACCTGCACTGTCATACTACTCGCTGAGAAATTCACACGACCATGCGCATAATCATCTCAATATCTCATCATCTCATATGACAGGGTAAATCCATTTGATATGCTCCGATTAGTTCTTTTAAACCTCAAACTCAACCAAATGAACCTCCTTCAACTCCCACAAACTGAATAACTTCATTTATGTGATTTCATTATATCACTAGAATCAAGATTGTCTTATTCACAAGATACTCATAAATCAATACACCATAATAACAATCTTAACACGATATTTCTTTTCCTGAAAATACTATGTCTTGATCACACTTTCACCTCGTTACATACATCATTTAACACACCAATGCACCATTCAATCACATCATATTTTAAACTTTCTAAACAATCTAAATATATCTCAAAAAACACTTAAACACAACTAAATTCCTTTAATCATATTTAAAATAAATAAATATTTTTCACTTAAAAATAATATGCAATAATAAACTAGGCTTTCAAAAGAAAGAAGAAAAAAAATTAAGTTTTTTTTTATTTTATTTATAGAAAGTCTAGCTTAAGCGAGAATTTGCTCGCTTGGACGAGACCTCACCCAAGTGAAAATTCTCTTGTTTGAGTGAGATCAAACTTGAGAGCATCCAAAATTTCATCTCAGGTCTCGCTTGAGCGAGAATGGACCTAAGAGCACTCCATCATTCCAGTCTATTCTTGCTTGAGCGAGAATTTCCTCACCTAAGCGAGATATGCAGAGAAGTCTGCATAATTATGCCTAATTTCATCATTCATAGTAAAAACAAAAACAATTTCTATAACTCATTTTACTTCAAAAGTAACTTACACTATATCAACTATACAAATCAACCAATTTTTTATATTCAAACAAAAGCATCTATCATAAATCATCAATATCAAAATCAACATATTCACATTTTATTTCAAACAATATTTTGCATTACTCATAAACAATCAATCCTGCAATCAAAATTTGAAATTGGTGACCATGTCACCCCCACATCCAAATCTTATAGCCTAGGGTTCTATTGGAAATTTAAACTAGCTTCCCTTACCTGAACTTGAGTAGATACTCATCAAGAGCTCCAAATCTACCAAAAGCTTAAAGGTAACTTAATCTGCACCATATAGTCCTGATAAAAAATCTAACTATATCACTAGTGTTGGGTTTAATAGTGCCAAAGTTCAAGAGGGGGTGAATTGACCTTTTAAAAGTTTCTCGCAGAATCAGTATTTATCACAGTTTACAAAAAATAAATCGATTTTTTTGGAAATGAACATATTTATTTTGGCATTGTTTGTGTTTGAAAACGTTTATACAGCCAAGTTAATCACGAGATTTATACAGATTGATTTTCCAGATACACACACTGATATTAGGAAAAAACAGTGAATCACAAAACAACAAGCTTCAATTTTAACCAAGTGATTAAGGTTCAATTGATAGCTTGACAATTAATTGAGTAACCTATCACAATCAATCTGTTTCAGTGGCTTTTAACAGATTATAGATGTTCTTTTCAGAATCAAACAGTTTTTCCAGAAATTAAGAACAGTATGAAACAAGCCCAAAAAGAACAAATTTATTATTAATTGAACAGATTTATTTCTTGACAGTTTAACAGATATGCAGAAATTTAAGTGCAGAGATTTAGGGAGAATGAACACAAGGCAATTATACTGGTTCACTCAACTGAGCTACATCCAGTCTTCACCTAAACCAATGTGAAATTCACTAAAACACAATTCAAACAAACACAAATCCCACCGTTCTTGAACCCTACAAGAACTTAGGTACACTTGCTGAAAAACCCTATTTCAGCATACACACTCTCTAAGAAACCCTATCAAGAAGAGTTTACAACCACACTTTTACAAGAAATGAAATGTGAAACGAATACACCTGATAGAGGATGCAGAAATCTGCCTTAAACCAGTAGAACAAATTGCTAAAACTGTAGCAGCACCTCTCACCAAGCTTTGGAACCAAACAAGAACAAACACATTTATGATTTTTGAAATCTTTCAAGAACACATGCTAATTCTTTGTAAATCCTTAATTCTCTGATGCAAAACTCGTTTTCTCAATTGTATGATCGATATTTAAACTCAGAAACAAGTTTTCATTTTATAGAAAATCAACTTATAACATATTTTTGAAAAACAGTTAAAGTTGTTATAAAATGAACAGATTGAAAATAAAATGAACAGATTTATTTTCAAAAGCAGTTAGAGAATTTGTTATGTGAGGAGGCTTAGTCAGCCATTCTGGTGCAGGGACAAATTTAAAACCGTTTGAGGTAGACTTGGCACCAAAGTCAAAAAAAGAATCTATTCATTTACAGATGAACAGATTTATTTTTCAAAACGAAAACAGAAAAAGCTTAACTATTTGAAACACAGTCGTTTTGAAAGGTAGAAGACTTAGTCAAAATACTTGATGCACAAAATCTAATTTTCACATGACTTAGCCAAGACATCAGTTTAAAAAAGAATCTGTTTATCTAGAAAAGAACAGATTTATTTTTATACAGTAAACGTGTTTTTTGTAAAACATGCGAAAAACAGTTTAAGAAATGTTGTGCTTACTCTTATCACATGGTTAATGGTTAAGAGGTGAGTTACCCAGCAAAAAGCCTACTCTTAAACAACCTCTAAACACTACCTAAGACATTCTTAAAGCAAAAGGAAATATACATGAATAGTACATAAAAGTTTTCATCAAACACATGTCTTGAAGGGGCAACAACCATCTTCAACAACTAGGACCCTGAGCTAACAGAGATTAACTCTAAAGCTAAAAGGGTTGCATGCAAAGCCTATGCAGAGACAAGCTTAACATATTCAAAATTTGACTCAAAGACAAAAGCAAAAATGAACTTAGTCTATTAAAAATTTTGGTCGGGCAGTCTTGTAGTATTCACTGGTAGGAGTCTGATGGTGGACTCTGATAGTCAAACTGATGAGCGAGGATGTCAGAATCTTAGAGAGAAGATAGAGAAAAGGAAAAATGAGTTTTTAGTAAGACAATGATTATTTTAAAATGAAACCTGAATAACTGATTTCTATTTATATGTTCTTTTAACTTTAATAATAAAATATTCAGATATTATTTTAATGGTATCATTTCTAATCTAAGACAGTTTTTTTTGGGGTACTTCCAAATTAAATGTCAATTAAATTCAATATCCCGATACATAACAAATATATTGAGCTTATATATAATTAAGTCTCAAATTTGGAAAAATATAAAAATAAAATTAATATATATTTTACACACATTAGGAAACAAAAAGGAGATATTCTTTAACATGTACAAAATATCAAGCTAAACATTATCTATAATCAAATAAAAAATAGTATAAAACACAATAGATTTTTAAGTCAATTTATTACCAAGCTTATAACATTATCAATAATTAAATCCTCGTATTAAAGATTTGTAATACTAGAATTAGGACATATAATAATAATTTGGAAGTTTTTGTTTTCTTTTTCTGTAACTTTTTATTTTTCTCAACAAATTTCTTCATTGAGACTATGCAAAAATAAAGAGTAGTTTAATTCTTACCAATCAATTTTTTTTAAGTACGTCTCCTTCGATTCTATATCTCTCTATGTTATTTTTTCTGACTTTTGTAATTATGAGATTTTACAGGTTTAGTCAAATAAGGAAAGATCAAATTAAATTAATTCAACTTTCAATTTTGTATTTTGGTTATTTGGATTATTTTTATTCCTTAAGTTATAAGAGGTTTTAGGGGTTCTAATTTTTTTTATCATAAATTGTTTTTATTGGACAAACAATTTCAAATAAAAGATAAGAGTTGATTTTACACAAACTCTTTATCATGAATCAGAGGCAAACTCACTCCCATGTTGCTTGATGAAATCGAGCACAAAAACCTCAAAATTACAAGCATTTGTAGCAATAATGCTAGGGTTATGAAGCATTCATCATGCTTGATTCAAGTCCTCGTCACCCTTTGAGAAATTTCTACCTTTAAAAGACAACAAGCAATAATACTGAGGAATTTCATTGAATAGTTGGCATGCACAACGTAATGGAGCAAAAAGAGGAGTTTGAAAAATAAACACTCTAGGAGACACAAGGTTGTTAGGGTTGGTGGATATGGTTTTAAGGTGTTAGGGCCACTAAACTTGAGTTCACTTTGGATAGTCTAAGTGATAAGGAGGAGTTTGTGGAGATTAAAGGAAAGGTGAGAGTGAAATTGGAGAAAGGAAAGTTAGTGAATAATAAGAAAGGTTCATCCTAACAATCAATGTCACACCTAACAACATTATTTGATGGAAGAAGCTACATTGGTATTTTTTTTTTAAAAAAAACCTAATTGATAATTTTAAAAATAATGAGACAATGAGATGAATATAATAATAATTATTAAGACAAATTAGTATATTAAACTTATTTTATTTTAATAATGATAGTGAAATAGTTGACTAATTTATAATTTGTTTTTTCATTAAAGTTATGTTTGATTTATTTTTTACTTTTAAAAATTTTCATAATATTTTCATACTCAATCTCATGTTATGGAAGATGATTGTTGTTACTTAAAATATCAGTCTATCTGAGATATCAAGTTGTATAATAATACTTAACATGAAAATTTTATAAAAATAATAAAAAAAATGTGTGAAACTAAAAATGTGTGAAACTAATTTTTAAAATTTAGGTATTAAGTTGAGTACAGTCCTAATTTTTTTTGGGAAGGGTAAAAATGTTGGAGTTTATGATGATCACATATATTAGCTTTTAATTACTTTATTGATTTAATATTTACACATTTTTTTTTGGAAAACGGAGTAAATGTCCATTCGAATATGATTCTATAAAAATAAATTTAAATAAGATAAAAAATAATAAATAAAATTACAATTATTCAATTATTTGATATATATATATATATATATATTAATAAGTAAATTATAATAATTTATTAGCACTAAATCAACAAAATTGAAACTCAAATAGTTAAAATAATTAAACAAGATCTCAAAATTTGAATGCATCTCTTTAGCTAAAAATAACCTTGATTTTTAAAAGTTAAATTGAATCTGTTTACGAATAACTTAAAATATTAATCAATAGAATGTAATGAATAACTTACTTTACCCTTTCCGCCTGTTTTTTATTTTAACAAAATTATTTTATATCATTAAATATATTTTAGACACATGTTTAAATTAATATTGATAATAAACTTTGTATTGAAGTGTCTGTGGAATATAAAAATATAATATTTCCAATATATAAAACAAATGGGTCATTAATTATTTATGGATATAGTCACCTCACTCCAGTGGCTATATATTGCATCGAAAGGGCACCTAAGGTATATGCTATACCATATGCCACCCCTTCAAACACAAAGAAAAAGTTGTTTAGTGCACAAATATTATTATTTTTTGTTCAATTTTTCTTTCCTTTTTTCCCCTAATTATATATATCATTCTTTTAATTATACAAATATGCTATTACCTGATTTCGATGATAAAAACATATATATTTTTTAAAATATTTTAGACGTCTTTTAAAAATAAAATTATGACAAACAAACAATGTTTTAAAACTACTAATTAATTATTAATGTCATTCTCTTGGGATCGAAATAATAATAATAATTTCTTTCAATTTTAAAATAATCGATTATCCCAGAAACCTAATCGATTAAAGATGAGATTTAAATATAATATAATAAATTATTTCTTTCATATTATAACATAATAAATAATTAAAATTAAAAAAGATTGTAATAGTAAATAAAATTATTTAATATTTAATATTTTATGAAGTAAATTATTTTAATATTTAATAATTAATTTTATGAAAAAAAAATTGTTGTAAATTAATTTTATTTTATTTTAATTTTTAAAATTGGTATTTATTTTTTTTATATTACTTTTAATTAATTAATTAAATAAATTGAATTAATTTTAGATAATTTTAAATTTCATAAAACATTTATTTCATGATTAATCATATTTCAATTTTTACTTATACTCATCCTTATTAAATTTTTGTTAAAAATATTTTAATAATTTTTTATATTATTTAATTACTTTATTTTTTTATTTTCTCACATCAATCTAATTAATTACAAATTTTCTACTTATTTGTCTTCACTTTTTATTGATATAGACGAAGTCACTTTTCTACTTATATTATTAAATAAAGATTAATTTTAGAAATAAAACATAATTAATTATTAATATTAATTAAATAGATATTAATTTAAAAATTAAAATAATTATTAATATCTAAAATAATTATTATTATTAATAAATAATTTTTTTAATTAATTTATAATTAATTATCAAAATTTTAGTTACCAACTAATTAAATTTTAGAATTGATAACTAATTAAATATAAATATAAAATTTTATTAAAAATATTAATTTTTATTTAATATTTTTTTAGGTGTATATTATTTTTAAAAAAAAAATCAGTGAAATTTAATTTTATACAAGAAAGTTAGTTTCCACCTATTCATTTTTTAATATTTTTTTTGAATTGGTTAAAAATTCTTTCAAAAAAAAATTGTTTCTTGAAAATATTATTTTTTAAAAAGTAAATCAAGTAAGACAAACATACTTTCCAGAATTCAGATTTTCGAAAGATTAAATATCTTTTTGTAACAAATATTTCATCAGTTCTCTTTCCGAACCTCTAAGCAACAATACAAATATATAATTTATAATTACTTAAAAAGGTTTTTAAAACTGAATAAAACTTTCAAATAACTGCTACTCTATTTTGAAAGCTCTTATTTTGAGTTTTATTTTTTTGAATAGCTTTCAAACCAAAAAAAATTGACAAAACATAGGGTAAATTTCTTATCTACACCATTTACCCTCTTATTTCCCTATCGCACGTTTTTGTTTTTATTTCCCTATCTAACATCCATTTATTTTTATTTTCCTATCTAATACCCTTTTATTTTTTATTTCTCTATTTAGCATCATTTCAAAAATAAATAAATAAAAACAATAAATTATTATTTTTTTATAATTTTAATTTTAAATCTATTAAAAAATAAATATTTTTAATGTTTAAAATAGTTATAAATATAATTAATGAATAAAAAAAATGAGTTTTTATAAAATAAAAATAAAAAAATAATAAATTTAAAATGTTTAGTTTAAAAAATATTTTTTTAATAATGAAGAAAATAAAAAAAATAAACTCTACCACAACATAAAAGTTGAATTTATAAACATAAATTAATATTTATTTTTATTATTATTGATGATGTAATCATGTTAATTTTAAGTAAAAAATACAAGACATAATTATAAAAAAATCAACTTGAATAAGGACTGATATGAAGAACAACATGATGGAACAAAAAAAATTTCATATTGTCAAACACTAGGACACACATAAAGAACATGTTCCAACATTATTACTGAATTGTGCACTTATCGTCATTAATTATACTTCAGTTCGCACAAACTATTTAATGTACCATTGAATAAAATATTAAATGAATGATCATCTTTCATTTATTTTTCTTTTTATGATCAACATATACTTATTTAGTATCGACTTATATCTCTTATATTTATCTTATTTGAATTTTTTTTATATCTTTTATCTTTATCTTATTTTGTTTTGTCTTTATTTCATATCTTTTATGTTTTTGTTATTATTATTTTTCTACCATTCTTTATTTATTTATGTTTTTTTATTTTATTTTATTGTTGCTGTTTTTATTTTCTAGACTTATTTATTTTTGATTTTTTTTCTTCTCGTTTTTAAGCATTAAGTGTAACATTTGCATTAGTTTTTTTTTTAGGATTTTACATTTAGGGTAAACACTTCAATATTATTTTTGTGTTCACTATTAATTAATACTAATTGTCTTTGTTTTTTTTATAATTATGTCCTGTATTTTTTACTTGAAATTAACATGATTACATCATCAATAATAATAAAAATAAATACTTTATAGGTTCAACTTTTATGTTATTGTAGGATTTAATTTTTTTCTTTATTCTTAAAAAAAATAATTTTAAACTAAAATTTTTAAATTTATTAATTTTTTATTTTTATTTTGTAAAAACTCATTTCTTTATTCAATAATTATATTTCTAACTATTTTAAATATTAAAAATATTTATTTTTTAATGCATTCAAAATTAAAATTATAAAAAAAAAGTTAATTTATTAATTTATTAATTTATTTTTGAAATGATTCTAAATAGAAAAATAAAAACAAAGAATGATAAATAAAGAAATAAAAATGTAAATAGTGATAAATAAAAAATTTACCTAAGATAACCTTTAACGGAATAACCATTCAGTTTACGTGTTTCTCTTGAGTATATATTTGACCCTTTTTAGTAATTTCACTATCACTCTCTGATTATACAGAATTCTTATTTTGATCAAATATAAGCATCCTATTCTATTTCTCATTTATTAATTTAGTTTCATTTTTTATTTTGTTTAATGTTTGAATGATCAGACAGGCCTTTGCTTTCAGTACCCCCATAATTACTACTTGTATATTATACTTGCTGCAAAAAGATTAAAACACGTGTTTCCAACATAGTTAAAATTGTAACATACAAATTTTAGTTATTTCTCTCATGTTTAAGTTTTTTTGTGTTCTCTATATTTTATTTTATTTTTTAGTTTAAATGTTTACCGTTTTGTAATGTGTTTATTTAAAATAATATATTATTCTGAATAATATATAGAAAAGAGATAATTTTTTTTAAAAGTGGTATCAGAATTGGATTTTTCTTTGTGACCAGTTCAAACGAAGATAAACACAGCTTATTATAATATAACTTGATAGTAGTTAGGATAAGAGGAAATGAGTTGAGATGGTTAATAGATACAAAATATTGCATTATGATAAAAATTTATCTATGGTAAAACTCAACTCACACTTTTGTGGAGAAAACAGTTAGGAATATAAATATAAATTGAAAGTCTTACTTGAATAAAAATGATAAAGTTGAGTAATGTGTAAGAAAAACAAATCCCCAAACACTTAGTTTTAGGATTTTGGTTTATAGGTGATGTCATTTAAGTAACAATGTATTACTTTTTAGAATACGGATCCTTATAAATAGAGAATAGTTCTTTTGACAACCAAGAATAGATACATTATTGCAATCATTTATTTGAAACCTATGAAAAAATTTATGGCATATTTCTTTTGGGAAAAAAAACTCATGTTCTAATTGAATCACTTCTATGCCAAAAAAAATATGTATCAAATCCATAATAGACATTTCAAATTCATTTATCATGAACTTATGTACCACCCTGAAACTACATCTAACTATTTAAACACGTTCTACATATTTCTATACAAACTTAAAGTTTTTCAAAATATTTCTGTTACAAGATTATGACTTATAGAAATACAAATATTTACATATCCATAACTCAAAATAAAACTCTGAAACCTTTAAGGCTCTCCTGTACCTGTATGGTCATCTGTTCGTGTACATAATACCGTCATCGCAGTTCAAACACAACATGAAAAACAAGGGTAAGCTAGTGAAAATAAAATTTTATAATATACGCAATTAAATTAAAAGAAAAAAAATCAAATTACATGGTCAATTTCTCAATTATTCAATCTTCTTCAAATTCCAACATAAACACAATCACATATATCTCAGATGGATCTACACATCCAGAATATTCAACAAAAAACGTCATCCGGAAGACCCGTATTAAGTAAGTTCTACCAGAGACTAACACCTGATCCTACCAAGATTGATGACTAAATCCTAAGAAAAAACAAAGAACAAAGGATCTTTAGAGCAAAAATGAACTTACTGTTTAAAAATATGATCGGGTAAAAATGTTTCTTAACTCGCCAGCTATAACGTGGTTCGATCAAATTCTAAAATAGATGAAGATTGTGAGAGAAAATGAAGAGAGAGAAAAAGAAAATAAAAGGCACTATGGGGATCGTGACTCTGCTTTTATTTTCTTACGCTGTTACAAGTTATATTCGTTAAATATACACAATTTCCATTAAATATAAGATCATCAACATATAAACATACTATTAAGCCTTTTTTTTCCTTTATTACACACTTTAATAAACAATACATGCTAGTAAAAACATTTCAAAAATTCAATATTTAGAAAAGAAGTCTTTGCGGTTATACCAAGCCCTCAAGAATTCCTTTCCCTCTATAAGCCTTATTTTTATGTCCAACCTTAACATATCTAGGAGTTATTCAATAAATACTTGTTCTTCTAAATATCAATGTAGAAATGATGATTTAACATTTAATTAAAAGATTGATCAAGAATGTTGTGTTGCTAATACAATTAATAAATGAATTAATCCATGTCATGCAATTAGAGAAAATACTTGTGTACAACCAACCTTGTAATGCTGATTATACAATTTTCTACCAAACATGCTTTGGAGTTATCCATACCACTATCTTTGTTTAACTCTGTTTTGAAAATCCATTTTACACTGATGGTTTTTTTACCTTTAGGTAGATCACATAACTCACAAGTTTTATTATTTTCAATGGGATTGATTTCATCATCTATTTCTTTTCTCCATTTCTATTTTTTTTATTGTAGTATAAAAAAATCACAGGATCACAATATGCAAACTAAGCAAAATGAATCATTTCCTCTACCACAAAAATCAGTTTGTCCATCCAGACCTACCATTTTTAGATTGTGAATTTTTTTCTTTACATGTTACTTAATTTTATTATTTCTCCTTAATATTATGTTTTTAACTTATACTTATATTCCTAACTATTTTTAAAATTCACAATGTCTGAATTTATATTCCCAACAACCCTTATTTTCATAAATAAAAAAATATTAATAATTAAGTGGCTACAACAAAGATTTTAATAGTAAAAAACCAAATCAAATAAAAAAATTAAACAAAAATAGAAGCAAATGAATAAGCTAGAGACAGAATTTTCTGTAAATATTGTTAAGAGGATAAAAAGAAAAAAAATGTATATCTTTATTATTTTTTTTAAAAAGTTATTTTAATGTGTGCATAATCTAATTTTAGTTTGAGATTCTTTTATAAATATTCATTATGAAAGTTATCTAAAGGAGCTCTTATATTACTACTATTAATTAATATGTATTTGAATGTTTGCTTCAAATTTGGGGAAAACTTACCTACACATCATATTTGTAGGTATTATTCTTTAATCATATTTGGAGTTTTACTGCAATGTAGTATTTAATAAAATGAAGAAAAAAAAAACAGTAATTACCTTAACTTTGGTAAGGTATAGTCCTCTTCCTCCTCCTCATTTTCTTGATCAGTACTGTTAGTGTTTTTTCTACTGAAAGTACTCCCAAAACCCAAAACAAGTGTTTGGTACCTCACGATCTTTGAAGAACCCTAGTCTACACACAAACCTTATTCACTCTCTTCCTCTGAAGATGCTCGGAGCAGTTTCACTTTCAGTTTCGATGAATGAATTCAAATTCAAATTCAATTAAACTTTATTTCGAGGTCTGATTCTTCAATCATGTGGAATTCCTTCTGGAGATCCAGAGATCGTTTCTCCTTGGACCAACTCAGGTCACTACTCTATCTTCACTCACTTCATTTCGTTCAAATTCGCTCAAGTTATTACCAATTGCTCATTCTGATTCTTGAAGAATCCTGGCTAACATGTTAATCAGCTGTGTGCTGTGGATATCTTCTGAAGTCTTTGGTCACTTCTATTTCAAAGAAATTTTATAATGAACCATTGATTATTGTCTTACTGCGTTATGGTTTTCACTGTTAAGGTACTTAACCGAACAATTGACGAAGGTACAAATTATTAATGAGGTTAATAAGGTAAGAATGTGATTAAATCGTCTTTGCTGTCAACTTTCCTTGGTATGTTCTTCACGGTTTTCCCAATTTTCTTAATTTTGTTATGTGTGGAAGGGTTTTGTAATTGAGGCACTGAGATCAATTGCGGAGTTGATAACATATGGTGACCAACATGACCCGAGTTTTTTTGAGTGAGGTTCCTCGGTGCTCATGCTTTTTATTGGTATACTTTTTGGTTTTTTGGAAGTTCATTGTGTCCTAGCTTGTGACAGATTCTTCATGGAAAAGCAAGTCATGGGTGAATTTTTACGTGTTCTGAAACTTACCAGGACTGTGAGCGTTCCACTTCAGTTGCTGCAAACAGTGAGCATTATGGTCCAGAACCTAAAAAGTGAACATGCTATATGTTAGTTGAAAACCAAATTGAGTTTTGACTTTCGTCAGTTTCTCAGTGAGGTGTACAAATGTTGCGGGTTAACTATCTTCTTTGTTTTTTTTTTTGGGCAGACTATATGTTCAGTAATGAATATATAAATTACCTGATAACTTATCCGTTTGACTTTCGAAATGAAGAGCTGCTGTCGTACTACATATCCTTTTTAAGGTTCGTTTTGACCTTTAAGTTATTTTATCTATTGAACTGGTGATTGGTGGTTGATGATAGCACTCATAGAATCTGTTTTCTGGTGGCAGTATACATTTGTTTTTGTTCACTTCCCATCTCCTTTCTGTAATATTTCTGATTAGTTTTCTGTTACATGTCTTTTGGTTATTGAAGAACAATAAGTGGAAAATTGAACAAGAATACAGTTTCACTGCTTGTGAAGACTCATGGTGTAAGTTTGATGTTCTCTTTCTTATTCTAATGTTTTTGAATTATAGCTCTTAAGTTAGTTTTAAAAGGTTGTCTTCAAACAATTGGTTAGTGGGCCTGATGTTCTTGACATTGGAATTGTAAAGGAGACCATATAGTAGTGGGGTTTCCTAGGTGTTTGCTCTCAAATGGTGATTTTATAAGGTGGATAAATAGTACTGGTTTTTGTACTTCCAACAAAAATTCACTAAAATTTCTTGATTAGGAGAAAGATAAGAAAGGAAGGAAGAGAAGCATAAATACAATAAAAACCTGTTGTATATTCCAAGAGGATGACTTGGACAGGGAAGCCTGTCGGAGACTTGTTCATCTTTATTGATCAAATCTTGTCAGATCATTAATGTTTTTCACATATTCATAGTTTGATCATTTGTGTCTATTTTAAGTATAATTTTGTTGTTCTTTTGGCTGTGGAGGATTTTATTCTGCTTTTAATATTGGGCTATCCAAATGTGTTCACTGTATCTTCTATGTCTTTAGGATGAAGTAGTTTCATTTCCACTGTATGTAGAGGCCATACGCTATGCTTTTCACGAGGAGAGCATGATTCGCACTGCGGTACGAGCTGTAACTCTTAATGTCTACCATGGTGAGATTTTATTATTTTACATAAGCCCTCTTCTGTAAATTTTTTCCTCTCTCCCATTTCCTCCACGAAAACATGAACTCAATTTTTATGCTAACAAAAATTATAATTTTCTAATACATTTGTTGTACAATTTTCAGTTGGAGATGACTCTGTCAATAGATATATAGCCAGTACTCCTCACAAAGATTACTTCTCAAACCTGGTTTCATTTTTTAGGAAGCAGAGCATGGATTTAAATAAACTGCTTTCTGATACACAGCTGTAAGCAATTTCTTTTCTCTTGTGTTTGAACTGTACACTAAGATTCCCTTGCACCTGAAAAAGAAATTGTGGTTCCTGAATCTGAGACAGAAATCCGGGCCCAGATTCAATGTCTGCAATTATCGCTGCTGTAGATGAAATTGAGGATAATCTGTACTACTTCAGTGATGTTGTCTCTGCTGGAATTCCTGATGTTGGGAGACTGATTACTGATGGCATTATGATGATTTTGATATTCCCATTACTTCTTCCTTCCCTAAGGGTCATGCCTAATAATGTATGAAACTTCACTTTATGGCCTTGTCAGTTCTTTTTTAATCTACTTTTGTCTTTGTTCAAGGGTCTTTAAAAGATTCCAGATGGATTTTGATTCTTATTATGCAACTTATCTTTGTTATTGTTTGATATACATTATTATAGGACATGCAAGATGGTGCTTCTCTTTCTCTGTACTTACTTTGTTGCATCCTGAGGATTGTCAAAATCAAAGATTTGGCGAATACCGTTGCTGCTGCCCTTTTTTATCCCTCAGAGGCCTTTACAAAGAGTTCTCGGGGTAATTTCAATTGCTTTATATCTGATCATGGTTTCACATCTGAACGCCAAGGGTTGGATAGTGATAATCTCACCAAGTGCGATACAAGACACACAATGTTTAATATTTCATATTCTTTTAGTTCTTCAGGTTTTCATTCAGATGGTGTTCTAGTGCAAAATGATTGTACCAGTTCAAATTTGTCTTTAAGGTAAAAGCCCCAATTTTTGTTACACAATTTATTGTGTTTTTTCTTACTATTTATTTGTCATAAGTTTGATATACTAGTTTCTTTTTTGTATTTCTGTATGTCACCAGAATTGGAAACAGTAATCAATATGTCATGCCAGCATAAACTACCTTGACTATAAGTTATTCAAGTGAAATATGTAATACTGTTTGATATCCAAAAACGTAAAGAAAATGACAGCCCTTGGCTTCCTGTGTACACCCTTCTGATGCTGTCTAAGAATTGAATCATGTTTCGATAAAATATTTGGTAGTATTGGATTAAAATTATATTTTATCATTTTATTATTGAAAACCAAAAGCCAAAGTACTAGAGTGTTATGATGTTGATCTGATAGCATTTTAGAATAAAGAGAAGCTGTATTGTATTTTTCAAAATAAAAAAGCCAGAGTTCAAGAGAGTGAAGTCAGCTCAGCTATATCTAGCTGATCTAGAGAGACTAACAGAATGTAACTGTCTAAGAAGAAGATCTGTAACTAACTAGAGTTAGATACAGAGTACATCTGGCAATAACTTAATAGAAAATTAATGGTCTATTTAAAATAGGAGTAAAACTATTCTCAAATAGGTACTTGGGTGTTTATGTAGGCTTAAATTGATATTTTTGATGTCTTATAATAGTGTGTTTGTTCTAGTTAAACTCTGTTTACAGGAAGTCTTTTTGTATTTTTTTCCTAACGACTTTTATGATTGATGTAGGGAGGTTTTGCTTGCTTACGTATCAAAAGGAAATGATATCCTTGTTTTGGGTTCGTTGAGTGTGCTTGCTACGCTGCTGCAAACTAAAGGTTTTCTCATTGAATTTTTGTGTGCTTTACTGTTGCATTGTTTTCTGTTTACATAATTTTTATTGTTCTGCAGAACTTGATGAATCAATGCTAGATGGGCTTGGAATTCTTCCACAACGAAAACAGCATAAAAAACTATTATTGGTAAGCTGTATTCTTCCATTTTGATATTTTTCATTTTATGAACATTTGATGGTTGGCTTTTGTACATAGTTTTGGGGTGGGTTTTTGTGAAACCATTTGTTTCAACTACAACACTGACTTGATATTTATACATGAATATATAAATAAACCATTTTCTAATTACAACAATATTTTCTTTATACATTGAACCTAGAAATTTACACTAAATGTACACAAAACAATATACATTTCTAGCGCTTTCCTTCAAGTTGGGTCACATACAAGTCACATGTGCTAGGCTTGTTATAAAGATAACTTATCAGAGGAGAAAACCGTGAAATACATCAATTCAGTTCTGGTGAATTGGTCTAGTGGCACGCTATTTGATTTGCTTTGCATATTTTGTGCAGCAAGCTTTAGTTGGTGAGGGTTCAGGCGAAGAAGAACTTTTTTCATCCAAAAGCAGTAGGGATGGCATTGGTAATGATATCAATGTCTATCATAAAAAGATAAAGGTTTTCTATCTCTTCAACAGCAATTGTTGATTTATTTAATATTCAACAACCATTATTTATTTAGATTTTGGAATCTCTGTTGCTTGAAGGTTGACTTTCTTATGTTTACCATGTTTTACAGGAGCAGTATGGTGTATCTTTTCTGCCTTTGGATGCGGGAATAAGTCCTCATATACATAGATTTCAAGTAAATGTTTGTATACAGTGGAGTCTTGTTGATATGCTATTTTTTTGTTACAGATTCTCTATACCTCGTGAAAGTCCTTGATTGCAATTAGTAGGTTTGTCTTTTCATTTAAAATAATGGAACTGTTAGACTCAATGGGGAGAGTGGGGTGGGGGGGAGTGGGTAGCAAGTGTTGGAGGACTTGTGCACAAGAAGTTGAGGCATGAGATAGGCACATCTCAGCTCGAACTCCTGTCGATTCCCCTCCTTGTGTGTGCTATAAGGAGGTCGACGTTCGTGGGGTACTTGCCTCCCACAGTTTCCTCCCTATCCCACAGGAGCATAGATATACCTTCTCCAGAATGTATTCCTTAAATTTAGACAAGTAGAGGAAAGTGTATTGAGTTTGTTATTCTAAATTTAGTTAACAATACATTTTCCCATTAGCTTTTTAGATTAAACATATAATTGTGTTATGAATATGTGTTCAATATATCAAAACCAAAGCAGTTTATGAAACATTTTTATCCTTTTTCAAAATTGTTCTCTAAAAGTTTAATGTGAAAAACTTTTTAGACTATCCATGTAAAACTGGAGTTACCAGACTTTTTACTGTTTACTCAGGATAATGGTTACTGTATATTTGTTAGTGTGCAAACACGTGAATACATCTCTGTTTTTTGTGAAATAAATTAGTTTGATAATTTTCATTGAACTTAATCTACCATGTATTAATAATTATCAGAGGTCGAGTCTTGGCACAATGGAAATATTGTCTTATGATTTCAAGGTCCTGAATTCAAATCCTGGAAATAGTCTCTCCTTGGTGGAGTAAGGCTGGGTGTCTAAGGATCTAATCTTCCCACACCACCACACTAGGTGGTAGCCTCATGGACTGGATTGCCCTTTTATTAGTGTAAATTTCAGAAGACTTCATACAAAATGTAATGCGTTTGCAGTTCACACTATTTCTTGTTTGGGATTAAAGGATGAAATTTTATTGGCATCACTTCCATTTTCTTCTTCGTAATACTTAAAAATCCATGTTTTGATGCTGCATCCATTGTTCAAGACTACTATTCACTAAATGCCTGTTTGCAACTGCCTGTTTTCTGATGGATAGTTTTTCCCTCTTCTGAAAGAAATTGGAAGTCAGCATGTAGTTTGTTATGCTTGGGTTTATTACTTATGAATGCTTTGTTTTTCAGGTGATTGATGCATTAGTGAGCCTCAGTTGTCGCTCTAATATATCTGCAGAGATACTATGGGATGGCGGTTGGCTTTTGCGCCAGTTGCTTCCTTACAGTGTGTCAGAATTCAACAGTCATCACCTTGAATTACTGAAAGTAAGAACAGATGAGGCTTTTCTAGCAACACCCTTGAGAACTTAATACATTCTCTTGTGATCATGTAGTATTTACAAAAATATCGAAGTGCACATGTTTAAAATTATTTATTAATGGCAACCAGAGAAGGCAATTCTTCTCTAAGATACTATTCTCGGTCCTCAAAATTAGTGCTTAACCCCTCCCCCAAACATCTCCCCTTCTTGTACCCTTCTCTCATTATGCTATCTATAACTATGGCATATCGCCAAATTCCAGTTACAGAAAATTTCATCACTGTTCTCACCTCCTTCTTCTATAGAGTATATTTTTCATGTAAATGCCTCAGTACAATCCAGGTGCAATAGTCATTCCTCATCTGAACCGTTTACATCTCTCAAGTTTGAAAGAGAATAAATTCTTTCTTATTGGGTATTTTCAGAAATAAACAGCACCTACTCTAATAAACAGAATCCCTTAGATTGTGGAACTGTTATGATAGAAATAAAAACAAGATATAGCAAAATATACAGAATTAAGACCAGTAAATACAGAACTAAAACTAATATGAATAAAGTCTGAAACTTCCTAAAATATCTCAACATCATTCAATCAATGGTTTTTATCAGTATCAATTTAGTAGATATTTTAAGGGAGCTGAGTAATTTGAGATAGGATATTAGTACAAAATTACATAAAAATCTAACATATTTTGCAAGTTTGGTCATGGAATCAAAAATTTCTTAACTAAATACTGATATATTAATAAATTAAATGTTAAACAGTCAGTTAATGCAAATAATATATGGGTATAATTGTATAGATATGAATTTGCCATTCCCAATTGAGTGACTCCAATTGAAAGTGCCTGAACAATATCCAAGTTTAAAGAAAAGATATATTTTGATCAAAGCTAAGGATAGGAAAGTTGATGCTGAAGAGAATACAAGATTGAAACACAAAATAAGATAATATTTGAAAATTCCTTAATTCCTTTGCTTATCTGTCTTTGTAGAAATAATAAATGCGTTGTTTGAAAGACTGTACTTTTTGATAAATCATGCCTTGTTCATGAATAGTCTCATTAGTAGCTATGATTGTAGAAATTAATGACTAGAACATGTACCGAGAAGGCAAAAGAGGTGATCTAATAGAAACAATCGTAATGGAAAATGAAAATGTCTATCTGTCCTACTAGTATCATCTGCACTATTTCATCTCCTAATGCAATTATATCAATATTCTTTTATAATACAGGTTTCATACAAGAATTATGCTTCTGCTCTTGTAGAGGAGGCTAGAGGTAGTTGGTCCGATTTACTTATTTCTGTTCTCTGTGATGAATGGAGAAAGTGCAAAAGAGGTGAATTTTTATCACATTGTTCTGCTTGTTTGTTTGTGTAATAATTGTACTTATGTTCTTGAACAAATTTTTTCTCTACCTGTAGCAATGGAGTCATCATCTCCTAGGAAAGAACCAAATTGCATACTTTTGCTACCATGGAAGATTTCTTCAGGAGGTAAGCTTGTACCTGTTTCAATTCATTTTGCTACGGAGGGAAGAGTTAGAGGCCCTTTAAGTGATCCTTCTGATTCTTGTCACTGCAGGTCATGTTCCAGAGGAGTCGTCCTTTGCCGCTGGAAAAAGAATGCATGAGTTGGTGAAGGTCTGCAGCTTTTTTTCTATGCTCCCTCCCCCAACAGACTTTTTTTTTTAAAAGTGAAGTGTGGCATAACAATGTGAATTGGAATTCTCAATTCTGTATCTTCCTGGATTATGTGTTAACGTGTACCTTTATATGATGAAGAGCATTTTGTTGTCATTTTCCCATTTAGGTATTTGTACTACTGCACCAGCTTCAAATATTCACTCTTGGCAGAGCTTTATCAGAGCAACCACTAATTTACCCTCCTGGTGATCTCCATGCAAATTTCCGTGCCCGAGGTTCTGGGCTTGATGTCTCGGGCCCAAAGGCAGGAACTGAAGTCAGCCTTGGTCAGTTGTCTGAACTGTAGTTTCTTCTATTTTCTACAGTGGTTTTACTTAAGTTGAGGTTTATTCTTTGCTTTAGGTTGAACAGAAGAGTAAAAAGAAGGAAGAAGAGAATAAGGAGGGAAAAGGGGGAGGGTAGAAAGAAAAAGAGTGAGGAGAAAACCATCTCAATTGTAATCTCAACAGCAAAACATTTTCTGAGAACCCAATCCAAGTACATAGCCAAACTTAATAGTCTAACCAATCAAATAGTAGCAAGTACCAACTTTATACCAATTAATGAAAGACAAGTGACAACAAAGAAAAAAAGCTCGTGTAGATAGTCATGAGTGACTTGGAGAGACTGGTGTGCAGTGTTTCACGTTTCATGCTTTTAGTCTCTGATTTTCTCCTTTTCTTTTCTTTGTTTAGTTTTTGAGGATACCTTATCCTGTTGTTTTATATCTCCATTTCTTTCTTAATAAATTCTATTGTATCAAATTAAAGTAACATTGTCATTACTGGCTTGTTTTGAAGTGTCTATAATTGACATTGGCCATGTGTGAAAGGATTTTCTCCCTTCTGTACTTGTGAACATGGGCATATGTGTAGGCTGTAGTGGTTCCGTGCATATTTGCCATTTAACAAATAAACTAATTTGTTAAAATTCTCTGATTCATTTGCCATTTGCAGGCAATGCCCTGCCTTGTAGGATAGCTTTCGAGAGGGGGAAAGAGCTCCATGTTTACTTTCTAGCAATCTCTTTAGGAATTTCTGGGTGGCTTGCTCTTGCAGAAGAATTGCCATTGAAGAAGTCTCATGGAGTGGTTCGGTCTGTTGCCCCTTTGGCTGGATGCAATGTATGTATACTTCTCTTCCTTTGAATCTTAGTCATGAGTTAATTTCATTTGGTTATAAAACATTTCTTTTAAGTCTGACAATTATGATGCAAAGTCATTTAGAAAAAAATAGAAGAAAACATTTCTTGGAAAATTATTTTCAGCTTGGGATAAATGATTCTCAATTGGTTGATGAATTACTGTTTATGAACTTAATTACCTACATTACTGGCTGGTGTTTTAAACTTGAAATATTGTGCCAAAAAGTTATTTATTAATCTTAATTTTCTCAATTTATTCTGGTGGCAATGATACAAAGCCAAACAGTTGATGTATTTTGAAAATTTGTTATGATTATTTTTACCCTAATTATGTAATAACCTTACTATCAAAGTTGTCCTCATTGTATATAGCCTAGGATTGATGATAATCATGCAACGTGGTTACACTTGAGGATTCGGGCTTCCTCTTTACCCTTTGTAGATCCTGCCCAAATCAAAGATTACGGGAAAAAGAAAACAAAAGCTTCGGTAGATGGCAGATGGACATTGGCGTTCAGAGATGAGGAGACTTGCAAGTCTGCTTTTCTCATGATTGTTGAGGAAAACAATTTTCTGAGTAATGAGGTTCATAGAAGACTAAAACCTTTGTTCAACCTTGAAACTGCAATAGATTTATCAGGTTCGTCTTTATGTTTTCCAGAGGATTCCTCGTCGTATAGAACACATCCCAATTAATTTCGACGCCCTTTTTGTGTATGTCTCAAAAAAAAATTAGATTAGTAATTACTTTAGTGTCATTCTTTTGTATAGTAGCTTATCAAGTTTTGTAACAAATGTAAATGCAAGAGAACCTCGTATAGAAAGCTTTTCCTGCTCAGTAATTTATTGTTTGGAGGGTCTTTTTGTATAGATATGTTACCGCTAACTATATGGGACAAATGCTTCCTAGACCCAATCATTTTAACCTGCACCCAACATATTTTTTTAATTTTCAAAAATGCCCTTAATTCCAGAAATAAAAATCTGGAATTGAAAATAATATATTCCGGAAAAATAAATTCGGAATTTTTTTAATTTTCAAAAATGCCCTTAATTCCAGAAATAAAAATCTGGAATTGAAAATAATATATTCCGGAAAAATAAATTCGGAAGTGATTATTGAGTTCTGGAAATAAAAATCCAAAAAAACAAAAATTAAAATTCTATTTCGGATAAAAAAATACGGAATTGAAAATAATACATTCTGAAAAAAAAATCTAGAAAAGTAATTATTGTGTTTCGGAAATGAAAATCCAGAAACAAAAATGAAAAACTCAGATAAAAGAATCCATAATATAAAATTTCGTTAAATCTGGAACACATATTTGGGAAAAAAATTTTAAGGATAGTTTTGATTTTTCCGCTGAAATCGTGTGCAGTGATATGGTGCAGGAAACAATTGTCACTATTTGGAGTGATGAAAGCTTTTTTTTTCTTCGCCAATTATTCCGTCTTGGGTTGCGCAGTGTTAAAACCGATTATTGGATTATTTTATTGCAGATATTCTTTCTTTTGGCCGTGTTTGTTTTCGGCTTTATTGGATAACCTTGTTATTTTGAAGTTTTTTTAAAAAGTTTTATGTTCCATATCGCTCGGTTTAATCCATCTTATATATACTATTAATTCATAAAAAATATTATATTTATCGCTCGGTTTAAAAAGAAATATTTTTTATGAATTATGACGAGTGACAGTATAGAAAATATTGGAAGAAGGTTTTTAGTTAGTGTTGTATTAAGTTGATATTATTTTTAAAATTGCAATAATTACAGTAAAATTATAGTAGTTGTGAACAATTTCAATTTCCTCCTTATCAGAGTCCATAACAACAATCCATTAATCACATTAATTATCACTAAGAGGCATACCTTCGAACCCTCTCATCAATCCACTCCCTCATGTCTCCCAACACAAGGTTGGCAGAGTCATCAGGCTCCCCCTGAATCAAGGAATGATACATCCCATCATAAAGCTTCAACGTCTTATCCTCACTTGAAGCCTTCTCGTAAAGCAGCTTGGACGAAGAAGGGCACGTAACGCCGTCAGCAGTTCCGTGAGCAGTGAAAAACGGTGCCGTGACTCTGGAGAAATTATCCTGCACATACTGCGTCACCCTGAGAAGCTCCCGCATGGTGCCCACCCTAGGTGGGCCCGTGTACCTCCTCGGGTTCGACGCTATAATCTTCAACTTCTCAGGATCCCTAATCGCCTTTCCCACCATCTTGTTATCGGGCATGGCCGCCCACGTGTCAGCCAGACCGAACAACAGACCGTACATGAACAAATGCACCTTGCTAGGTTTCATATCCTCGGGTATAACGAAAAGCGGCGCCGAGAAAATCAGGCCCGTCCACGCCTCCGGATCTGATTTGAAGTACATTAGGAGCGTCGCTAAACCTCCCATAGACTCGCCGAAGAGGAATGCGGGGAGGCTTTTGTAAGGCTCGCTGTGGCGGACGTCGAGGAAGAAGGAGAGGGAGGTGGCGGCGACGGTCTCCATGTCACCGAGGTAGCAGCGGAGGCCTTCGGAGCGGCCGTGCCCGAGGAGGTCGGCGGCGAAGACAGCGTAGCCCCAGGTAGCGAAGCTGATGCAGATTTTCTGAAAGAGCCAGCCGGTGTCGGAGCCGTAGCCGTGTGTCATAAAGACGGTGGCTTTGATGGGTTGGTGGAGAGGGAGGAAGGATTGCGTAAAGATTTTTCCATTGGGGGTTTGGAAATGAGACTTGGTGTTGCTGACGCCTTGGGAGGTGTAGTACTCCTCTTCGGGCATGTTGCCCCAGAAGTTTGGGGTAACCTCCGATGATGGTTCCGGTGCCATTTTTGTGTATGAAGTGGAGAAGGTGTTGGAAAGGTGAGTTGAAAGAAATAGGAAGGGAGAAAAGAGTGTTAGGTTAGTTGGGTTGGTGAGTGGGACCCAGGGAGTGGGTGAACCAACCAACCCCTCCTCCAAAAGGAACTTTACTTGGTTGGTGGTTATAAGAGTGCCTCATTACTATGAGACTTATCCACTCTCGCGGCAAAACATACGTATTAACGAAGATTCGTATTAATAATATAATATTTGTTAGATTTTTGATAATTTCAATACAGTTATATAATTTAAAATATATATATATATAAATTATTTTTATAAAAATTTAAATTTATTATATAAATTTTTATTATGATTATAAAAATATTAAATAATTTTTTTTAACTAATTACGAAAAATATTTTTCTATTCTAAATAAATCTGAAACATATTTTTACACATAAATCTTAAATCTTGATTATCAATTTATATAATTTAAAATTATGTAATATATAGATTTATTTTTCTATGTTTTATAATTTAAAAGTTATACGTATTTGTATATTTATGTCCCGTTTGTTTGTGTTAGCTCTAATACCATTCCTCGTGCTTTCTTTTGTTGGTGTCTATATTTTTGGATTATCATTGATGACTTTAAAAATAATAAATGAATTCTGTAGCTATGCTCCTTATATGCCTTCTTTGCATTGACTCAAAGTGCAGAAAGAGAATGGAGAGGTCACATTATTTGGATTCAGATTGATGCAATGTTTTTTTTTTTTTTAAATTGGGAGTGAATTTGAGAAAGTAAATTTATGATGATTTGAAGAAAAAATTGTGAAAAAAAGTGATTTTTTTTAATTAAAATAAATAGAGTAAAAAATGCAGAATTTTTTTATGAAAGTTTATAAATAATGTGATAAATGTAATAAAAAAAATTATTTTTTTAATTGATAAAAATGTAAGTTTACAAAATTATCTTATATTTAAAAATTATTAAAAAATTATAACTATTTTTAATTAAAATATTATTTTTAGTGCTTGAAATATTATTTTCAGTAATATATTATAACTATTTGATAAAAAATACAAAATATATAAAAAAATATTTAAATATTCATAATTATAAATATTTGATAAAAATTTATTTTTATATTAATAACATTATTATTTTATCTTTATTTTTTTTATAACTAAATTATTATATAATTTTATTTTTTCATTATAAAAAACTATTTATTACTATTATTAATAATTATTAATTATATATTTTTCTAACATGAATTTATTTAACATTTAATATTTTTATTTTTAAAATATTATTATATTATATTTAATTATGTAATTTTATTTTAAATAATAATTTAAGTTTAAAATAAAAAAGGTAACAAAATAAATTATAAAAAAACTGTTCTTCATTTACGTGTTATTTCTACTATATTTTCTTGATTCTAGTATTTTATCTTAGCATAGTAAATACTTGTCATTCTCTTTTCTTAATCAAACGGACCGTAAGTGACTTAAAATGAGTACAAAATCTTGGTTTAATTTTAATACAACTATATATTAATTAAAATTGTAAATTTATTTATTTATAATTGAAAATAATATTTTTTTTGTTGATAGCAATCTGTAAAAATATATGGATTTAAATAATAATTAAAATTTTAATATAATTTTATATTTTTATATAAATTAAATTCATTTTGTTATATTTATTTCATAAGAATAAAATAAAATGAAAATCACTAATATCAAATTAATGTTCAATTAAACCTAACTTTATTTTAACTTAAAAAAAAGTGATTTAAAATTGTAAGATTAATATAAATCAGTAATAAAAAAATATTAATTTATGTATATATATATAAAGTATCATTATAATTATTTGCATTCTAACATTTTTATATGTCAATTTTTTTATCAGAAATAATTTTGTATTAATTTTATGATATTTTTTGTTTAGATTAAGTATTAGATCTTTGATAATAAAATATATAAGACGATTTTATCAAGAAATGTGCCGCTAAGGAAATTGGTAATCTATCTATCTTCATATATATATATATATAGTATCATTATAATTATTTGCATTCTAACATTTTTATATGTCAATTTTTTTATCAGAAATAATTTCGTATTAATTTTATGATATTTTTTGTTTAGATTAAGTATTAGATCTTTGATAATAAAATATATAAGACGATTTTATCAAGAAGCCGCTAATGAAATTGGTAATCTATCTATCTTCATATATATATATATAGGTATATATATATATATATATATATACCTATATATATACATCTATATATATAAATATATAAAGTAACTATACACCTAAATTTCTATAATAAATATAATTAACTTTCATGTAATTATGAAATGTAATTAATTTTTAATATTTACAATTAGATGAAATCAAATCTTTTAAATTCTTTAACATCCTATAAAATACTTCTAATTATTACAATAGAACTTCTACACATCTATTTATTTTCAATCACAATAATTAGATTTTATTTCAATTCCACTGACTACATATGAATCCATCATCTTCCGTAATACTCATTAAGTATGCTCATACACGAGACTAACATCTGATCCAAAGATTACCAAGAAATCCAAGAGAAATTATCAGGGTAAGTTCAAACATCCAATACCGAGTATCTACAGCGGGACTTGGTGTGTATGAACTCCCTCTCAATTTCTCACCACCTCATATCTTAATCTATATGACTTAGATCGCCAGTGAAGTTAGAAGATTTCCGTTAAACATAAACTTTCATACTTAATACCATTAAACAACATTTCATACATTATCCCAAATGTATAACATCATTTTCATACAATTTTCATCATACAGTATCATTCAAAACATGATCTACAACATTCAAAAGTCTATTTAACATAAAAAAAAAACACTTAAATACTAAACAATCAAAATCTAATCTTTTTACAAATTTAAATAATATATAAACAAACAACACAATATATAAACACACAACATCCCTGCAAGAGAGATTGAATATTGGGACTACGTCCTCTTTACATCCAGATCTTCTAGTCTAGGGTTAAATTTAACTTCTCTTACCTTAATTGCTTGCTTTTCAAGCAACCTCTAGACTTTTATCCTCTCGGTTTGGACAATCTTCAAGATTTAAGGGTCTAATGTAAGTTATTCAAACATAACTAAAATTCATTATATAATAGAATAAGCTGAGAGGATTAATCTTCTCAACTGACCCCATCAAAATTGATGACTAAATCCTAAGAAAAACAAATAATAAAGGATCTTTAAAGCAGAAATGAACTTACTCTGTTTAAAAATTTGATTTGGTAGAAATGTTCCTTAACTCTTCGGCTACAACGTGGTTCGATCAGGTCCGATCAGATTCTAAAATAGATGAAGATTGAGAGAGGAAATGAAGAGAGAAGGGAGAAAGTTAAAGAGAGAAAGAAAGAGAGGAAAAAGAAAATGTATTGTGGTGTGGGAGGAAAAAAGGTTCTTTGCGTTTTATTTAACCCTCTAATTCCAATATATTCACTTAAAAATTGTTGTAAAAAAATTAACCCTAAATTCTAAATCCTAAATACAAATTAACTTTATTAAAACTCATCATAACTAATCCATGACATAAACACAAAAAAAAAAAAAAGTAAAATGTGAGATAAATCTATATCCTCTGGTTGTGTTGTGAATTTAAGTAAATGGTTTTTGTTTTTATTAATTACTTTTTAAGTTTTAGAAAATATCAATTATTATTATAATAATTACATATTTATTTTATTTCACAATTCACAGTTAATTTATACGCGATTTTCTTATTATGTAAAAGTGAGAATAGTTAATATAAAACACTTCATAACTATTTATTAAAGCAAAATAATTTATTTATTTATTTTATAATGGTTAGATAAATTTTTTTACAAAAAACACACAAAACTAATATTGAGTAAATAAGAATGACAACAAATTTCATGAATGAAAAATGGAGTGGTTTCATAATCAATCAAGTTTTTAAATAATCGGATGTTATAATCTTTAAATTGGTGTAAAGAACAATTTATTTATTTTTATTTAAAATATACAAATTCATTCCATTTTTTATTAGTAAAACTCATAATATAAATCTTGAGAGTTTTTATAGAAGAACTCATTCTTCATATCGGAGATTTTATCTATTCCTCTAATACAAGATCTTGTAAATAATAGATCTTAGGCTCAATATCTTCACTGAAAATCCATTACTACAAATATTCTTCAAATGAAAATATAGAAAAATACTAATATATTTTAGTATTTTGTTTATATTTTTTAAATTTAAAATTAATATTTTTAGTCTCTATATGTTAAAAAAAAATCAATTTCTTGGATCTAATTTTTTTAACTATGTTTACCAAATATTCACTAATTTTGTGGGTGATTTATTTTTATCAGGAAACTTAAGTGATTATAGTTACTAAAATTTTCCTATCATTTCAACTAATGAAATATTAGTGATCCATATGTTACATGAAAGTTGTCAAGATAAGTAATTTAAAAGAAAAATAAGTACTTAGTTGAATGGAAAGTGTCATTGTATCTGTTCTTGTTAACGGGAGCCTACGGAGGAATTTAAACCTTCTTGAGGTTTGAGGCAAGGTGACCCTCTAGCTCCTTTCCTCTTCATAGTAGCTGCAGAAGGCCTGACAAGTTTAGTAAGGCAAGCTGTTAAAGCTAATCTGCTGTCAGGTGTTAAGATTGGTAGAAAAGAGGTAGAGCTGAGCATCCATCAGTTTGTAGATGACACTGTGTTTTTATGTGAGGATTCCATTTCCAATGTGGTGACCCTAAAGGCTATCCTTAGGGGGTTTGAGTTAGCTTCATGCTTGAAGATTAATTTCCATAAGTCAAAGCTAACAGGCATCAATGTCCATAGAAACTCCCTTGCTTGCTACACTAAGATCTTGAACTGTGCCCAGATGGGAATACCGTTCAATTATTTGGGCCTTGAAGTGGGAGGAAACCCAAGGAAGAAAAAGTTTTGGGATCCTGTGCTTAATAAGTTAAAAGCAAGACTCAGCGTATGGAAAGAGAGATTTTTATTTGTGGCAGGGAGAATTTGCTTGATCAAATATGTCCTTACGTCTGTACCACTTTACTATATGTCCCTGTTCAGAGCACCGGTAACGATTGGTAAAAGCATCACAAGTATTCAAAGGAGATTTTTATGGGGTTGGGGAATGGAGAGCAAACCAATCTCTTGGATCAGCTGGAAAGTTGTGTGCAAACCAAGAGAGGAGGGTGGTCTGGGGTTGAGAGACATTCGAATGTTTAACTATGCTCTTCTGGCTAAATGGAGATGGTGTTATATAACAGATGAGAAAGGGAGGTGGAAAGATTTGTTGGATGCGAAGTACGACTCGGACCTACAATATATGCAAACACCAGTGAAACTACAATCATGGTGGTGGAGAGACGTCCTTAAAGCATGCAAGGAAAGTGAAGGAGATTGATGGTTTCTAAGAGAAACTGGGTGGAAAGTAGGACGCGGAGATAAAGTAAAGTTTTGGGAGGATGTGCGGGTCAGAAATTCCAATCTTAAAACACAGTTCCCCAGATTGTTTTCTCTGTCATTAAACCAGGGGCATAAGGTGGAAGAGGTAGGTGAGTGGGATGAGTTAGTGTGGCGATGGAGTCTAAGGTGGAGGTGTGCAAGATTTGAATGAGAATCTGTGCTGGAAGCAAAGCTCGTAATACTCTTATCCACTGCCAATCTGATTAAAGATAAGAACGATGTTCATGTGTGGAGGAATGATGAGGCGGGAGGTTTCTCAGCGAACTCCGCTTATGAATGCTTATCTAAACATGGAAGAGGCCCTCAACTTGATGTATTCAATTATCTGTGGAAGGCTAAAGCTTTCCCCAGTGTGGTGACCACAACATGGAGGGTTTTTGTGGATACACTACCTATTAGAGAGTGCTTGAGTAGGAGAGGGGTGATGACATCATCCACCTTATGTGCTTTATGTCAGACTAAGGAAGAATCTAGTCAACAACTTTTCCTCGAGTGTAATTATGCCATGCGTGTTTGGTCTATGTGCTTTAGATGGATTGATATCTTGTCTGTCCAACATAACGACCTGAAGATCCACTTTAAGAGTTTCCACCTATTCCAGGTTAGCCATAGTCAAAATTTGGTTTGGAAAGGGGTTTGGACAGTAGTAGTCAGGTCTATCTGGGACCATAGGAATTCAATTGTTTTCAAGCAAGGAGTTGTAGATGCGAAAGAGATTTTTCAAAAAGCCCAAATCAAATCTTGGCTATGGATGAAGCATAAGTCAGTTTCCTTTAATTACTCCCTAGTGGATTGGATACTGAACCCAATGCTTTGTATCAAAAGTCCTAAGTAATTGGGCTTCGGAAGGAGTTTAACTGTCTTGTAAGAGGAAGGAGGCGCCAAAGGTGGTTCTGCTATACAGTGGTGCTGTGAAAGCTGCAGAAAAGACGTTGTGTTTGATGGTGCTACTGCTGGTGGTAATGATCCTTGTGGATGATGGAGCGGCATAACCTGGTGGGGTAGGAACCGATGTCTGCTGGGTGGATGTGGATTCAAAGGTACATAGTTTGTTGGTTTTCTGGAGGTGATTTGAAGTGGCAGGGTAGGTTCAATTAGTGGTGGCAGCTAGACTATGATGCAGCTGAAGGTGATAAGGTCTTGCAGAAGATGGTGAACAAGCTGGCAGAAGGAGGATCTGTCTTGGAAATCTGCTGGTTGCGAGGCATGGTTGAGCACTACATGAACCAACTTCTGGAGTAGGGTAATGAGAGCATTAGACAAAGTTGTGACAACTGCAATTCACGGCCAAATTAAGGAAGCTACTCTACATGGCCACAGGGATGTTGCCATATTAGTAAGTAACGATGGAGGAAAGACAAAATTTGATGTAAAACGGCCAAAGAAGCTTGGAACAAATTGGGAGCCTTATGGTGGGGAGGAAGGGAGGGTATGTGGTGAATTTCTTGCTTTTTTTTTTTTCAGCTGCAAAGGGCTTCACAGTAAACGCCTAGAGACAAATCCCACACTGGAGTTAATTAGTGCACGATGCATCATTGTTGAATTTCCAATATGGCTTTCAGCTTATTTCAGTGCATCCCAGGCCTACCTCTAATCTTTCTTTTTTAAGCCATTTTGCTACCGCCACAATCATTTCTTTTTCTTCTTGTTTCTGCTCATAATGTGGTATAATAGGTGCTGAATTGTGGGTCTTTTGGGGGGATATTAGGCAATGGTCTATGTAGGCCATTTGTGTAGGTTTGTTTGGGGTGGTGGAAAGGTTTTTCTTTGTATGAATGAGTTTTATTTTCTTTCTAAGAAACTATTACCCTTAGTTAGTTTGAGTTTCTTGGTTTATATATACGGGTTGAGATATCCCTGAAGTATCTCTTTTATTCTATTATATTCTTTGCTGATAAAAAAAAAGTACTTAGTTAAATATTTGATGATAAGAATGTAAAATCGAAATTTTCATATAAACAAATTTTTTATTGATAATAATTTGATTAAAATCTTAAAAATATTCAGAAAAGGATTGAAATAAAAAAATTCAAATTAAACACTGAAAAAAAGTCAATTTTAAATTTAGAAATATTATGACCCCATTGAAAGTTGAGAAAAAAAAGAAAAAAAAGAGGTAGTCTGAATTGTTAAGTTTGTGGGTGGACCCAAAAAGTTAAATGGGTTTTGTTTTGGGGGCTTGGGTAAGACAAAGTGAAACCCAACTTTTCTAACTCACTTTAGGAGTTCACTCTGAGTACAAAATATTTACAAAAAGTTATCATAACAAAATATTTACTAATTAATAAACAACTTAAACATACTTTACAAACTTAACTTTACCTCATTTGTAGTAAACACATTTGTACATTCATATATATTCGATTAGATAATGACTTCTCAATATCATCATCATCCCACACATCAATCCCATCATATAATTCTTGTTCAAATTCTTCACTCAGGTCCATGCTTCTACAAATAAAAATAAAAAATGAAACAAAATCATTGCATTCCAGATCCATAAATCCATAAGTCAAAAAAATCATTATGGATCCAACAATCCATAATTCAAAAAGACCATTCCGGATTCAGGAATCCATAACACAAAAAAAAAACAATTATGGATTCATAAATCCATAATGCAAGTGATGCATTCCGAATTTTGGAATCCATAACACAAAAAAACAATTCCGAATCCACCAATCCATAATGCAATTTAGGCTTCCGGATTCAGCACTTTGGAAAACAACAATTTATGACCTTTTACCTTCCAGAACACCCCCTCATCTAGAACACACAATTTAATCAATTCCAGATTCATGAATCCGGAATATATTACCAGATCCCGATATCTGGTAACCCCGAAATCCCCATAACCACCGTGCTCCTAAAAAAACTTAACTCTTACCTCTATAACTCAAGCAACACTTTGGCAACGTTGCGTACTCCTCCACCTTGCTCCGAACAATTACAAAGACCCTCCATAGTAGTTGATACTCAAGGATAAAGATGAACAATGACAGTGAAAATGCAGACCCTTTTCAAATTATAGGTCAAGGTTAATGTTGGAATATTTAAAATTGTGGGGGTGCAGGAAGAAAAACGCGGGGGTGCAGTAATAAGAAGCCTAATGGTTATTGTGCTGAAAGACGGCTTTTGCTTACTGCACCATTATAATTGTTACCAGCATCACCATAGTTTTAAAATATATATCCTACTCTTGTTTTAGGTTTTCGAAATATATATTTTAAAAGATATTTATTGGAAAAGTATTTCTTAATAATGGAAAGGTAAGGTTTGCACCTAGCATTCAACTACCAACTTTCCATCTCTCCACTTTCTACATAAATGTTAAAATTTTGATGTTTTTCCAATTAACATACCTAGAATATTTAAATTTGCTCAATTACGGATCAAGTCATATAAAAAAAAAAGTTAATATCACCTTCAATATAAAATTTTAAAGTAAAATGTTTATAATTTTTTTATATAATTCATCTCATTTATCTCCATCTCATTTATAATTCCCAGTTTCATATTTGAATGTCTTTTATAAATATTATAGTCTTAATCTGAATATAAATTATTTAAATATTTTTTATAATTCCATATCATTTAATATATAGCTGAGGTTGAGACAATTTTTTTTTTTTAATTCATCAGAACGTCTTTTAAGTTTAAAATTATGATGAAGTTTGAGTTTCAAAGTGACAATATTTTAAATTCAATGATTGATCTATTAATGATATCTCAATAAATTAGAATAAAAAACTCGTTTTCTTAGAAAACTTGTTTCAGTATATATATTCATATAATTTCAAATGCCTTAACAAACTTTAGATTGAAAAATTTCATTGGTGAGAGAGGATAACCAGACTTTGTCGTAATTAAATAAAAAACCAAAAACAAAGAAGTAATGATTTGAGGGTCATTGTGTAACACCTTTGCTGTACTTAACTTGTATTCGTTTAAAAAGCTTTGCAATTAACAGCACTATTGTGAACTTTGATTTCAACTGAAGACACTTGCCAGCTCTAACATGAAAAGAACCAAAGTGGAGTTCCTCCAACGGAAACCCTAATCGGAGACAAACCTTTTTGGAGAAACTAAAAAAAAATCACAAATTCTTTGTTTATTTCCACTTGGTGGAAGCTAGATTGCCAAGAAAGTGGCACCCAGATCATGGGCATGTAAACAAAAGTTAAAACGTTAGACTCCCCAGATTTATTAGAATGATTCAAAAGAATGTTGGCACATTCTTTTTCACAACATTTTTCAAAACATTCTTTACTTTAGAATAGAAGGTATTTTATTATATTGATCCAACAATAAATGATGTGTAAACAAGGTACCTTATTCATAGTTTTCTTCATTTATATTGACTTAATAAGTAGCAATCTGTAATCTTCAATTAGTCTTATACTTATGGTAGATACAGTTAATTTGTCTTCACCAGTTATTTTAGTCACAAAATAAAAAAGTTTAGTGAATGGTAAATTTCGTGTATTGATTGTTGAAAAAAATTTAGATTTTTATTATTTTAAATAAATTATTTCAAAGTTTTTTTTTTTACTTTATTTTTTTTAATAAAATTAGTATTGTTCTGACCTTAAGTCACAATTTTATTTTGAAAAAACATCTCAAAGAATGAAGAAATGAGAGAATATATAAATTATCTTTGGCCTCGATTTCTGAACGATTCAATATATTGAGATACTATAACAAATATATTTTATTTGAGTTGAATAAAAATTCTTATAAATAAAAACCTAATCTAGGGAGAAGTGTTAGGGAATTTTTGACTGACGAAATAGATAAAAAAATTTCAAAGTAACAACTACAAAATATTTCTCCGACATTCTTCTAGGATCAACTTTCACCAATTAAAAAGTAAAAACACGACTGACTAATTTTTTTTTTGTAAACTTTAATGAATTAAAATTTTTTAATAAAATTAGTTGATGATTTAGTTTCATAAATTGTCATGTCTCATTTATCCACATGCAAAATTTGTTACACGCATTGGTCGATTACTATGAAGAATGGTAGAATGAGAGAATGAGTTATTATAATTCACATATCATAGAATAATTAACTTTACATAATTAAAACATCAAGTTTTTCTATCATAAAGAATTGATAACATAAAGCAATATAAAATTTGACTATCATAACTATAGAACACCATTGATTTATGGTGTTCTAAAGAAGAAAGAAAGGACACACTCATGCTGGTCAAAGTAATGATGCATTTCAAGATTTAAATTGGAACCAGAAAGCTTCAATTTTGTCGTTTTGATTTTCTTCTGTTGGGAGCATAACTTCCTTTGTATATTTCTGCATGGAAGCCCTACAGAGTCATGATGAATGTTCTTGGATTAAATCACAAGGAGGAAAAACTATTAAGGGATAAAAAAGGTAACTTAACACCTTTATGTCATTTTATTCTTTGTTTAAATGTCCACCTCTCATTTTAAAGTTGGAAAATGAAATGTTTATTTTAATTAAAAAATATTCTTGTGTCAAAATTTTAAAATACTACTCATATCTATCAAGTTAAGAATTAATAGAATTTTTACTTGTAATGCTAGACGCAAAACACACATATATTTCATATAAAAATGTTGAATAAAAGGGATCAAATATTACCCTTTTAATTCATACATCATATTATATTAGGATCTGCCAACAAATTATGTTAGAAAATCTTTTTCAGCATCGAGATAACTTCACTAATATTATAAAAGACAAATGACTTCACTTGTTTTGTTTAAGGCAAGGAAGTAGCGTGGGATAATTAATGGGTAAGATTGTGGTGAATTTGCCCAATAAAATATATATTTGGACCATGGAGAGTAAAGAAAAAAGCCAAATGGAAAGTAAATGAGAAAATAGATATCCATCTTAATGCGAGATGAGAAATCATAGTGAGATGTTTGAGATACATTGTATTTGAGATTAAGTGTTATCCTCATATAGTGCTCGTGAGTTTTACTTCTCAAGTTGAAGAAGTTTTCTCACGTTAAAAATTATTGGTGTCCTTATTCTAATTTGCTCTACTTTCTTTTGTTTGCTTATTACTTCCACAAGTGTTCATTTTATATCTACACCAAAGAAGGAGAATTAGTTTGATTTTTCTAACAGGAACGAAGTTAAAAACTAGAGTATACCATTAAATTTGCATACAACCTATTAAGTAATGAAGTAGGTGGAGAATATATAGCTTTATATCAACAATTCTAAATCATTAGTGCCTTACCTTCGACTCAGATAATAGCATGGATGGTGCTTTTAGATATTTTAGATAGATTACCGACGAGAGTTAATGTGGAGGGTAGATGAATGTGGCTGGAAAGTAAGTTCTCTGTGGGTTGAAGAGGAAACAACAAATCATTTTTTCTTTAAATGCAAAATAGCTGGAATGGAGTAGGAGTAATAATTGGGTAGGAGAGATAGCATTTAATCATGGTGAAGCTAGAAATTATTTTTTGCACTTTTGTTTAGGTTGGGCTTCAAATAAGGTGAATAATGTTTGTGGTTATATGTAGATAAATTTTTTTATCAGCAATAAAAAATAAATAAATGGGAACCACTTCAGGGGTGATCCAACCCTTATACATAAAGAGCAAACACCTTACCTTACTTCTACCTAGAGACAACTTCCAAATTAACTAAGGAAAAACCAAACCAAACACTTAGAAAACATTAAACAACCAACCTCATTCAATCCACGGGGTTCAAAATCCAGTTAGAGTACGTAAATGAAGCACCACGGGACTTTGCATAAATCCAAGACCAAACATTTACTTGTACCTATGCGAAAACATCCAGCGCATCTACCACACCCATATCGAAGGTCACAGAGTTCCTATGTTTCCAAATTTCACTCACAACACCAACCCAAATGGCACTAGCGGTAAGAGAGATTGGATATTATGAAGATTTTTACTTTGACACAACTTAAGGTGTGATCTTGGATTACAAAAGGTGCCATTTTGGATTACAAATAGAGAGAAAAATGCTAAATTTACATATTGACAATGGTGCATTAAAGTCAATTAGAAAGAAATATTCAAAGTAAAGAGGGAGAAGGCAAGGTGAAGGAAGGTGAAAGACATAGAGGGTGAGTATGAGAATAAGGGAGTTAGGAAGGATTTACATTGGGTTGGTTGACCCAGCTGGAATAAAAGAAGAGCACTATCACTGCTTAAGGTTGTCAGCTTTAATAGCTATACAATGTATGAAAGTCAATTACATTGGATGGTACTCTATAAATTGGAATGAATTTTGGGAGCTGGATGCTTTAACGGAATTATCAAATCAAAGAGAATATTGAGTTGTGTGATACTTGCTTTCTTCTTCTTTATATGATTTCTATTTAATTGATTCTTATTTTATTCACAAATTTCCAAGCAATGAATAGGTTTCTAAACGGAACAATTGTGGATAACTCCATTAAAGCAACTTCCATTAGGTTTCTAAACGGAATAATGGTGATGGAGTAAAACGTCAAAAATGTAAGTAAAAGACTAAAATTTATTAATAGAGGGCTAAATTGAAACCTGAAAGGAAACATAGGTTAACAAAATACCAACATTACCTAGAACAAATAAAAATGTCTAATAAATGAAAGGCAAAGTTGTGGAAGTAAGAAGTGATGAACACATTGGCTAAGAGAATGAAAACAAACCCATGCTATTATGAAAATGAGCAGTTACAGAAAGTATTCCATTTTACACCATGTGGACAATTTTACAAGAAGCCCTCAGTACCCAAAATTGGTCACTCTATGAAGTAATTAAGTTGGATACTCTTGGGCAGAGAAGAACTCATGAAGCCACTATCTTTTGTATCTCCTTTACCACCCCAACAAAGTCTATAAACTATACCCTCCTTCCCTCCAATGTTAACCGTTTTTAAGCTGCTTTTAAAAACATTTTTCAGCCATTTCTCAAACAGGTCGTTGCTAAAATAACCACACCCAAAACAAACATCCTCAATCACCCTCTCATCTACACTTAAATTCTCCCAACATTGCTTCCCACAAACCTCCTCAAAACACCCTTTTATCTTGCACAAAAACAACTCTGCCATCTCTCTGTCTTTAACTGGACTTGTGTTAAACTCAAACCGGTTTCCAATCGAGTCAAGAAATCCGTTTTGTCTCAGTGGATCAGCTATAGTTTCCCTACTCAAATCACTTGAAATAGGGCTACTTTCTCCTGCTTCACCCTCCCCACCCCCCTCTTCATCAGCTTGCATGTTCAGATCAAGAGTGTTAAAGCTTGTTTGTCTCGAACACACTCTCTTCTTGCTCCCTTGAAAACTCTCAGTGTTAGAAAACAAATCAAGTTCAGCCCTTCTTTTATTGCCCAAACAAGGCTCTATAATCCTAGTTGCCACAGATTGAGTCTCTAACTTAGGCTTGGTTTCACTAACCTGCCATAACAACTTGATAACCGATTCCTCTTTCTTCTCCTCGATGCTAGTGGATCCACCACTTGCCAATATGAGTATAACTTGGCTTGAGTTCTCTTCTGTGGAATTTCCAAACTTTCCTGTTTCAAACCCATCCGAGAGGAATTTCTTGAACTGGGCATCAGCAAAGTCAACATTTTCTATTAGCACCGCAAGCTGTTGGTGGGTTTTCAGCGCTCCTGCCAGCATTTCAGAAAATGGGGCAATTGAAGTCTCTCTCTTTAGCATGTCAAATTGAAGGAGCACATCAGTTGAGCCAAAAACTGATTCTGCAACTGCAAGTGCCAACCTTCTTTTCCCAATGGTGTCATTACCTTTCACTAGTAACCAAGTAATATAGTTACTTTGCTTTGCTGATATGGAATCGGTCAAGGCTTCTGCTATTGAAGGAACAGTCTCAGACTGCCATGGCACATTCTCCTGCAATAGTTTACAAATATGAGCTCTTTGCAGTGTTCTATCATCAGTTATATCCCCCACCGTCTCACCTGAACCGCCATTGCCAAGAGCAAGAGTAGTCTTTACTTCTTTACCTTCCTTGCCCTCCTGGGAATCTAACACTGGCTCTGTTGCTTCCCTTTTCTCGCCGAAATTGAACTCAATGATGCATGATTGTTGGCGCCGGAATCGAGGAACAAGTTTGAGGGTGGAGCAATGTGTCGCATTGTTCGCAAAAGATATGGAGCTTGCTGAATTATAACTGTTGTTCAAGTTGCATGGGTTATGAATCTGTTTGCTTTGGTGTAGACAGTGGCATAGTCTATTCCACTTTCTTTTCAACTGGACTAATTCATCCTGAAAATGTTCGATTGTTATATAGTATAAGTCATAAGTCATTACAAGTTTTCAAATCTAAACTAATAGGATCAAGAGCATGCATGTGCAGAAGAAAGATAAAGTTGTTGCGATTGTTGGATTGTAAATATATAAACAAAAATTAATTTGGCTTTGTATTTTCAATTTAATAATGTTCTACCTTATTATGGTCTTCTGTGGTATGAGACCGAAGCCAGAATGGCATCATTTTCTTTTGATCTGGCCTAAGAAATTGGGCTTCTTTTTCATAATTGGAGGCACATTCTTCACAACAGTTGAGCCTATCCTGCTGCTCCATGTTACCGAAGGGCTTTGTTTCAGGCACAGGAGATTGGTTTTGGGAGATGGTCATCTTTGAATCAAGGACACTGAAAATTGCGAGCAAAATATTCATAAAGTTAACATCCAAAATTAAACAAATAGTCACTGTTGAGTTCACAATATGTGGCTTCCATTATTTTCACTTAACATCACAAAAGGTCTCAATTATTCTCAGTGGGTGCAATAAGGCGTATTTGCAAAAATATGTGACTATTTTTTTTTTCTTTTTAGTAAAGTCTAGTTTCAGTTTTTCCAGCCCAATATCATGTGCATGCGTAATGTGTAAGAGGTTGGTTATATACTGACAAACTAAAGTAAGGCAGAACTAGAAACAGAAAGGCTGTGCTTCACATCTGCCTTACCAACCAACCAACCATGCTTTTCACAATGGTTCTTTCTGGCATAGCCCAGTCACCGTACGCACTCCTCAACAAAATGTAAAACAAATTAAGCTTTCATCAAACCATCATGCCTGGATAACTTTTATGTACTTGTGTTTTCCTTTCTTCATTTCTTTCTTTTTGTTTAATTTTTACTAGTCATACATGGAGTTTTTCTTCTTCTTTTTGCATTAAATCAAACAAATTAAGCAAGAAATTTTCAGTTATTGACTATTGTTTTTGGCATTATATTAAATCAAACTATATTAAGCAAATGATTACCTGGGAGCTTGAAGACTCAAGTCAAGTCCACCTGATGGAACAGGAACAGCCTGAAGAGCCCACTGCTTCTCAAGAGGGGGTTGCCTCATTTGGCACCTCATGTATGTTTGGTAACTAGCAGTGGCCATGAGCCACACCTTAGCATTATTTGAGGTTCCACAGTCACAGAATAACCTTCCAACTTCCGAAACTAAATGATCAACTGGATTGTAACCAGAAATTTCTCCTTCTGGGGACCCTTCCTCTTTGTCACTGAAACCTGTTTCCTCCACGGTCCACTTCAGGTCTCCAATATAAAAAATGCCACCCCCTTCTCCTGATGCAACGGAATTCACCTTCCTTTTCAGTTCCAAGAGTTTCATTTCAACTTCATCTCTTTTCATGCAACTCAAAGAAACAGGTGAAATCTGGAATTTGATAAAATTGATTGACTTTAACTCATCAGGCACTTCTGACCTTTCTATCCTTCTCATTAGCTCTCCCACAAGGCCCTCAGTTAATGACACAGAGTCACCTACAATCACAGTGTTCTTTTTCTTCTTCCTCAGGAGAATATCCAGAACAACCCTGATATCATCCTTACTAGAAGAAGCTGCACCAGAGAAGGAACACGCTGGTGAACTCTTTAGCGGAGAAAAGACAAGTGAAGGGTGGAACTCAGAAGCATAAGAAGTTAAGAAATGATGAGTCTGCCTGAAATTGGTAGGGTTGGTGGTTGTTTCCCTGTGGTTCTCACTGGCAGAAGGTGAGCAAGGAGAAGAAAACACACCACCAGAGCTATTGTAACACTGGAAAACAGAATGAGGTGAAGAATCCTCTATGTTGTTCTTAACAGCAGTGCTAGAGAAACCAGCCTCTCTCATAACCCTGCTAACACTAGGGTCATCAAGGATTGATGTGATGAGGTGTTCCAGCTCAACCTTGATGATGAGAAGAGGCTGCTGTTGCTGTTGCTCTATGCAGCCCCTTCTCTGGTGAGCCTGAGCTCTCTTCAATGCAGCAATGAGAGCATTGGAGAGAGAGGGCTGCGTGTGGATCAAAGGAGCAGGTGATGTTGGGAGCCTGTTGAGAGCCACATTGAAGCACAGCTCAAGAGCCCTGCATTGAAGAGGATGAGAACTTTGGTGAGGTTGAGACTTGAGACAAGCCTTTCTCAAGGAACTGCCTCTTAGGCTGAGCAAAGTGGCAGCGACATGCAGAGGAGTGACCTGTGCATGGCCCCTCCTCCGAGCCAACCCCAGAGAGTGCTTCAACACTGAAGCAGCCTCAGCTGTGAGGGTCTGCTGTAATGCACAAACTCCTGAGCGCATCACTTGGCCAAACACCACCCCCTCACCACCCCCTTTGTTGCTGAACCTTTTCTTTTGAACCACACTTCTCTTCTCTTCTTCTTATCCTTCTCTTTCTCTCCAATGTACACCACACCTATACTCTTTCTTTGTATGCTCAGATGAAAGGAACGTGGAACTAACTGAATGGATTTGTTTCAAGAAAGGAACAAGTGTAAGCTGAAACAAGAACAGAGAGAGAGAGACAGGAATTAGCTCTAGTGAGAGTCGTTAGGCTTTAGAAATACCTGAACTATATGCCTCACCGCCTTCTTTATACTTCTTGTCACTCATCATTTTTATTCTTTTCTTTTTCTTTAATTCTCTCTTTTGGTTTTAGTTTAAAGAGGCAGCTTTTTCTTCTCTTTTTTTATTATTTCTCCAATTCTTCTTCCTTGCCTTTACTCTCACTCTCTCATCCCCTCCACTTCACATTTATCACTGCAATATCCTTCCAATATCTGTTTTAAAGAATGCTATATAAACACATTTCTCTTTTTTCTTTTTCTGTTTTCTCTCCATACACTAGGTGTCCAAGATTACTATTGCATACAATAATAATACAGCTTACTTATATTCGTAGAAGTTTAAATGAAGGAAGGATACTAAACAATGTTTACTTACATACCAGTTGTCATTAACTTATTGTTGAGCATCTTTAAGCAATAACTATCTATACTTATCTACTAAGTTAACAACTTGGTGAAAACAATGCATATGTGAGAAGCATTATAATCATGCATTTATTAAAGTATGAAAGCCTGAGGCTGCAGTGATCTTAGCTACTCATTATCTGCTACTTGCAACAACAATGTGCATGCATGCATTTTCTTTTTATCATGGTTAATCATTGTTATCATAATACAAAGGGCTAAAAGAACTGTGATTTCGTCGGGGTTAAAATGATATATTGTAGTGTTATTTTCTGCTACATTATTTTCAAACAAATAAAGCAGCATAGGAAATTAGAGAGTGCAGTGGTGTGGACCCGCAATTCAAATTTTTTACTCAGACTCATAGAGCTTCCCACCCTTTTCCACATCATCTTTTGAATAGATAGACAAGGCCAGCAGAAATTCAAAAAAAGTTACTAAAGGAAAAAGAAGAAACCAGTGGCATGAAAGATTTTCTTTTAAAAAGCAAAGCGGTAAATTACATTATTTTTTTATATTCTTTCAACATTTTTTTTTTCAATTTATATAGAATAGACATAGCTAGGTTATGTTTAGTTTACTATTTAGCCTCCTTCAATTACACTTTTCTCAAAAAACTCATCGGTTTGGTGACAATGCTTAGCTTTCTGACATGATATCAAGAAGTTTGCATATTACATATGCCTGAAAGAGGATTTGAAGTTCATGCCACTAGAACTTGAACTGAGACATAAACATGCGCTTAGCGTCTTTCAAAATTAACACCTAAATTTAACTCGAAATCAAATTTGAATTAAAACACAAAGGTTAGTTTTAGAAACTAAGTTAACCAGATAGAATTGATTCAAACTTAAACATGCATAAAGGTCAAGTTTTACATTATGAATTATACTGCTCAAACATTAGCTAGCAATGTTGGGGTCTCTCTTTTCACGCCAATCCTCGTAGAAAGACAGTAATTTATTCTCCAAGTACCCAAAAAGCAACCCTCTGTCTGCTATCCCCTGTTAGAATTATTGGTTCTTTTTCAGCCTCACTTCTCTCTCCTCCTGCAAACTGCAATCACCTTTTGTCTTAATCTCATCTCCCATTCCAACCACCCACTTAAACCAACCTTTTGTTTTACCAAATAAAGCAACGAAAACTGATCTATATTCCATACTGTTACAGAACTTGGACACCCATTTGTGTTCCCGTCTCGTTTTTTCAATTCTCACAGTATATGTGTCTCTATTTTGTGCTTTCTTGGAAGCCTGAAAACATGTTCTGCAACAGTTTAATTATCTACTTTTAGTAGTGTAACACCATTTTACTACTTTCGTCTAATATTTTACCTCTCACGATTAATTCCATTCAATCATGTTTGTATTTTCTCTCTTGCTTTCTTAATCGAGCTATTTCTTTTGCAGGTTTTATTTTATCTATACACTAGACTTAGATTCTTATTGAGATGTATGAAAGGTATATATATTTATATATATATATATATATATATATATATATATATATATATATATATATATATATATATGATCAGGTAGATCTCGAGATTATGTATCACATGCACATCTAAGGGACACTGTACATACACTATTTATATATAGGAGAAAAGAGAGAGAATAAAAGCCAAAGGATGGTGTGAGAAAGATAGAAGACAGAAATGAAAGCAAAAGTGTGAAAATTGAGGTAGTATTACTTGTAGTAATAATCCATATGAATATAAATACATATAAATGAATGTACGTTTGTATGTAGTTTCTTGAGTTGCATTGTCACCTTCAGAAACTACATTCACACCAGTTCATTGTGACGTCTTCCCATGCAAAATAGTAACTGGGAGATTAGACATAACTTTGACCAACTGTAGATGAAGGAAGCATATGGGTCCTCACGTAGTCACCTTAATTTGACCCTTGCAAGATTCGAAGCACGATTCGTATGATAAGAAAAATGAATCATTGTAGCCTTTACTTTTTTGTTAATAATTCCTAAAAGAAAATGAAAGAAGATAACAAATCTTGAAAAGGACTAGGACCTAGAGGGAGAGCTTCATCTTGGAAGTATTGCATCGCGCGAATTCCTAGACTACTATCTGTTCAAGAGTTTAAGGTAGATTCAAGAAAAAGGAAACAAGAAAGGAGAAAATTAAAAATGGAATAGAACCATAATATTCTAATTCTGTAACTTTCTTATTCTTCATTGCATTAAAAAGAAGGATGGAAAAACCATTAAAATGGCCTATATGTATAACTAAGAAGTGTAAACTGCAATTTATGTAAAACTGCAAAGTAATCACCTTGTAAATACTTTTCGTCTTGAGCACACTGGTGGAGAAAACTAATTACAAAAGTATATATAAATAAACAGTTGCTCTGGAGCGTTTAAACTTTTGAGGTTAACATTGAGCATCTATTTTGCAGTCAAAGTCACAGATATGTATCGATTAGGTTATTACTTTGTAAAAGTCTAATTTATCGAATATATGAAGCTAAGTCATACTGATACCTGACACTCTTATCTATCATCACGAGATTGGAGGCTTCATCAGTATATACCATGAGAGTAAGAAAGAGTGTGTTTCACTAATCCCATTTGTTTATCTCATTTTAAAATAAAGTAAATATCTGCTATAAAATTGTACATTTAATTTATTTCAAACTTTAATCAACCAATGACGTGACTTGTTAAATCAATCTTTTGAGATATTTAATTCACATGGAGAAATCAATTTTTTAAATCAATTAAAAACAACTTTTTAAATTGTTCGGAGAAAACTCAATATTAAAAATAAGTTTCTAAGATGAGTTATAGTTTTAATTGATTAAGGTTGTGTTTGAGAGGATGTGTGAGAATTTTAGAAAGTGGATGTGTGAGGATTTGAGAGGAAAATATGAAAAAAGTGAGTGTGTTTGGATTGAAGTATGTCAGAGTAGATTTGTGAGGAAAGTTTATTGGAGTTTGTGAGTGATTGGATGTTTGTGTGATTTTTTTAATTTTTTTAAAAGTGTAAAATGTAAGTTTATAAATTTACCATTGTATTTAAAAATATTTAAATAATGAAATATGATGTATTTTTGTGTAGATTTGAGTTAATTGAAATATTTTAAATTATTTTTGGTACAATTGAATAATTTATTTCGATACCATTAAATAGTTACTTTTGGAAAAAATACGAGTTATTTAATATTATCGAAACATGAAAAAAAAAATCATAAAAATAATATTATCTAAGCATATAAAAATTTATTGTTATATTTATTTATACATATATTTTGAAAGTTTTTTATATTCGCTCATTTAGATTGTATGTAGATACATAATCATGTAAATATTTTAGAGAGCATTTTATAATAAAAAAATATTATATATAGAGTGAATTGTACAACAAATTTATTTATAAAGAAGAGAAAATATATAGAATAAAGTATGAAATATCATAATATGATAATTATGATTGAAAAATAATAAAAATAAAAGATATTATTATATATATTATTGCATGAATGACAAAGCAAAAAAGAAGGTCAAAAAGGGAAAACATCACCATTCTAGGTGGCTTTTCCCTCAGATTTTGCATATGAGGAGGATGAGAGAAATCACTATTCATGCAGATCCACTCTTCTCCTTCCCTGCACATGCCTTGATCAAAATCATGGACATCCATTCACATCCTTCCTCTTGAATAATACAACCCTTGAAGCAAACAAAGCCTAAAAGATATCAAAATTTTGCAAACAAAGCCTAAAAGATATCAAAATTTTAAGGTGAGGATGAAAGTATTGGTGAAAACGATTGGGGTATACTAATATTGTAGGTTCGTTTAATAAATCACAAGAAAAACTATATTATAACAAAAGTTAGGTTATAAATAGAAATATATAACACTCATCATCGTAGGTTCTATAGAAAGAGTACATACTCAATGAAGTATAACACTCCTAAAGAGTTATAGGTTTTTTTTATATACAGAACTAAAGAAATTACTAACAAAAAAATTATAAAGACAATTGTATCTGATATAAGATTGGTTGCTTTTTCTTACTTAGACTGGTGTTTAGAACCTCAATGTTGTATGAGGTATTTGAAATATTGATATTTGGTGTTTCTTATTTAATGTTTTTACCCAGGTTTGGAATTTCTTGGCTTTTTCTACCTAACAGAGATGGATTGATGTGTTTGCCTTAGATTGTGATTGGATGTTGTTTGTGATTTGTGCAGGTTTTTCTGATTATGTTCTCTTCTCGTAAGATCGGTTGTTGTCTTTGGCAATTAGTTATGGCGTAGGTCAGAATGCTGGCAAAGACCTTCTTTAGCTGTTGAATTTTGTGCATGTTCTAAGGGTGTGTTTCACTGGTGGATTGATGTAATTAAGGATTCTGTATCTTGTTCTGATATGTGATTTTGGGTAATGTCATGTAAGGTCTGGTGGATCATTAGCTCGTTGGGTGTAATAAAACTTGTTTTGATTTTTTTTATAAAGGTTGAGGTATTCCTGAAATATCTCATTTTATTTTATTTATTTTTTGCTGATAAAATAAAGTTGATAGAGAAGTGTAATTAATTTTAATATTATTAGAAGGTAATCATTAGATGGTCATAATTTAAAATTAATATATCACAAAATCCATAGAACGTTCATATGTATTTCCGTGGGTAGACAGTGTTTGTCTAGTGGCATTTGTCAATAACACATTATTTCGTATGTTCAATTTTCTCAAAGACATGATTGGAGTAATAACTTCACGGGGCACTTCACCATGCAACCCTACTTTTTTATCGTTTGTTATCTTCACTTTCACACACAATTTCGTCACCGTCATTGACGAAAGCGTATGTGTTCTTCTGCCTCTACCACTTCACTTTGTTCCAACTTCTTTTTCTCCGGAGTGAAATAACTTCCATATATTATGATCGATCTCAAGACAAAAATAACACGTAAGTGTTTTGTGTTTAACAGAGTTTGGCAAGCTATAATTATGCTAACCAGTTCATGAAAGCTAGATAATTTAGAATGCACGCTACACAAAATTATCTCGTTTTGCCGAAGAACCCTTATCTGGTTATTTGGCCATGCTGATATTTACTTGACCTTTTTAGATCGGTTATACTAATAACTGATATGGAAAACCTTCCAAATCAGTTAATATGAAAATCAATCTTAAATGTCTTTTCTTTTACTATAAATTCATCATCGCGTTACTTACTCAATTGATCTGTTATAGATTTTTTTTTTCAAATGTGATTTTATGCATCTTTTGGATAACACAGAATTTTTGGTTCTCCAGTAAAATCTGCACAAGTTTTGAGCCGGATTTTGAGCAAGATCTAATTATATCATTACAAGAAAATTATGAAATAAAAATCAAACTTTAGAGATCACAATAATTAGTTGCAATAGTAATTATATTAGAGACCATTTTAGAAATTAAAAAAAAATTAATTTCTAAATTAGTTTCTATAGTTAAATAGTTTCTAAATTGGTATCTAATTAACAACTAAGGTTTTAATTACCAATTATTTAGTTTTTAAATTTGGTAGCAAAAATCTTGGTTGATAATTACATACCAATTTAGAAACTATTTAACAATAATAGAAACTAATTTAGAAACCAATTTTTTTAGTTTCTAAACTGATCTCTAATTTAGTTACTATTGCAGCAACTAATTATTTTGGTCTCTAAAAATTGATTTCTATTTAATGATTTACTTCATAATAGTTTTTAAGTATGTATACTGAATTAAATACATTTATTAGGTTATGATTACATGTACATATTTCATAGGTATTCTGAACAAATTTATCTAAAAATATTTTATGAAGAGAGAAGATGAGATCTTTGATACAAAGTTTATGTTATTATTATAATAATAATAACATGATAGTATGTGTGATTAAGATTTCCTTTTATTTGGGGGGTGGGGATATGGAGGGCATCTTTTTTCTAGGAGAAGTCTATTGTTTTGTTCCGATTAAAGACAAAGGCAGCACTAAGTATGTAATTATGATCTGCTGAGGCTCACTGATGATTATCAATGGCAAACCCTTTTAAGAAAACAAAAAGGATGGTTTTGATTGAAAGGGGGAGCTCAAATCATTGGAACATTATATTTAAAAGTTTGAAAAGTGAGGAAGACAATAGGATTTCTCCAGTCGGAAGGAAAGGATCTTTTTATGGATTAATTGCCAATGTCAAGCTAATTAATCCTTCTACTCAATCCAATGATTTCGTTTGCATGTTCACTAACATATTTTCAACAAAGCATTCAACAAAACCAAGGGCTTCGACCAACTTCTATTCCAAAGGGCTTATTCACTATCAAGTAATTACAACATTTTACCACAAGTTACATGATTAGGAATATTAAACAATAAATATCAACACCACAATAAAATAATTAAATAACAACTAACTTAAAAATAATTATTATTATATTAACTAAATTAAATATTATTTTATAAACTAAAAAATTATTAATTCAATACAAATTTATCTTTAAGCATGTCAATAAAATGCACGTAAAAAAATACACGCATAAATGTCATCAACAACGTAATAAGAATTTATCTTTGGTTCTGATTAAGTTTTGTAACTTAATAATTCAAATTGAGTTAGGTGAACTAAAACAGGGGTTAAATTTTTTCTAATTTCTGATTTCTCCTACTTTAAAACTTGAATAAATGAATTTTACGTTTTGTTTAGGGGAATTGCTAGGTAATGATTTTTTTTGTCGGGATTATATATATAGAAAGGGTGAAATATATGGGAGATGATTAGGCCTACGTATTTTTGTAATTTTTTATTAGGATTGAAATTACTACAAGAATACTGTGATTCAATTTCATTAAGTTTTTGTTATTCAACTTCATTAAGTTTTGTTGGGATTGTTAGGATGTCGTGCGACGATAAATGACTTTATAGTCAATGGTAGGTGGTTTAGGGGACTAATGCATCATTTATCTGTTTGATACCTAAGAATGATAATCCACAACAATTTAGCAAATATAAATCTATCTCAAGTGTAGGGTGTGTGTATAAGATCGTTTCGAAGATTCTGTCAATCAGATTGAAAAAAGTGATTAGTAAAGTAATAGATATTAGGCAGTCTGCTTTTCTCGAAGGAAGAGGAATTTCGGATAGCATTCTGGTTGCCAATAAAGTAATAGAAGAGATGAAGAGGAAGAAAAAAATTTGTGTGTGTTTCAAGGTGGGTTATGAGAAGGCATACGACTGTGTGAGATGGGATTTCATCTATTATATGTTAGGCAGACTCGGCTTCTATGAAGAGTGGATATCCTAGATTAAGACTTGCTTGGAATTAGCGTTGATGCCAGTTCTAGTAAATGGGAATCCTACTAAGGAATTTATTCCGAAGAAGGGGTTAAGACAAGGCGACCCTTTAGCTCCGTTCTAGTTTCTAATAGTGGCCGAAGGTCTTGCAGGGGTGTCTAGGACTGCAGTCGAGAAAGAATTGGTAGAAGGCTTAGAGATCGGAAAAAAAGTCGGTTAAGGTAAATATGCTACAATACGTTGATGATACTTTGTTTTTCTGTAAGGCAAATATCAAAAGTGTGCTTAACATTAAGGTCATGTTGAGCTGTTTTGAGTTGGTGTCTGGTCTCAAGGTGAATTTCCTCAAGAGTAGGATTGGTGGGGTTGGGGTGGAACAAATGGAAATTCTAAGTTCCGCGTCAGTATTAAATTGTGAAATAATGAGAACTCCTTTTAAGTATTTGGGATTGCCTGTAGGGGGATGCCATAAGAGGGGCGAATTTTGGGACGAAGTGGTCAACAAAGTAAAAAGCATACTAGGTAGATGGAAGGGTAGATACATCTCAATGGCAGGGAGGATATGTTTAATTAAATCTGTTTTATCGTCTATACCTCTGTTTTATCTTTCTCTTTTCAGGATTCTGTCTAATGTGTTGAAGAAGATTGTGAATTTACAGAGGAATTTTTTGTCGGGTTGGGGGTCAAAAGGGAGGAAGATTGCATGGGTTGCTTGGGATAAGGTTTGTAACTCCAAGGATGCAAGCGGGTTAGGTATTATTAATGTTAGAAGTTTTAATCTAGCCTTATTGGGAAAATGGATATGTCGTCTGAACTCGGATAAGGGAGGGTTGTGGAGGGAGGTAATCGAATCCAAGTATGGTGGATGGAGAGGCCTAAAGGAACTTCAGAATGATAATAATAAAGTTCCTTTGTGGTGGAGAGATTTGGTGAAGGTATGGAGTTCAGAGGAGTGGGGAAGGAAGTTTGAAGATTGTGTTAATTGGGAGGTTGGAAATGGGAAAGACATTTTGTTCTGGTCAGTAATTGGGTAACATTTGGAGATTTTAAAAGTAGATTCCCAATGTTATTCTCTTTACCTATTCTTAAGGAAGCAAACATATGTGAATGTGGATCAAGGGCTAATGGGGTCTGGGAGTAGAACTTAAGGTGGAGAAGGGGTTTGTTCGTTTGGGAGGAGGATCAAGTAAGTCGCTCTTAGAGACGATTTCTAATGAGAGGATCGAGTCGGAGATAGGGGATAAATGGGTCTGGAAGATAGTGAGACAACAATGTTTTCAGTCAAGTCTGCTTACGGGATTTTAAAGGAAGAAGGAGGAGAGGAAGATTCAAGATTATACAAATCTTTATGGAGGATTAAAGCGTTGCCTTCAGCTCATGTCACAACTTGGAGGGTGATTGAAAACAAGGTAGCTTCCAAGGTAAATCTGGAGAGACGAGGGATACAGATTGAGAGTAATCTTTACAACTTATGCAGGTTATCAGAGGAGTCAACAAATCATCTATTCTTCGGTTGCAGGATTGCTTGGCTAATTTGGAACCTATGTTATGACTGGTTAGGCATAAATTCGGTTGATTTAATCGTTCCCGGGTCACATTTTGAATATTTCAAGATTTTGGATGCACCTAATTCAGTTAATCTTATTGTGGGTAATATTTTGATAGCTTTGGTCAGTGAGATTTAGAGACATAGGAATAATTGTTTGTTTAAAGGAGGAGTAGTTGATCATACTGAAGTACTTTCTCTGGCATAGGTCAAGGTTTGGTCTTAGATTAATTCAAAGATACTGTCAATGAGTTTCTCGTTCTCTGAATGGTGTCTTGAACTTGGTATGTTTTTTTTTATTGGCAATAAAAAATAAATAAATATGAACCACTTCAGGGGTGGTTAAACCCTTATACACGGTACCCAAACACCGGTTCCAGCCTAAAACCTCCAAAACTAACTAAAACAAACCTTGCCCTTACTCGCCTAACAAACTCAAGCGACTAACCTCATACACACCATAGGTTCTAAACACCAATCAGAAAAGGAAAACGAAGCTGTCCGAAAATTTGTAGAGACCCAAGACCAGACCTTTACTTGCACCAAAGCAAATACTTCAAACGCATCAACCACTCCTCTTTTGAAAAATATGTTATTCCTGTGATTCCATAATTCGCTAACCACCCCAACCCAGATTGTGTTCCATACGATATTAATCGTCTTTGAAGAAAGACTCATCCTAAATTGATCAAAGTTAATTTTCGGTTCAATGTGGGACACAAACAGAACCCCAAGCCATCTATAACATAAACACCAAACACGCCGAGCAAAACTGCAATCGAAGAACAAATGTCTGCAAGATTCTTCCTCTTTCCCACACAAACAACACATCGAGCTGTCCACCAGTACCCCTCTTTTACTTAGATTTACCCTAGTAGCAAGCTTGTTCTCCACCAACCTCCAAGCTGTAAGCACTGTAGAGGGTACTGCCTTGCACCTCCACAACTTACAAAAAATCGGAGAAGAATCTGCCTCTTTGTCCTTCCTAACAAGATTGTAGGCAAAATTAACTGAAAAAGATTTGAGACCCCCCTCTTTCCAAATCCAACTATCAGCCTCTCCCGGGACGACCCTAGCCTCAAGCAAAAGCTGACTCAACTGATCCGCCATCGACTTCTCTCGCTCAAAAAACGGTCTTCTCCAAGCTAGCTGCCAAACCCAAACTCCGTTAGACCAAAAACCAAGCTCCGTCAACTTTGCGTCTTTGGTAGAACTAATAGAAAACAATCTTGGGAAGGCATTCTTCAGTGCCTCGCCATTCAACCAACTGTCTTTCCAGAAATAAATATCCTTCCCGTCACCAACTTTCCACTTGAAACCATCTTCAAAGCTTCTCCCTCATCCCTCCGAAGACCACACCTCTTTCAAATCTTTCCACCAAAGAGAGCACCTCCTACCTTTTCCTTCCTCTCCCAAACTTCTCCACCCTCTGTATTTAGAACCCTTGGTATGTATGTACTCAATTTAATGCTAGTGCATTGTTTTATTCTTAAGTTATTAGTGTTGGGAAAGGAAGTAAAAGATTAATCTTTGGGTTTTAGATACGAATGTGGAAAGGAACTTTTATCTTTTATCTTTTATCTTTTATTCTCTGTATGAGGGTTGGACCACCCCTTAAGTGGGCCGATTTAATTTAATTGCTTATTGCCGATAAAAAAAATTGTGAATTAGACAATAAAAAGGAGCATAGTTTGAACATTAAATGCTCTTACATTCGATTAGAATGACTCTAAGTGAACTACAATAATAATAAAAACCACGTGAAAGGGTAAGTAAAGGTCAAGTTGATGCTAGGTAGAAGTGTGGAGGAGTTGGGGCCTGGTCGTTGTTGCATGTGTGGGTTTGCTAGGTTGAGCTTGGGCTAGATAATCTTAAAAGTGTTGGTGGTTGAGTGTGGGTTGCACAATCTCAAAAGGGTTGGTGGTATCTAGGAGTTAACCCTCTCTACTTGTATGGGTTTTAGCGTGGGTTAGACGATCTCAAAGGGGTTGGTGGTAGCTAGGGTTTGGCCCGCGCTACTTGTGTGAGTTTAAGCTTGGACTAGACAATCTAAAAATGGTTAGTAGGAGCTAGGGTTTTGCCCTTGCTACTTGTGAGACTTAGTACCAACTGCATTATTTGTTCCACGATAGATGTGCCTAATATTTTTTCAAATGTCTAAAGATTTTTGTTTTCCCTTTAGAATTCCTAAATGAGTTCCCTCTCCCTTTCATATTTTCATTTTTTGTCTTCGTTGGAGGCTCTCATTTCTTGTCTTTGTTGGTGGCTGTTTGGTGCCTCCATTGTTGTGGTTCATAACTTTTATTGTTGTGGTCCGTAACTTCCACTAATTGGTAGTTCCATTGTTGTGGTTGCAAGACCTAGCTTGGATGACGAAGCTTAGAAGGGTGAGGTGAAGCTTGGAGCTTAACCTGGGTTAATTTTTTTAGTTTTGTTTTTAGGTTTTTATTTTATTTTTGTTTATGTTTAAGTTTCTTCATTATTTCATATGTTTTTGTTTTTCCAGATGTTTTCCAGATCTCCGTTGAAGTTGAGGATCCAATTGAATTTGTGGGGTTTTTTTCCGCAAGATGAACTATTGAATGTGTTTCTTACTTATGCTTTTATGTGTTAAAATATGTGGTTGAGTTGATTGAGAGGTTGGAGAACCACTGTTAGCTATAACTAAGGTAATTTTTAGTTAATTATACACTATAATAATTTTTAGTTTCAGGTGGTGATTTTGGGTTCGAAGAGGATGGTGATTCTGACAACGTCCGTGTTTAACCTAGTCAGGGTTTGACCATCACTATTTACTCCTATGATTTGGTTAGTCAGGGTTTAACCCTATTTTAGTTAGAGTCATCTAAGGCTTGAGCTTAGTTATTAGCTTACTCGTCTCCTTTAACTAGGGTTTGACCCTAACTATTAGCCTCCAAGTCTTCCTTAGCGGCTTGAGCCTCTCTAGGTTTGAGTCAAAAGCTTTTGCCCCTCGTTTTTAGCTTCCACTAAGCGAGGGCTCAACCTAATTTATTAGTTAGGGTCTAGCCTTCGCTATTAGTTTTATCTTAGAAAGGGCTTAATCTACCATGATAGTTGTTAGCCGACCCAAAACAATTAGCTTTCACATTCCTAGTGTCCACTCTCCATGGGACGTTACACTCACGCTAATTTTTACTTAACGTTCATTTTTTACTTTTTACATTCATGTTTGACTCACGTCATTTTTACATTTTTTTTAGTGATCCCTAATATACTCCATTCAATTAATTTATTCTTTATTGATAAAAAAAACTATTTTACAAACAAAATTAAAACTATTTGATGGAATAGATGAAAAAAACAAACTTGGACCCAAAAATATACATTTATTTTAATATGTACGTTTCAACTAGATATAATATTATATATACCTCATATCCTAGTTAATAACTTTGGCGGATGATAAAATTATAGAAGTTGAAGTTTTAGATTTAACAACAGCTAGTGTTGAATAAAATTATCCACCTTTAACTAGAATTTGAGAACCTTCCATCTCGAATGGATATAGACAAATTTTGATATGATAAATAAATAAATAATAAATATAAGACTGGCCTAATGTGGCTAAGAGACAAAAAAAAGAATATTTGTAGATGTAACAAATACAAAATTGTATATTATTACTAATATGTAACTTTGTCCAATGTATTAACATTTTTTAGAGTAAATTTAGTATGGTTGTATAGATAAAGTGAGGCTAGATAGTAACTGAGACTTACTGAGATTGGTTGTAACAATTATCGTAGGTGTTGGTCATTCGGTTGTTTCCTTGCTTTTTAGAATTACTCTTTCATACTTCAAGACTCCTTCCTTAATTCGTTAGCGTTCACATGGGGTTGACCTGCAAAGACTATTTTGACGATCAAGTAAGTACTCTGTGTTCGAAGTGTATATTAAAAACTGATTAAAGTGACTCCTTACTCCACTCTAGAGAGTTTATTTATAACATTGAGTCATGGGCCATCTGAATGATGAATCAAATCTATCACGTATCAGTGTTAGCTGATTTCTAAGATGATTATCCTAATTTCTGAAACATTACCCGAATTTGACGAGGTGTGACCTTGATTTTTAAGAAGTCTTCACAATTGCCTTAATTATTATTTATTATAATTGTGCTTTAAATATGCTTTAGACCGGAGTCACCGAAACCGAGTGAGTCCGGCATTCAACCAATATATTTAGTGTGTTGATTATTCAGTCAACATCTAATATAGTATCTTAATTGTGGAAGGAGGTAATTGATTCCAAGTACGAGGGTTGGAGAAATTTGAGAGCGGGAAGGGGAGGAATCCCTGTGGTGAAAAGATTTAAGGGAGGTGTGGAGCTTAGAAGGGTGGGGTCAGAATTTTGAAGATGTCGTGGCTTGGAAGGTGGGTAATGGGAAGGAAGTTATGTTCTGGGAAGACGATTAGGTGGGTAGGGGGGCGTTGAAAAGTGTTTTCCCGAGACTGTTTTCACTTAGTGTCTCAAAAGCTTCCATGGTGGCAGAGGTAGGGGCTTGGAACAACAATGTTTGGGTTTGGAAGTTTGGTTGGAGAAAGAATCTTTTTGAGTGGGAAAAGAATTTAGTGTGTCTACTGTCTCAAGAAGTTCAGGGTGTGAGCTTGAATTTGGAGAAGGAAGATAGCTGGGAGTGGAAGGAAGGGGAGGAGGTAGGGTATTCGGTTAAAGCTGGATATCTCCGTCTAAGGGGGGTCGAGTAGGGGAGAGAGAGGGGGAGTTTATGAAGTTCTCGAAGTGTAAGGTTGTACCTTCTGCACTTGTTACGACTTGGAGGGTGTTGGAAAATAAGTTGGCTACTAAGGCTAACTTGGAAAAATGTGGGATCACGGTGGTAAGTTCTATGTGTAGTCTTTGCGGGGTGGAGGAGGAATCTCACACTCATCTGTTCTTTGAGTGTAGTTTTGCGTGGCGAGTGTGGAACCTTTGTTGTGCTTGGTTGGGCGTGCAAAGTGTGTTTCATAATGTTCCACACTGCTAAATTTCTCTCAATTTAGGTTGAGCAACGTGTTTGTTTCGGTAAATGAGGTTTGGGGAGTGATTTGGATCGCGGTCGTTAACGAAATCTGGAAACATAGAAACAGAGTAATATTTAGAGGGGGTGTAATAGATGTATTGGAAGTATTCGCTTTGGTGCAACTAAAGGCATGGGCTTGGGTTACTTCCAAGTCGCAGGATGCAATCTTTTCCTTCTCTGATTGGTGTGTTGATCCTTTGATCTGCATGGAGATGATGTTTTGATGGTTTGTTTGGGTATAAGTGTGAGGGTTGTAGGCGGTTCTTTTTGAATTTTTTTAAATATTTAGGTTTGACAGGGTGTGTGTTGTGGAAAAGATTAAAGGTCGTGTGTTTTATCTAAGGGTTGGATCACCCCTAAAGTAACTCACATTTATTCATTGTTTATTGTTGTTAAAAGAATGTGTATCTTAATTAGGTTTTTTTTTTTTTTTTTTAAGGTGAGTGATCATCTTGAACATGATAAATCATCACAGAGTTGAAAATGATTGATCGCAGACTAGATATAAACATAAATAAAATATATTTGATAAGTTGCAAGTTGCAAAAAAGGGAAGGTGAGTTAAAGGAAGAAAGAGTGGTGAGAAAAAGGAAAGGGAATGTGTGTAGGTGGGAGGCACAAAGAGAAGGACAGTGGAACCCACAAGTAGCATAGAGCCTCTGATTTTGAGATGCATAACCACATTCCACCCATTTCTGACTCAAAAAAGTTAGTATGTAGACATTTTTTTAGGAGCTGAAAAGAAGGTCTAGCGTGCATCTTTATACATTTTCCCCACCAATTATCCTCTATATAACATACTATATTCTATTATTTTATATTATATATATTCACTTTTACTCTCACTCTCTTACTCTCATGCATGCATGATATCTTCAGATGGGATGTTCATATGGATTATAAATAAAATACAAGTTTCTCATATTGATATGCTTCGGGATGATTATAACTGTTAAAAATAGAAAAAAAAAATATTTTATTAAAATGTGGGTTAGTACTAGAAGATTATTTTTTTTAAAAGAAATTATAAATTAATACCTTTAACTATGCAGTTGTTAAAAGTAATATTTTTTTTAAAATAACAGTTTTTAAAAAATATAGGATTAAAAAATGATGTAATTTTAAGTACTTCCTTTGAACATAATACAATCACTTTCCCAAGTGTAAACCTTCAAATTTCATTAACTTGATTAACAAATTATTTTAGTAATTGTAAATGTTATTATTGTATTACAAGAAAATCATGAAATAGAAACCAATTTTTAGAAACCAAAATAATTAGTTGGACGGACAACCGCGTAAGATATGACTAAGAGACCATTTTAAAAACTAAAAAAAAATGATTTCTAAATTAGTTTTTATTATTATTAAATAGTTTCTAAATTGATATCTAATTAGCAACCAAGGTGTTAGAGACCAAATTTAGAAACTAAATAATTGGTAGTTAAAACCTTGGTTGCTAATTAGATACCAATTTAGAAACTATTTAACAATAATAGAAACTAATTTAGAAACCATTTTTTTTACTTTCTAAAATGGTCTCTAATTTAGTTACTATTGCAACTAATTATTTTGGTCTTTAAAAATTGGTTTCTATTTCATGATTTTCTTGTAGTATTGGATAGCTAAGCGAAGGCAAATAATTTAATTACATTTTTTAGATAAAATAGTATTTATATTATTACTTTAATTTATTTAATCCTAATTAATTTATTATTTATTAATATTAATCTTTTCTATTTTTCTAAGCTTGAAGTTTTACAAATTTTTGTTTCTATATTATTTGAAATTAATGAACACGTAATTTCCTTTTGTAAGATTTTTTTTATGTATTTTAAAAGTCTTAAATTTTTAATTTATTTTCAAATCAAATAAAACACTCACTAATAAAAATAATACCTTTGTATTAAATTTTAAACATAGTAATATTTTTTATAAATTTATATTTTAAAATGTTAGAGATTTCAAATCAATCAAAAATAAAAGTATTTTATATTATACAAGTGCAAACATATTTTAAAAATTAGTTTTATAAAATTGAGTTAATTTTAAAGTTATCTTTTTTTTAAAAAAATTAAACTATATATGTACAACACCCATATCAAAATTTTATTTAAATTTCAGATTTAACATGTGTTTTCTACATCTGTCTGTACTCCAAAAGCAGCAGAGAAAAATATGTGAAACTCCTCTTTTTCCCTTCCCTTACTGAACCTTTATTCCCTAAAAGCACACACAGTATTTGATAAAAATTCTGTACATCTCCGTGATCGTGACACAGAAACTTGTCTCCTGGTCACAATTGTATTTCATAAGACTGTGTTTTTTTTCATTAATATATGTTATGTTTTTCTCAGTTATACAAAGTCTTAAAATTACATGTTCGCTTTTGTTTTTTATTGCACTATAGGTTTGTGATGTCACACGACACAATGATTAACCTGACATTCAAAAAGGCTTTCGATCATTTACACATCCTTGATTCTCATCCTAGTAATAACTTAATTTGTAATCCATCTTAACCTCAATGCAACTCAAAGATGAACACTTCCGTTGTCATTCAATATTGAAGCATTTATCATCCGACAACAAATTAAGTTTCAAAGTTATTAGATAAATGAATGTTCACAATCATAAGTTTAACAAATTTTCATTAGGATAGATTTTAAATGTTTGAGATAACCAAATAAAATTAGATTAAGGTTGGAATTAAGTGAAGATGAGTGTGTGTGAGAGAGAGAGAGGTGAATATGGAAAGTGAAAGTAGGGTAAAGGATAAAGGAGGAGGAAGCTTTTGTTACTGAAATCTAAGAGAGTGATAAAGCAAATGAGGGAAGTAAAGCAAAGAAAGTGAAAGGGAAAGTGATGAAAGTATGTTCTTTTCTTTCTCTGCTCATCTTTCTATATTGCATGCAAAACGATGAAAACCTAAACCATCATTGCTGCCACTCTCTTTTGTTCACTAATCCCCATAAAAATGCCATGGATCTCTTTCTTTCTTTCTTTCTCTTTGTTTTATCAGAGACACTCCTTTTGCTAAAGAATTCATTCATAAATCAACAAATTAAAGCGGCTGTGTTTAATCACAAAAGCTGTCTAGAATTAAGAATACAAAGATTTGTTGGTGAGAATGATCCAAGATGTCTTTCCATATTGTCTCAACCTTACATATCAATATAATATAAAAAGGCATTATATGGCACCTAATGTATAATTATCAGTTAAGTAACCTTCTCAACCTTCAACCCTTACTTTCCATACATCAATTCTACCTATCTCATGTATAAATATAAATTTAACCTAATATATTCGTATACTATTTTTTTTATGTTGATTTTAATTAAATTTAACCAAAAAACATCTTAAATAACTAATTAGATACTAATTTAAAAATTAGTTTATAAACTTTTATTAATAATAAAAACTACTTTATATATTAATAATTTTTTTTAATTTCTAAATAATATTTAATTTAATTAATATAATGACTAATTAAGTTAATTATTTTTTATTTTTAAAATTAATTATTTTTATGTTTTTTTTATCTATAAATTATTAAAAAAATTCGTTACATAAAAAATGTTTGTATAAAAAAGGAATGTAGACACAGATAAATAACTCTAATTAAATTTAAAAAGTAAAAAACTCAACAATAATAAATTATAAGGCTCTTATATATAGAGAGAACAACGAGAGGTGAAAAACAATGGTAGTAATCATCCACTTATTTGTTCCACCATATATAAATTCATCCTTTTACTTACATGAGTATCCGTTACAAAATAATTCATGGACTTTTTATTTTTATCTTCGAGTACGAATACTCGTGTATATATTTTCCTAAAATATCAAATTTAAATAAAAAAATATTATAACATGCATCCGTTGCAACTATTATATTATGAATTTATAAATTAAAGATTAATAAAAAAAATAATCATTTTAATAATTTTTAATTGTTATACCAATTTAAAAAAAGGTTTAAAAATCCACAAATTTGTATTCTTCTCCCATGAAATATAAAAATATAAATTTCGATATACTTATGAAAAACGTTAAAACATTTAAAATATCTAAAAATTACTCATAGAAATTCAAATAAAATTATACCCTAAAACATAAATATCTAGTACATTATACAACTCATTTAAATTATTTACAGGTATCTATTTTTTTTCTTCTTGTGTGCCAAATTTGATTTGTTGTGTTTAAATTTACAAATTACTTTATTATACTTTCAGCTTGTATCTTAAAATTAATTTATATGCTTTAAGTTTCACTTCCTTCACTTTTTTAATAATAAAACATCTAAGAGTATATTTTAATTCAAGTAAAATATTGTAAACAAAAATAATTAGTTACTAAATTGACTAAATTAGAGATATTTTATAAACTAAAAAAATTAGTTTCTAAATTAATTTTTATTATTGTTAAATAGTTTCTAAATTGATATTTAATTAAGGATCAAGATTTTTCTACCAAATTTAGAATCTAATATTTTTTTAAGTACAAGTTTTTTCCATATTAATATGCTTCTTTTTCAAACAAGAGCAATGAACTACTTATACTGTCATTTTCACTCTTACCTTAAACTCTAGTTAGAAAGACATTCAACAAGAGAACTTAAATGTAGGATTTTTACTTATTCACATAATAAAATTAGCTAAACTAATAACAATTTGTTAATTAGTTAGATGATATATTTCTCGTTTCTAATTTGGGTATCTTTCTTACTAAGTTGAAATGACTAGAACACTTGAATCTAGAAACTTTACATCATTAGGAACTTGAATAACCTAACCTACCACGTATCTGAGAACCAATTTAGACATTACTTACCAAAACTGAACACCTTTAACATGGGGATGTAGCTCAAATGGTAGAGCGCTCGCTTTGCATGCGAGAGGTACAGGGTTCGATCCCCTGCATCTCCAAATTATTATTCTCTTTTTGTTTTTAAATCTTGATTCTGTTTTGTTACAAGCATCAGATGTTGTTAGCTTCTATTTCTTAATTTGAATTTTGTTTTGTTCTTTCATTTTGATGAATCTAATTCCAGAAGTCACAGGGCTCCAATACATCACAATCAACTGGTCCCAAGTCAAAACTATATATTGGCTTTTCTGGTTGTTCTATCTGTATCTGTGCATACGTACACATAACCAAGTAATCCGACCAATAATTCCGATCCAATTGCTTGTTTTTTGCTGCAGTTTTTTTTTTTTTTTTAAATTCCATGATTATCCATTTTATTCACATTTTGTGCTTCTAAATTTCATAAATTTTTTATTTTAAAGGAAGACTTAACGTGGAGAGGAATTAAAAGGGAGATAAACACAATTTTTTAAGACGCTAAAACTTAAATCCTTTTATGCAATGAAGACAGAAGTTACCCTGTTCCCAACCTCTGTGAAAACTTTAACCTTGTAAATTTGTTATTACCCGTGTTTATTGAGCATGCATGTAAATTTATGAATATGGAGTGCCCTATATAATGTTCATGAGTAAGACACAGTCTTATTTATAAAAAAATAAAGCTTTTTTATACTGTATACAGAAAAATAACTATTTATTATTTAAGTATCAAATGAATGTAATGTCAAGTTCTCATCGTTCTATTTATCATTCCAACCACGATTTATATTAAAATATAGTAAAATTTATTCAGAACTAAACTAGTACTAAATACTGAACCAGCTAATTAAGTTCCCAAATTTCTGGCAACAGACGATAATTTTTTAGCAACATTATACTTCGAAACCAAATGAACATCAGCCTAGTGGTTTTATTCTCTTTAGAGTGATCCCTTTTGCAACCTTTAGCTGAGACAGTTAGACAAAAAACAATTATAGCACAAAGATGGTCACACATAAGTGTGAAAATTGATAATGTATAAAAAGTTTTCTCTGGGCTCAGTTGCCCATAACATTGATTGATGGAGAAATTGGCAGGAATCGGGTAGCACTTGAATAACATATATGAGCAAAAAAACACAAGAGAACAAAACAAAACCTATCTACGACATCTATATCTATATAAGGTAACAAAATAGGTCAGGGATGACTCAGAACAAACAAACTCTGCATGTTTGTCTCTGCTGGGTTGAAAATAGACCTTTCAAAAACATCACTTGTTTCTTCAGAAATAATGCATCTGGGTTCGCAGAATGCTGGTTAATGAATAGACCTCTCACTAACTGCTTTCTCTTCTTCAACATAATATTCTATTCATCTAATGTACTCACTGCACATTACTCTACTTTTTCTTAACTTTATAACAATTAAGCGTGCCGTTCACCATGACCATAAACAACATTGCATTTACCTTTTATTTTTCCCTCTCTCATTCACCATTTACACAATTTGATATTGGGGCCACTTGGCCACAACCCTCTCTGTTTCCATGGATGACATTCTTTATCAAATTGAAAAAAAAAAGTGTTCTTCTTTACCTCAACATTTTACTAAAATTTGATATCACGAGGTAAGAAAATAAAATATCACAATGTGAGTGCAAAGAAAGATTCTAAAAATGTGACAGAAGTAGGAAATTATAAACGTTTGAGTTGATATATGTCTATAATAATAGTCTAAAAACTCATGGTGATCTTGGTCTTGGGCCACCCGACGGGTCAGGCTAATCGATATATGACTGACTAAATCTGGGACGGTACATAATTTTCCAACCTTGAGCCGAGCGAGAGGTGAAAAAACTTGTTAAAAACATTTATGGTTAAGTCCGATTGCTTGTTGGATCTATCCTTGAAAAATAATATATTTTTAAACAAGAAAATAGATCTAACTTTTGGCGAGTGATACAAACCACAACAACTAGCAAATAACTAAGGACACATCAAACACTTCACAAAAAGGTCAGTCATTTCAGTATACAAAGTTGGGTTCCACCAAACCTCGAGAAAGCATCAGTAGAAGAAGAACAAGCTATAAACCAAAATATCAAAAGTTCTTCCTTCTGGTCTTTCCACAAGAGAAAAGTTACGTAAATAAATTGTGTGGGTCCAAAATAGAAAAATAGGCTAGAGTAGGTTCACATAGCATAAAAGGGGATATACTTAGCGAAATGGACTTGCACCAAACCCACTTTTTCAATACAGGACACCAAGAATTAGGGTTTTTAACCTACTTTATAGAAGTTATGTCTAAAGGTGCGGTTTTGACCATGGTCAACACCCTAAGCAGCTTCTCTCCCTTGCCTTTTCTACCCTTCAGCCATCTTGTCCACCAAGGCACCCCTTCCTAGGGTGTCATGCCTCATGTATTTTGTCATTGAAATTTGAAGTAAAGAAACTTTACTTGAGTGAATTTGTGAGTCTGAGTACTCCTTTTATATGGGTCTTATCTTGGGTGGGTAATATCCCAAGTGGCGGTTCTGGGTCTTATCTTGGGTGGGTCATATAGTGGCGGTTCTTGCACCACTCATCTTGGGCTCCAAGTGGCGTGACATCTTCCATTCTTCCAAAGCTTTCTTATCCCTTCATATTTTCTCTTTTGCGCCACTCTTACCTCTCATCTTCATTATCTTATCTTCGTTATTTTCGGTCCATATATTGCCATATTCATCTTTTTTCATGTTAGCTTCTGCACCTTCATCATCATAATCACCATATATCTGTGTTTTTCTCTTTGCCCTTCTAAAGTGAACCTTCACACTTACTTAACTTTTTGGTTAAGTTCGTGTCCAGTGGGAATCTTCTTAGAGTTCTCACCTTAAATTGCTAAATAAAAAATCATAAACAAGAGCAACCAATTTAAAATGTGCAATCCTAGAATCAACTCACATAAGCAAGGGTGTAGATTCGGTCAAACAACTTGGCTTTGGGCTAAATCTGAGTTGCTTCGAAGCTACTACAAATCGTAGACTCCCTGGATTCGATGTAGATGTATAAGAGCTTGGTTTTTGTTCAAAGTTACTTTTGATCGGACTGCTCATTTCTGACTATTTTCCAGCTCTTCACCTAAGTGAGGTATTTTTTTCTTTTTTTTAACTGCACCGATCATTCTCGGCACCCCCGGACTCTTCACCTAAGCGAGGATTTTTAAATTGGATCAATCGTTCTCGACATCCCTAGGCTCTTCATCTGAGTGAGAATTTTTAAATTGAACTGATCATTGTCAGCACCACCTGGCTCTTCACCTCAGTAAGGATTTTTAAATTGGACCGATGGTTGTCCACACCCCCAAGGTTCTTCACCTGAGTAAAGATTCTTAAATTGGACCGATCGTTGTCAGCACCCCCAGGCTCTTCACCTGAGTAAGGATTTTTAAATTGGAATGATCACTGTCGGCACCCCCTAAGCTCATCACCTGAGTAAGAATTTTTAAATTGGACCGATCGTTGTCGGCACCCCTAGGCTCTTCACCCGAGTAAGGATTTTTAAATTGGACCGATCTTTGTCGGCACCCCCAAACTCTTCACCTAAGTAAGGATTTTTAAATTTAATTGATTGTTGTCGGGACCCCCAGGCTCTTCACTTGAGAAAGGATTTTTAAATTTGACTTATCATTTTCAACACTTCCTTAAGCTACTGGCACATCAACAATTGTACAACCAATTTCAGATACTATCTAGGCCCCTCTTTGTCCATATATCCAAGGCAATAATGTATCAACACAAATTATGGGATCTCGAATAAATAGCCTTTATTATTGAGTTAGACCAGTATTAAGACTCTATATAGAAGGAATAGGGTAGATATCTTCAGTATATAGTGGGGAATACACCACAGGAAAAGACCAATCACATACTAGCTAAGAATACACTTATTCTTGACAACATTTAATGTTTTAAGTTTGAAATTGTTATCGGCACCTCCCAAGCGCTTTACCTGAGTAAGGATTTTTAGGTGTACCGATTGTTGTCGGCACCCCCCAAGCTCTTCACCTGAGTAATGATTTTTAAATTGGACCGATCAATTTGGGCACCCCCTCAAGCCTCTGCACTAGAGTAAGGATTTTTAAATTGGACCGATCGATGTTAGCACCCCCAGGCTCTTCACTTGAGTAAGAATTTTTAAATTGGACCGATCGATGTCGGCACCCCCCAGCTCTTCACCTGAGTAAGGATTTTTAAATTTGACCGATCGTTGTTGGCAACCCAAGGCTCTTCACCTGAGAAAGGATTTTTAAATTTGACTGATTGTTGTCGGCACCTCCAGGCTCTTCACCTAAGTAAAGATTTTTAAATTGGACCGATCGTTGTCGGCACCCCTCAAGCTCTTCACCTGAGTAAGGATTTTTAAATTCGACCGATCGTTGTCAGCACCCCAAGCTCTTCACCTGAGTAAGGATTTTTAAATTAGACTGATCGTTGTCGGCACCCCCAGGCTCTTCACCTAAGTAAGAATTTTTAATTTGGATTGATCCTTGTTGGCACCCTAGGATTTTCACCTGAGTAAGGATTTTTAAATTGGACTGATCGTTATCGGCACCCTAAGCTCTTCACCTGACTATGAATTTTTAAATTGGACTAATCAGTTTCGACACTCCCTAGGCTTTTCACCTAAGTAAGGATTTTTAAATTGGACCGATCGTTGTCGGCACCCCTCAGGCTCTTCACCCAAGTAAGGATTTTTAAATTGGATTGATCGTTGTCGGCACCCCAAGCTCTTCACCTGAGTTTTTTAAATTGAACCGATCGTTGTCAGCACCCCATGCTCTTCACCTGAGTAAGTATTTTTAAATTGGACTGATCGTTGTCGGCACCACCCAAACTTTTCACTTGAGTAAGGATTTTTAAATTTGACCGATCAGTTTCGACACTTCCCCAAGCTACTGGCACATCAACAATTGTACAACCAATTCCAGATACTATCTAGGTCCCTCTTTGTCCATATATCCAAGGCAATAATGTATCAACACAAATTATGGGATCTCGAATAAATAGCCTTTATTATTGAGTTAGACCAGTATCAAGACTCAATATAGAAGGAATAGGGTAGATATCTTCAGTATATAGTGGGGAATACACCACAGGAAAAGACCAATCAGATACTAGCTAAGAATACACTTATTCTTAACAACATTTAATGTTTTAAGTTTGAAATTTTCAATACTCTTTTCTGAAATACTTTCTATAATACATTTTTCAAACCCTCCCATTACTTCCCTGCCCAAAATTGCCACATTAATTTAATGACTTGTATTTCAATTGTTAATTTTATTGATTAAAGTCTTGAATTTGCCTTTTTAATATAAAAATACTAGTTATTTAAGTATATGAATCAGACGTTTTCATTTAACTTGACTCATCTCGAAACTAATATGCATGAATACCTTTATATATTTAATCGATAGGGATTGTTATTATTTTATATGGAAGTTTCAACAATGATGATTATCGTGATTGGTAGTATTATTATCTGATGGATTTTAAGGGCTGGGTTTTGTACCATATATAGAACAACATATAAATATTGCAATTCTTGTTGAGGTGCATTCGAATAGATTCTCTTTCTCTCCATTCATCTCGTTATATCTTCAAGCTCACCTAACCTTGTTAGAGCAAGTTAATATAATAGATATTTAAATGGTAAATCAACCAAGAAGCCATCAATGTCTATCAGAAGAGTTGGTAGAATCACATGAGAAATTATGGAGGAACATATATGTTGGCAACGCATTAAAAAAGTTAAAGTGTTACTCAACTAAATTACCTCTCTAAAACATTAATATCAGTAAATTTTGAATTAGAAGAGCAAAGAAATCTGAGTTTTCAAACTTGGATGTCTTACATCTCATAGTTGCAACTAATACACAAGCATTTACAGAGAAATCTGCTTCTACCTAGTAATTTACACCCACATTTATCCTACTAATTACACCATAAACATAGCTTCCCCATAGTGTTCACCATAGACAGGCAATTTAAGTCTATATTGATAAAGCAAGAGAAGTAGTCCCTTGTGCTATCGGTAATCTAGCTGATGAAACATTCTCATGTAAAGATAGTAACAAACGATGTCCAAATCATAAGGTTGAAGTCCTGGATCTAACTTGAGAGTACGTTGGGAACTATGCTTCAGGATATGTTTTCAATAATCTTAAACCAACAACTCTTAACTACTTATATTCAATTCGACCTTCTTTTCTACCATGCAAATGACGTGGAACTACCTCTTCTGGGTCACCACTCTCTTCATTGGAAATTCTAGTCATAATTCTTAAAGGGTGAGCCTCCGTGTTGAACACCCATTCATCCAGGGAAATGACTGATGAAGGCGAAAACAACAGATAGAGATACTTGAGTGTTTCTGAAAGGAAGTAGCTCTGCATCATATTATCTTTGGTGCCAGTAGTCACCTAAGGATTTACTCAGTTATGTTTAGCAATGCACAATGTATTTGCATTGAAGAAAATTAAAGAAAAAAGATTATGAATATGATCAAGTAACATGCATAAGCTTATACTGAAGCAGTTTTTGAATTTCTTACATCTTTGAGTCCAACATATCCTGTCTCCATCCGAGAATTGTTTTCAAATGCTTGGAAAATATCCCAACCCCATTCTTGGTATGTTTTGTTTCCAGTGAAACGCCAGAGGTAGAATAATGACTCAATTGTTTCAGGCCTTTGGATATTCCACGAGGTACCAACAGTCATATCCTACAGTTTTTCATAACCTTAGAACACAACATCTTAGGGAATTTGACAAACAATGTCAGAATTAAAGGTTCAAACCTCTCCATTGCGAAAGTAATAATTCTCTCCAGCCAATTTAGTTGGTGTTGATTGGTAAAAATTGTAACAAGTCCATACAAGCTACGCGACAAGATGAATTGGAAATCAGTACAAGTGTGAAGGAAAAATGGCAGTTCAAACCAATATATTTTAAGCATAAATTAGTAATTATTGTCACGATAAAGCTTATTAATCCTTTCAGAAAAATTATTTCATATTCAGTCAAACTGAAACCTTGGATGTTTGTGATTTGGTTTGAAAGAGAACATACAAATACAACTAATGTTCTGAATAATGTTTCCAATTCCAAGGGAAGATGCAAGAAAAAGTGTGATGTTGATTTTCAGAAAAAGTTTTTAAGAGAATAAGTACTCTGGTATTATATTTCTAGGAAGAAAAAAGCAGGGTCACCTCCTCTGCAAGTGAAATATATTTTTCTGCTTCTCCAGGGCCAGAGTTTGAAGATCCCAAAGCCAACATTCCAGGAACAAAACAAGCTAATTCATCCATCTGAAAAGGAGACGAAATCAGATATTGTTTTAATGGCATACTCATCTAAGACTAAAATAGATTTCTTTTTCAAATAACACCTTATCATAGACTGCATTTCCAAGCCTCTCGGATATGTATACAAAAGACGAAGGTGTTGACTTTTTAATCAAGCTTTCAAGGCCTATCATTGATTTGTCCCACATTTCCCTGATCCACCATTAGCTTACACGTTTAACATATGGTTCTATATATGTCTCTTAACTCAAAATCTGAACTTTCATATTAAAGTAGTGTTGAGAAGAGTCTGCTAAATGTGTGCTTTGTAAAATATGTATTATGGATGAGAGGTATTTCATAATACTTTTGGCTTCTTTCAAAAGCTCATGATAACAAAATATGTAAATGGTGAACAGTTTCTTACAGAGGTAATAAAATTATTTAATTTTCCAACATTTAAAGCTCATTACCTGTAAAATGTCACAACTTCAGTTTTATTTCCCTGTACCCAGGCCTTGAGTAGGTACTCATAAAAGCTGCAACATATACATGGGTAACCTTGTTAAGCATGTGAACAATGAAGTGATTGAAAAATGTCAAGCACTGTATAGCCTAGTTTACAACATTTGTTTTTGACATACTATCAAATTAATAATACTACCTATCAAGTGAAGATAAACAATGTGTAGGGTTGAGAAATTAATTTCTTCATTGTGTTCCTTCTAAATGTCACACATCTCTTATAGTAGGTTAACATATTAAGAATCATTATGCAACATTTCAAAATAATTAATCAATAACTCAAGTTTGTTCCACATTCCCAAAAAACATAGCACATGAATGAATAAGGGCAACTCATAAAGATTGTTTTATTATATATATCAAGAGTTCGACAAAAACTCACATAAATGAGTTAGCAAATTACAATATTACAACAATAATGATGTTAGCAAATTTTATAGGTATCATTACCTGTCACCCATGGCACCAAATGTAATTGATCCACCTGTTTTAGTTCCAGTAAGTGGATTAAGGTATATAGGAAGTAAGCCATCATCCGGAAAATTTTCATGAAGCTCCTTAATCACCTTTTCTGCCTGAAATTATGAAAATATTATTGTGAAATTCTTGAAATCAACATGCTTAGTAACTTTTAGTAATGTTGTGTGGGTTTGGATTAACATTTACTAATAAAAAATGTTTAGTAATATGAAGAAAAAGACAGATAAAGTTCACAATTTGTATTGCCAAAAAATAGTTAAAAACACATAAAAGTAGTAGAATGTCACATTTTCTTGGTACTTAGGGTCTTTTGTCCTTTGAGAGAGAGCAATAAATTCGAGTTGTTCGGAACCAGAATCCGCAAGAATACTGCTTCCCTAGTAATAAATAACGACCAATCAAGAACATAAAACAATCTACAATAAATCACAATATGTAACAATGAGATGGAATTAGTCGCAAATAAGATTTGATATCTTTTAATTAAATATCTGTAAGAAAACACACTGTATGATATGTTGTGTTACCAAATGCCATATGAGAGTTCTATAGAAAGACTGTAAATTTTCAACACCAAAATAAATGACACTGATAAGATCATTTAAGCAATCAAAAGATTTCTTACCAATCAATGATGTTGGAGGTGAACATGATCCAAATAATAAAGTCAAACAAAAATTGAAAAAAAAAACCTCAAAGCTGAGAAATTATGAGTAATTAGAAATGATTTTGATAGAAAGCTGAGATTCTGTGTTATGACATTAACTTGAGATAAATAAATGAAGATAATGATGAGAAAACATACCCGCGCCCATGCAGGGTTATTTGTACTGCCAGATGCCAAGTTAATTCTATTATAGGGGATTCCTGAAGGTGTATTCCAAGCAGGCAATAACTTATCTGCAATATCTCTAGCCTTCTCAAGGAAAACATTGTCACCAGAGAGATCATAAGCACTGAGAAGCCCACCCATCACTCTAAACCAAAATGATACATAAGCGAGAGAAAATGAATTAGAAACAAAAAATTGTTGCAATCTACAAAGCTACAACAACTGCTAGGTGGGGGAGGAAATTAGTATTTCAACAAAACTAAGATTGAACCTTCTAATTCAACCTTATGGTTGTCTCGAACACACTAACTTCAATGTTCTTGTCGAAAGACAATGACTCAGCAACCCACCTGCAATATTTATCTCATTAGAAAAACATCTTCAATAAGACATAGTGGGTTGCAAAATCAAATGTACTAGAAATAAAATGCAACTCACTCTCTAGCTCTATTAAATTGATCATCAAGACCCATTATAAATAATGTGTCGAGTGAATCTACTAAAGTTGCCCCTAGACCGCCAAAATTGTCAACACCATTCTTTGATTGTGGCTGTGCAAGGAATAGCAAACTAATTAGTTGCGTAGTTTAAATTTGACTATTCCAAACTGTGTGCTATTATAGCATAATAAAACATAAATGGATTTAGAAAAGAACATGCAGACACATTTTGTTGTTGCTTCTCCTAATGTGTATAGGTGAATTTCAGTTGTAGAAAGAATCTGCATATATATATATATATATTATTGTGTCTTGTAGCGTAAAAATTTCATGTGATCAAAATTTGAATGATGTTTCACTTCTTATTATATGTTTCAATGGCTTATCCAAAAGGGTTGCCTCCACCTCCTTGTGAAAATAATTTCAAAGCTTTGCAATCATAACCTAACCTATTCTATTCTACCTTGTATGGGGAGAGTTTGATTTGCTCTACTATGGAACAAGAGATGGAATAATGTTGTGGTGTGGGTCTGATTAATATCTTAACTTACTGTAGTTGTAATGAGAAATGCGACGGATAATAAGTTTTTACTTGCTACTCTCAGTTATAATCTACTTGTTGATCACTCTGCTAACAAAAACATCTACAATTGTGCAAATGACTAGAATGTCAATTTCTGAAATCAACTTAATGAACCAACTTAACTAGCTAACTTATTTGTTAAAAGTTAAAACAACTCAAATCCCTCCATAAAAAGAGGAAGGTAGAAGAAAAAAAGCAACAAGCATATAAAACTCGTCATATCAAGTAGTGGACTAACTAAAAAGTTAAGAAAATATAATGAAAAACCTTAAGTTCATCCCTTCCCCATGCATACGTTTCATAAGATGTCCAAGCATGAAGCATGGCATCTTTTATTTTATCTCTTCGTTGTGTGCTAATAGGATCATCTTCAACAGAAATATCCTTAGTGAATTTATCGACTTCATCCTTCTTTTCAGTACTTTCTGTCGAGTCTTTCATATGGTCTTTTATATCTTCTAGCTGCAATTTCAAACAACTCAATCCAAGTCAATTACAACAACGAAGGCACAAAAATAATATTTTGAAACTATAACAAACAACCCTATAGATAATAAAAATCTGCACGTCTTACTGAATTCTGCAAGCGTGTAACCTCTTCTTTTAATTTCGAAATGTCATCCTAGCTCCAGAAAAAAAAAAAAAAAGCTTAAAGAACAGTATTTCAAAATACTTAAATCAACGCATTATTATAACAATGATCAAATAGACTATTCAAATTGAAAACATTAACAATGGGTGAGATGAGACCACAATACGAAGCAACATGGTACCCCTCCCATCCATTTCAACACCAGAACTTTTTCTCTAACAAAGCAACAATTAAATGCAACATAAAAAGATGTTTGACATTTATAATGAAAATGGAAATTTGTTGGTTAATGACAATGAAAGAACCTGGTGTCCGGTGGTGAGTGATTTGCGGTCATAGAGTATCCATGTGAGTGAAACGCAGACGATAAGGACCAATGCCAGTCGTTTAGGCCTCTTAATGTAATAACGAGGTTGCAGATACCTCCATGAAGACGTAGACGATGATGAATAAGAAGATTTTTTAGCCATTTCTTTAAGAATCTTGAATGAACCCAGAAGCAAAAGTAAGTATGAGAAAGAGATTAAGTATTAATAGTGTTATTGCATGAGGAAGAATAATAAGAAAGATATTATTTGTAATGGGTGGTGGTGCAATAGCATGCGCAAGTTGTAACCTCAACTTAAAAATCGGACGCAGTAAATGTCGGAGGACTTTTCCTTTTTTTCTAGAACCTCTCTCCTCTCTTCTCCATCTCTCTCTTCATCTTCATCATTCTCAACCTTCACTTAATTCATCTTCTAAATTCAATTCTTAAATTAAACCCATTATTTACCTTTTTATTTTATTTTCTTAGACGATAGATTTAATTACTAAGAAACTTATTATGTCATCTTAATTATCTTTTTGTTATATTTCCAATTACTCACCAAATATGTTATAAGATAGCTTTGTATGTTTTAAACTCAAACACGTCTTTTATAATCCCATTTTTTGCGTTAAGATTATATATCCTCGTGTATTGTTAGTTAGTTGAATTTAGTTGAGTTCTTAGGTTGGTGAACATTCAATGTTTTTTTTAAATATTTATAACTTCATTCAGTCAAACGTTGAATGCGTTAAAAATTTAATACGGTATTTTTGTTTTTGTTCTCATCCAAGACTTTTAGAAATAAATTACAAATAAATACATTTTTGTCTCAATGAAAAGAAACAAGTTAGTTTTTTTCTTTTTGAATAGTATAAATATGCATATTTTTATATTAAAACTTTATTTACTGGTAATATGAATATTGATAGATAAAATTGTCTTTGTAATTAGTTTTTTCTAATTCCTGATAAATTATTAAAAGAAAATCCTTTAATAAAAATTAATTTAAAAAAATAGTTAGTTATTATATTGATTAAGTTATATACTATTTTATAAAAAAAAATTATTAATATTTAGAGTAATTTTTATTATTAATAAAAAATTATAAAGTAGTTTATAAACTCCTACCAATATTTTATAACTATTTTACATTTTAAATTAATTTTAATTAAAATTAAAAATTAATTTAAAATTTAAAATAATTAGTAGCTAAAACATTAATATTATATATCAATTTAGAATCTATTTTATAATTCTTAATTAATAATAGATTTTAGTTAAAAAATTATCTAACTTAGTTAATGTAATGACTAATTATTTTCTCTCTCTAAATTAATTGTAATTAAATGATTTTTTTAGTGAATATTTTAAATACAATAATATAAATAAAAATTAAATTAAAATTAAAAATTAAATTAAAAGTATTTAAATTTGAACGTAAAAATATTTCTATTATTTTAGAGATAATATGATTTATTAGGACTTAAAATAATAACATAATACCAATTAAATTCATTAATAACATTATTTTTATCATTTAAAATAATATATATTTACTTCTACATTAGACTAAATTAATATTTATTTACATAATTAAATTATTTTGTGGGCAAATATTTTTTATATAATTTGTTTTACAAATATAATTCATAACAGGTAAATGTTTTTAATATATAAATTATAGTTTAGACCTATAATTAGTATTTTAAGTTGTAATATGAGGATCAACATGTTGTTAGTCTGACACTGGACTTGTCCCCTTATATTATGGTTATAGAAACTGTAATATAAGGTTCTTTTCAATTAAGATATTTTTGGCTAGTTAAGAAAGTGATGTACAAAATGTTTCTTTATAGAAGAAGAAAATCTGCGTGTGGAAGTAAGGAAGGTAAAAGTTTCATTCTAATTTAATATAAGGTTCTTTTCAATTTATTTATTCTAATTTAATGTATACAAATTGATTTAATTAAATATTGTACTTATGATAAGCATAATTAAATCTGTAAAACTTTTATTTTAAATGTTTGGACTATGTTTACCTATGTCTACTCTTCACTGTTTCTTTCTCTAAATTTAGGGTTTATGATTTAGGGTTCAAATTCGTAATTAGCTTTCGAATTATATAATCCGAAAGTCTTTTTTCAGATGTATGATTAGTTTCCAGATTACATAATTTGAAAGTTTGTTTTGGCTTTCAGATTATGTAATCCGGAAGTCTCTTTTCAAATGCGTGTCCAGATTACATAATCTGAAAACTACTCTGAAAATGACATAAGAATAATAAAAAGATATTTTCATATTTTGTATGGGGTGGCAAAAGAACCTATGGAGTTGCAGGAAGAAAGAGTCTTCTTGTTTTTTTATATAGTTGCTTGGTCATCCTGTACCAAGCTGAAAAGCCCAGTTAGTTAGGAAGTCCATTGAGATGGCCCACTTACCATGGATTTCAACATCACTAAATGTAGAATTTGGGTGGCTGATAAGAAATGATCCTTGTGTTTGAACTATAATAATAATAATATTTAAGGAGCTTTTCTTAATTGTGTTTAAGGAGAATAAATTTGATTAAGGATGACAAACAAATTTTTAAATGTAAATATATTTGAATTTGATTGATAAAGGAATATTCATATTGATTGGATATAGGTATGAATATGATTAATATTTTTTTTTAATTGAGTATAAAGATGATGATGATGCATAGATATTTGTCCGATCTTCGTTTCAAATTTAAATTACTAAATGATTTTTCGTTTATTAGGTAATATAAAAAAGTTATCATCTTTAATTCTTAATAGTTTTGTTTCATTTGAATAATCATTCTTTCATTACATAATTTTTTGTTTTTTTTAATTGTTAGACTTGTTCGATATTTTAATTTCACTCGCATCCTCAATGTATTTTCACTCTCATCTCAACTTCAATCATACATTTTTCTACGCACTTTCATTCAAACGTTGTATTGCATTTTAAAAAATAGAAACTTCACTTTATTAAATCAAATGGTTTATAAGACATGCATATTTGTAGTTGTCATGAAATTTTAATAATATATAATTGTTTACTTTTTTTCTATAATTACTTTATACTTGTGCAATTATTATTTGGTACTCTATTTTGATATTTATGCAATTATAATCCATTCCTTGATATGTTACATATCCTTTTGACATTCAATCCCAATAATATCATGTTTCCTTTGTTGTAATTTTTAGCTTTTTACAACAAGTATTTAATTAATATTTGAGAAAATATAATTACGGGTATGAGTATACTCATTACCTAAAAGGATGAAGTGAGTTAAATTTCATACTCATTAGGTATGAGAACAGGGATTAGTATGAATGTTTATTTCGAGGATGAGCATAGTCAAACTCACATCCATCACAACTTGTTGTTATCTCCATTTGATCCTTGCATTATAAATAATGTAATTGTGAAGTTCATATCAAGAAGACTTTTGAGTTAGTCACCAAAATAAATATGACCCTAAAACCATTTGTGGAGTTTTTTAAGGAGAAACACCAAAAAAATTCAAAACCAATAAATTATAAGTAAATTCATATAAGATATCAAAATATCACCCCTAACCCAAAACCTTAAAATCATGAGTTTGCGTCTCTTTCATTTTATATATTGTTCATACCTAATATGATACTTTCAACTCACACTTCAAGTTCTAATATAATGTGTATGAGTATACGAATTTAACAAATTGAAGCAAGCTTTATATTTTTATCATATTATTGTTATATGTATGTTTTCTATGGACTATTTTTATTGTTTTTTGATTGACTTAGTTGGTGTTGGATTTCAAGTTATCAACGTTGTTCTAAGAATGTTTTATGTTGATTGTATAAATTATATAAATCCAAAAGATATAAAAAGTTTGCACTTTACATGTAGGTTAAGTAACTAACCTAGAAAGTCTACTTAATATGTCATTGGAGAGACGACATAGAAAGTGATATAAGTTTAATAAAAAGAATATAGGCCTAAAGATAACTCTTCTACATTGAACAATGGTGAACTTCTTCTTTTGGACTATCATACTCTTCATTGTCGACCCCTATTGGTTCCTTTTCACAACGAGTTTCAACCATGTTTGGAAATAAAATTTTCTTGTGTCCAAATCCAGAATAATATAACTTTTTGTACATTTTGAAAAAGAGTGCACCACGTCTTGAATGTTGGTCAATTTTTTTACAATTTGTGTGTGTGGATGTGTAACATCAACAATAAAAAATTATGATAGACAAATTTGGTGGTTATTTGTGTAATGACTTATAAGAAGTTAATGATTGGAAAACGAACATAATAGTTGATGTCGTAGGACCAAAAATGAGTTGGCACATGGGTTCCTTTTTAATCATCCTGAAGGAGTTCACATCTCGTATTATGAAAGAATCATTTGAAAGTATGAGTTTAAATAAGAGGTTAGAAATCAATTTGGAAATGGACAAAAGGTTGAAATTAAATTCTATAACATAAAGAATATTATGTATGATAAAGAAAGAAGAAAATTGTAAAGTTTTAGAAATATTTTTTGTGACAAAGTCACTATTAGATAAATTTATTCTAATCGATTTTATTTTGGTATACACTTTAATTCTGTGTTTTTTTCCAGTGGCTTTGAGTATAAGGAGTGGATGGGAGAGAGGGTGAAAGTTTTTTTTTCATTTTTCACACAAATGAAGAGATTTGTGTTGATTTCATGTAGGATTATTGTATTTTATCCAAATACCCTTGTGCATGCGTTTTATTACAATATACAAAATTAAATATTACATAAATTTTTATCTAACAATTTCAAAATTATTTAATTATACTATTAATAGCAACATATAATTATAAATAATAAAATAACAAATATATATAATAATAAATATTATTTCCATAAATTTTAATATATTTAATAAATTTATTTCAATTTAATGCAAAAATATTTTTTTAATATATTTTTAAATTTTTATTAAAAAATACTAGTAATTATGGATAGTATATATTAGAAAAAATGAATTAACACAAAAAAAAATATCGTAATTCATTATTCAAATATTTTTTAATAACAATGATAAATGTGTAAACTTACATTTTAGACCTTTAAAATAATTTCTAAATTCTCTCTCAACTATCACATTACTCACAAATTTCAATAAACCATCATCACAAATCTATTTTATCATCCTTCAATCCAAACAACCTCACATATCCTCACACATCCTGACAAATCCACTATCTCCTCTTCCCACAAATCTCCTTCTCAATCCAAACTTAGAATTAGTGCAGATAGTTTTCTGATTAGTTTCCTTTATTGTTGCTTTTGCCTTATGTCGGCATGAAGTCACTCCATCCCTTATAATCTACAATCTAAGGAGTAGTGTGTGAAAAAATAAATGATAATGCATGCTTATGAGAAAGATCGTGCTTAGTGGCAAAAAAATGAAAAGGAAGCCCAAGTTGGAACTAGCTGGGGATTTTGACCATGATAGGGTTATTTTTTTTGCTTTTTACCAAAATGGGGTCCGTTTAAAAAAAATTACAAATTTAGACAAGTCGTGCCAATTCGGCAAGACTTCATATGCACAAATCGTCCCAATTAGACACGACTTTGTCATGTCATACTGAAGTCGTGCCAACTTGGCACGACTTCTGCCATGTCATACTGAAATCGTGTCAAGTTGGCACGACTTCTGTCACGTCATTTTTTTTTTTTTTTTTAAAAAATTATTGTTTATATATTGGGTAGTAAGTTATGTAATGTTAAAAATTTTGATACATAATTTTCTAAGAGTGTTAGTTTTAAGGAACAAAAAATTAGATAATCATGTTTGGATAATCAGCTTATTCAAACTTTGAGCCATTAACTCTTGAGGACATTGCCATCGGACATGGTTTCCCACTAGCCAAAAAGTATATTTTGATATTTAATGTCTCATGTATGCAAATTTTTTGATATTTTGATATTTAATGGCGTCGGACATGATTCATACACTATCCAATTTTTTGTTCCTTAAAACTAACACTTAGAAAGTTATGTATCAAATTAATTTTTAACATTACATAACTTACTACCCAATATATAAAAAATCAAATTAAAAAAATGATGTGGCAAAAGTTGTGCCAAGTTGACACGACTTCAGTATGACATGACATAAGTCGTGTCAAGTTGGCACGACTTCAGTATGACATGACAAAGTCGTGTCAAATTGGAACGATTTGTGCATATGAAGTCGTGCCGAATTGGCACGACTTGTCTAAATTTGTATTTTTTTTTAAACGGACCCCATTCTAGTAAAAAGCAAAAAAAATAACCCCATCAGGGTCAAAAACCCAACTAGCTGAAGGGGTTAGGTTTTGTATTGAGATTTGACATTATTGGGTTGGTTTTTGTCTATTAGTCCCGAACCATTAGAATGAAAAGTTTGTTGGAGAAGACTAATTAAATGATAAAATTGGATCTTAGTGAGACTAAGCTTTGAACCTTGAGTAAAAACATCATTAGCTTATTTCTCTACATTGTAAGAAGCATCGCCATTGACATTGTTAGTTGAAGAGGCAATGTGAGTCAACAAGAATAACTTGGTGGATAACCATGATTACTACAACACACATCCATTGTGTGGTTCAAATGATAACAACAATCACGATTTTTTGGTGGAGTTGGCTTTGTTTGTGGTACTTCAAGCTCTGTCCATGACAATATTGGAAAATGAGTTAGGCTCATTAGTGAAAAAAAAACAACATCAAGTTGTTGACATTTGTGTTGGATGTTCATGGAAGAAATTTGATTCATGGAGGATAAAGGGTCCATAAAGAGTACTTAAGCTCAAACCATTGCAAAACGGTCATTAAGACCTTTAAAGAACCTAATGATGAAATATTGTGTATGATATTTTTTGATGAAGCATCTACAAGAATTCATAGGTAAAAATTATCAAGTTTTACCCATAAAAATTTTAAGTTGGTAAAGTAATCAATGTTATTTTGGGTGTATTGTTTAAAGGTATAAACTTCTTAAAGTTTTGCTATTTAAAGTATATCACTTCAGGAAAATGTTCACGAACATTTGTCCAAATACTAATAAATTACTCCAAATATCGATAACTTTGTCAAGGTATATCACACTTTAATTTATGGAAGAAAACACTAAATTTAATAACCATAACATGATGAGTGTATTCAAGAAACTCGTTCTATTTTTGGAGTCAAGGTCCATAACAAATTCTCGAGAGTATAAATGATATTTTTTACCAACAAAGATTGAAATAAATGCACATTATATATACAACTTTAATGTGTGGATAAGAATGAAAAAATATTAAAATAAATACAAGAAAATAACCACCATACAACTTAACATATTCTAGAACAGTGTTAGTTATTTACATTATTCAGTTATTTTTGTAATCTATAATTTGTGACATTCTTACATGTATATTATGACCATTTTTATTGTTGCACAATTTTGTTTTTAGAGTAAATTAGACTCTTTGTTCAATTCTAAACAAACAAACTTCAAGAAGAAAGTTAGAATATTAAAAAGAAAAAAAATACATGAAAAATAGAGTGACAACATTTGATATTACTATCTAGTTAATCTTGATGACTCAAATCAACATAGGGTGTGCAAGAATAACAAGTGACTAATGTAGTTATCAAAATGTAACAATAACATTTATGATATGTTCGGATCCATTGATTTACTATTGGTGAAGAGGGAACTACGGGTGTCGAACGTGTTTGGATTCAAGGATAAACGCAGAAAGGCAAGCATGGATTTGCAGGAGCATGTATTGTTCTCATCCCAACTGAGATGCGAAGAAAGCAAGAGAATACGGAAAACACAACTCATCAATACACCAAATACATATTTACCCTTACAAATAAATATTAATATAATTATATAAATATTAAGTAACTCATATTTTTTTTAAACATTTCTTCAACGGTCTGAAAATAATTTATAAAATTTTAATTAACTCAAATCTACGCAAAAAATACTTGATATTTCATTATTCAAATTTTCTTGAAAACAATGCTAAATTTGTAAACTAACATTTTACTCTTTTATAAAAATTAAAAATCTCTTAGCAATCATCACACCACTCACAAACTCCAATAAATTTTCCTCACACATCTACCTTAACTAATATACTCAAATTCAAGCACACTCACTTTCTTCACATTTTTCTCTCAAATCCCCACACATCCACTCTCTCAAATCCTCACAAATTCTATTCTCAATCACCTCATCCAAACACCCTTAATACTAAGAAACATTCCAACTAAACTAGATCAATTTTACGACCACATATAATTATTATGGAGGACTAGATTGTTTATGGTTTGATATTTTAAACTACTATATGCAGAATTTATTAATTTATATTTTAATTGCACATTTTAAAAATAGTTTCTTATATTACCTATGAAGACGATAAGATTAACATTTTTTATCTAATATTTTTTTTCTACGTATTCTTTTCCTCTATTTCTTTTAAACCAAGAAAAAAGTTAGCGAAATAATTTCGATACATATTATATCAAATATTATGTTATAAATAATTTTATATAAAAAACTAAAATGTAACTTTTTCATATTTTCATAATTATTTATATTAAATTTGATTAAAATTAAGCATAAATAATATCATAATCTATTTATTTATACTATAATGATTTAAATCTATATAAAAGATGTATCTTACAATTTGATATTAATATATAATGTGTGTGTGAATAATTATGAAAAGTAGTGTTGGTGAAATATTGAAGGTGATTTCTTAGACGCGTCCTTCTAATGCTACTTTAACTTCAATCCCAACACAACAACTTCTATGCTTCAGTGTGCCACTCTAACATATCTTCTTTCCCCATATACTCTGACACTCGGGGAGAAAGACTTCAAAAAAGTATGGTGCATGATGATAAAATAAAGCACTGCATTTTCTTTTCTTACCAAATCCTAACCACCATGGTTAAACATGTCTCAATCAATGCTATTCCACCAAGATTTCTTCTTTCTAAGAAGTCATATTTGCCTAACCACACCACTAATTAAGGTTAATTCCTGTTTTTTAAGTTTATGGGGATTTTCAATTAAACACCTTTTCATACTTTCAACCAAAAAAGTCATATTAGATTTCATAGCATTTTTCAAAATGAATGGCATGAGTGTAAATTCATAAGCCAAGTGTTTGAAGTGAAGAAATTCCGTATAGTTTCTGAGAAACCAAAGAGACGACGCATGCGCGCGCATATGTAAGTCAAGGAAAAATGTGACTAAAGCGTGTTGAACCTTGTTACTCTAATAATATGCGCATGCACCACCATTTGCGTGCTGGATCATTCGTTTATTATTTATTTATTTTTACTTTAATTAATAGTGTTGATATATTAACAATTCTGTGTTATTAAAAATAATTTTTTATTGTAATGAAAGAATTATAAATTAGTGTTTTTCAAAATACTCGTCAAACTAACATTTTCTTTAATTAAATCATATTTCACACAAAATGCATTATAGAGAGCCTCATTATGCATTCAAATTATGTGTATGAATAGTTTCTCTAATTCAAACTCATACACTGTTTCATGTTTTTATGTTCCTTCAAGGTTACACCTATTCAACTAACATCTTTGATGCCTTTATTTTATTTTTACACAAAATTATTAAATTCATCTTGTAAACCATTATTTGCTTCATCTTATAATTATTATTTGTACATGGGTCTGAATAGTACCTGAAACTAGTTATACAATTGTTGACGTGTCCGTTATCTTCTCGTTCCTTCTTTCAAGTCTCCTTCCTCAAATGTTAGTATTCGGTCGGGGTTGACCTGAAAAAGTACTCCGACGATCAAATAAGTACTCTCTGTAAAGAGTATATATTTATAATTGATTAAAAGTGTACCTTACATCTATGTAAGAAGTTTATTTATAGTGTTTAGTCAATAGTCTTTGTTGTGATGGCCGAATTCAAATATCACTTAGAATATTTGAATATATTGAATGTTTGTTTCATCATTCAGTTTAATCAGTATTCAGCTAATTTGTCAGAGATATTTCCCACATATTTCGGAGCGTGAACATGACTCATTAAATGTTCTTATAACTGTCATTGATGTTATTTATTAGGTACATCGAGATGTTCTTTGCCACGATCGATAACATGGGTCGAGACAGACTTGTCTGATACCGACCAGACTTATTAATAAGAAAGAGATCCAAATTACTTTAAGAAAATATCAAATAATAATAGGGGTTACTTTTCTGTATAAAAAGTTTATATTTTTTAATTTAAAATATTATGAAATGTATATATATTAACTTGGAGAATTCTTATAATATTATTTTACATATTTTTAATATATGTCACACATTTTAATTTTATTTTGTTTTTATTGTAATCTCCAATGTTACTAAATTAATAAATCACAGTAATATAGTCATTCTATTCCTTTTTTAAAATAAAATATGCCATTTTTGTTATTATATAATTTTTATATACTTTCATTTGATATCTCTTATACAAGAGGTCTTATGTGTAGGGAATATGCATAAAAAAGTGAATTATTTCTATGATGTAGTAGAGGTTTGGTATAGCTATGAGCAACGATACTTACAACTCTATTAAGGGTATGAGAAGAAATGGAGTAGGTCTAAACACCACATGACATATTACTGAAATAAGACTGTAAAAAGATTCTACTACTGAAGATATACTTATGCGATATAGATTTTGATAATGGTTTATAGTTAAAACTGCAAACTTATTACAGCATTAACCTATCATAAGGGTTCTTTGTTCATTAGAAGGGCTACAAAGAGTGGTTTAGGAGGTGTGGGTTGTCATTTTTCCTATAACAAACCTTTTGGGTTTACTTGTTCTTTAAGCTAAAAAAAATTGATGCTAACATTGTCTTTTTTATATACGAGTTAGAACATCCCTTAAATGCTCTATTTCTATCTATTTATTATTATTTGTTGATAAAGAAAAAAATACAAAATATCTTACACGTAGTTATATTAGTAAGGTTACAATGGAATTACATACTCTTTAACAATAAACAAACTAGTCGTACAATAAGTCAATAATAAAAATCATTAGAGATATAGTAGCCAATTGGTTTAAGAATTTTTTTTATTGATAATAAATAATTAATAAATAAAAGTATTTCACGGAGGATACTCCAATACCAAAATACATAATCATGTTATATCTGATGTTATCCTCATCACATTATTTCTTTTTCCTAATAGTATTATCAAATATATAGTTCATAAGTTAATAGATTACCATCAAATTACAGACTATATATTACATTTTCCAAATTTTCATATAAATTTTAGGTACACTCTTTCATAAGTTAAGAAGTGTTATGAGATATTATCCTTATTCTCTATAAGTTACGTATTGTGTCACTACAAAAAAAACTTTTATTAGATTGGGCCAAAGGCGGACACTAATCACAAAAAGCCCACGCAAAGATGCAATTAGCGTGGGCTTTGCCTTCACACAACTTTGAAGCTAATATCCCCATCGCAAAAAAAAAGTGTCGGGTGAGTGGCGTCGCAATAAGTTGGCTTGCGTGGGTTTTGCCTACAAGTTGGCAACACAAAAAAATTACAAATGTTAACTTAAGTGGGGGCTTAGCCTTGGGCAAAAAGTGAGGGCTTAGGCTTAGCTAGGGAGACAATAAAATTAGCATGGGCTTAGCCTTGGATAAGGGGACAATAAAATTAAAAATAAAACAATTAGAATAAAGCGAGGGCTTGACCTTGGTAAAAAAAACAATGAAATTAGAATGGGCTTAACCTTGGATATGTGGACACATAATTTTTTTTTTGTATGCACTATTTTTGGCAGCTATTGAACTCCACTTTTAAATAAAAGTTTAGATTTTAAATATTAAATATTAATATTTTTTAATTTTTTAATTTTTTTTTGCAATAGCATTAAAAATAAAAAAAACATCAATAAATTGATAAATTAAAAACGCTATTGAACTCCACTTTTAAATAAAAGTTTAGATTTTAAATATTAAATATTAATATTTTTTAATTTTTTTTGCAATAGCATTAAAAAGAAAAAAACATCAATAAATTGATAAATTAAAAACGCTATTGAACTCCACTTTTAAATAAAAGTTTAGATTTTAAATATTAAATATTAATATTTTTTAATTTTTTTTTGCAATAGCATTAAAAAGAAAAAAACATCAATAAATTGATAAATTAAAAACGCTATTGAACTCCACTTTTAAATAAAAGTTTAGATTTTAAATATTAAATATTAATATTTTTTAATTTTTTAATTTGTTTTTGCAATAGCATTAAAAAGAAAAAAACATCAATAAATTGATAAATTAAAAACTAAAAAACAGCAGCTATTGAACTCCACTTTTAAATAAAAGTTTAGATTTTAAATATTAAATATTAATATTTTTTAATTTGTTTTTTTTTTAAGTTAAAAACTAAAAAACAAAAGAAGATGTTTGTATTATTTGGTGCCTTTGTATGAGATGTTATAAAGGATAATAAGAATTAAGTTTAATTAGTTATAACATACATTTCTCTGTTATCTAAATTCATAATAACTAAAGAAGATTAAAAATACAATGCACAAAATCTTATAACATGTCATGACATAACTAAGCACTAACCCAATCAATCGGTAGGCATCTACTTTTGTATAAATCCATCATTGATTGTAAAGCTGTATTCCATCATGGAATTCAACGTCTATAGCACTCACAGATAAAAAAAAATAATGATGAATAAATTAATAGAATGAAGTTTTCTATTCCAATTGTATTGTACTGAGAAGTTCCTCCACATGTTGGTGTTCAGAGGCAAGGCAACAAACTAACTAATGCAAGTCAGTAAAAATTATTAGTCAGATACATATGTGGCCGTGCAGTTAACTTTTCTTTGTAATATGAATTATTAAGCAAGCCATCTACTTCAGGGCTCACTCATCATACAAGCCCCATAAAGATGCTGAGGAGAATAAAACAAGTTTTCACCAAAAATAAAAGGAAAAAAGAAAAGGATAATGATTGTGGATGCCAACAACAAATTGTAAAAGTCAATTCAAGCAAGCCACTCTTCACATTTTTCTTAGGGTGGCGTTAAGAGTTTGATCACCATAATCAAAATGCAATTATTTGGCCTTAGAAACAGTACCATTCTCCAGTACCATGAAATCCCATGAGTTACTCAACTCTGTACCATGATTCAAAACTGAGGAGAATCGACCCGAATTTACAGATCCATGCATAATCCAAATATAAAACAATACCATCTCTAATTTTTGGATTGATTTCCACAGTTAATCTAATTACACCAAAATGAAGAAGTTTGTGATTGAACATTGAAAGGCAATGACACTTGCCAAATGTTTTAAGCAAAGATAGATGTCACAACCCAAAACAGAAAAATTGCAAAATTGCAATATTTTCCCAAAACAGAAAAATGAGAGATGTTGCATGAACACACTGTCAATAAGATACTTACCCAAAATTGCAATCCTTTTTCCCTTGCTTATATCACGAACTTTTACTGCATGAACACACTCACTCATCACAACACTAACAAGAAGATAAAAACATGCACATCACAACACTACCAAGAAGATAAAAACATGCTCATCACAACACTGCCAAGAAGATAAAAACATGCAAAGAGTCATGCATGCAATGTGAGTAATACATAAATGACTCAACCTCTCCATGTCTTTCTATAGCATTGCATAAATTCTTGTCAAGGAAACTACAAACCAAACTTAAGAAAGGTTTTAAGAAAACTTACAAAATGATGAACTCAAGGCAGGGGTTGATCATCAAGGTTCCGAGCATAGTGAGGGTGAACTTGACTTGTGCATGTTGAGGTGTCAACTTGTTGCCGCTCCATCATCATGGTTAATTTTTGCTCCATGAACTTTATTTTATCCTCTAACATTGCACACTTTTGATTTGCTTGAGCAGCTATTTGAGTTGCTTGATCGGCTCTTTCATTTGCTTGCATCACTTGTTGATGAAGTTGTTCATTAAGAGAAAAGTAATCACTAGAAGGAGCAAATATTGAAGGTTGGGTTAGGAAAGACACTCCATGGCGAATGTTGGAAGCCAAGTCTGCAGTGCCATAACATCGACCTCTACTCTTGCCTCCAGCAACATCCTTCCAGCATTGAAGTTTTGTTGTTGGATTGATCGGTTGGCAGTTGGAAGATGATCCTTCAGAGTTGTCTGATTGGAGGGCTTTCAATCGCTCATGGTAGGTTTCCTAGTTCATTGTGAAAATTGTAAGTGGGGCAATACTAAGGAATATAAATCATGTATAGAAAAGTAGAGCAATAACTTACATAAGTCTGTTTGGCACGACCATCTACCCAAAGTCCATCCTTCTTAGTGTGTGTGGCCATGAATAATTCATCAGGTTCAACCGACCGACCAAATTTTCGTTCCTGAAATAAATGAAAAGGTTACCAACATTAGATATTATCTACTAAATTTAAGCTTATGCAACGAAATATAGATACTTACTAAGCTCAATGCAATGTCGAGGTGTGATTTACGACCAGTAGAGTGCAATGCCCCACCTCGAGTTGATGACCTATTCAATTTATTTTGGATTGATTGTTCTTTGAACTTTTTTGAATCCCAATAGTCCAAGAGACCAATCCATGCTTGTTCACTAATCCAGTTAGGTCTAGTCGCTTTCATCCTAGCTTTAGCAAGCATATCAGAAAGGCGCTTTCTCACCTTTGACTCGTACACTTTTCTAATTTGCCATTCATCATGAGGGGCCCAAGTCACTCGAGTCTATAAAAAGAACAATAAATTTAAATAGAAGTTGATGAATATAATAAATACTTAAATCGAAATGATAGAAAATGCTATGTTATGATCACCTTAAATTCAGTCCACCATTTAAGTTGGACTTCCTCTGGTGTTTCGTCATAATGATAGTAAGGACTCCTAAATTGTGACCTAATTGCATGCCCAATTGCCTTAGTAGCACAATGATTAGGTGCCCATCTACAAAACATGCAAACCAAAATGTTAAACATGAAGTATAGCAAACAATTCATAATAAAGTTCAATGTGATCATAAACTTACCCTTTACCCACTGGTCGAATGATGACTCTTCCACTACCATCATGTTCTTCATCAGGGATATCATGGTGCGTAGTAGGCGTGGGTTGTACTGGCGTATCAGAGGAGGGTTGCACTGATGTCTGAGTGGGCTGAACTGATGTATGAGTGGGCTGAACTGATGTATAAGTGGGCTGAACTAGAATTTGAGGAGTCACAGGAACGGATGGAGCACTAGAGAAATGAAATGATGAGGGAGTAGATGTGGACTGTAATGGGGGACCCCAAGTGGGAAAGAGTGTCGGAGTAGACAAATATTGAACTGCTGGAGCCACGGGTGACAAGACTGGTATAATACGGGAGGTAGAAGGAGGAACATTGTCCTGCCGCACTGCAGAACGAAAGGATGAGGAGGGGGTTGAGGAAGAAGGGGTCGAAGAAGAAGAAGGGGTCGAAGAAGAAGAAGGGGTCAAAGAAGAAGAAGGGGTGGAGGAAGAGGGCGTGAAGGATTGAGGAAAACGGGATTGGTTTGATGGGCCAGAATAAGGGATGGACCCTAGTTCTATTGCAAGACGACCATGCATAGATGTGTGAACTCCACGCCTAGCATTGTTATGTCTGATAACAGAACCATCCCTTCCTCTGGTCCTCGGCATTTCTCCTGGAAAAAAATGACATCATCAATTAAGTTAGGTACATTTTCATATTAATTGTCAAATAATAAAAAATATTATACATTAGTCATCAGTGTTTTCAAAGTCCCAATTGTCCATATCATTGTCATCATGTTCTTCATCATCTTGACTTGATTCATTGACCTCATCTTCATCATCATCATCACATACGGTTTCGATAACATCATCATTGACGAGTTCAACAATTAATGTGTCAGCTAAGCCTTCTACTTCCTCAATTATTGTAATTGGTAACACATTAGGCATTTCATCAAACTGATAAGGTAAATCATCTTGTATGTTATCAACTTCAACATGACCTCGGGGCTTTGTTGTGATTGCCACGCTCCAACCACGCAAGTTCCTACATATCTTTGGATAAGGCACAAAGTAAACTTGTCTTACTTTTTGTGGAAGAATGAAGGGATCATATGGAATATATCTTCCACTCATCTTGATTTCCACAATGTTATATTCTGAATGAACTTTGGTGCCTCTATTTTTGGTTGGATCAAACCAATCACAAAAGAAAAGAGGAATCTTCTTACTCAAACCAAGATATTCTAATTCATAAATATGTTTGATGACGCCAAAGAAGTCATCTTGTCCTCCTTCTGTTACACCTTTTACATGCACCCCACAATTTGTGGTTTTCTTGCCTTCACTCCATGACTTTGTATGGAACTTGTATCCATTAACGAAGTACATGTTCCACGATGTTGTAGATGAATTAGGTCCCCAAGCTAATGCTTTCATGTTTGGGTCAATCACCCCATTCCTCTCATCATAAACCTATGAAATAGTTAGTTACATAATTGTTAAATTAAGTAACACTTACTTAGTTGTTAAATTAAATAATACTTACGTAGTTTTTAAACCATTCTGGAAAATGTCTATGTATATTCACTGAACCCTCTTTGTTGTTGTTGTTAACTTGTAAGAACAATCTTGAAATAAATAAGTAATTAGTCATACACTGCAATTTAAACATAATCAATACAAATTGTGTTATATTTAACTTACTCAAGTATTGGTTTAACTTCATTGCAATTGATGAGGATATGTACATGGGCAGAACGATATTCATCATCATTTAGCCAATATTCTTTGCATGATCCACTAGGACGACCACATTTGTTGAGAACAGACAATGTTGATTCAAATCCCTCATTTGAACTAGTCCGAGGATCATTTCTCAAACTTGTATTTGACAACAAGCTTACATGTTGGAAATAATGAGAACAAAAATAAGTTATTTCACGGTGTAAGTAGAATGCACATATTGAACCTTCTACCCTTGCTAAATTAGCCACTGATCGTTTTGCATCTCTCATCAACCTACACCACATGTCAAGTTTTAAATATTGAACAATAATTATGAACAATAAAATTGAGGATTGGGTGATTACCTTTCAAATGGATTCATCCATCTGTATTGGACAGGACCACCAAGTATTGCCTCAGTAGGAAGATGAATAACCAAGTGTTCCATTGAATCAAAGAAACCTGGTGGGAAGATTCTTTCCAATTTACATATAATGATAGATATATTGGCCTTCATTCGAATTAAATCATCCATCCTCAAAGAGTTACAACATAAATCTCTGAAAAATCGACTTATTTCAACTATCGCATTCCAAACAAATTCTGGTAATGAACGAAATGCAATTGGTAGTAAACACTCCATGAAGACATGACAATCATGACTTTTCATACTATGCAGGCTCCCTTTATCAATGTTTGCACACCTGGCAATATTAGAGGCATATCCATCAGGCATTTTTAACTCTGTAATCCATTTATAAATTGATTTTGCATCTTTTTTTGTGAAAGTGTAGTTTGCCTTTGGCTTTCCTAACTTCCCATTTTGTAACTGAACCAACTCCAAGTCACCACGTACACAAAATTCAGCAACATCCATTCTTGCCTTGTGATTGTCCTTTGTTTTATCCTTGACATCCATCACAGTATTGAAGACATTATCCATCACAGTATTGAAACCCATGGCTCCTCACTCTAATGAAAAAAATCAAGATAGAAACGAAGCGAGAAAACTCACAGTAGAACGAGGCACAACTCTGTTGCGGAAGCAAAAACGAGGGTTTGCCAACGCCGAAAGCGTGGCCGCGAGGCTTGTTCCTCCGCAATCCCAATCCGCCACAAAGAACCTTGAGCCACGAAACACGAATTAGCTACTGTAAATGGATTGAAAACGAAAGGAAATGTGAAACTTACGGTGTTAGGGCACAATGCTTGAATGCTCTCTGTCGCAATGCTTGAATGCCTCTGTCATCGCAATGCTCGAATGCCTCCGTCGTCGCAATGCTGGACTGCCTCTGTCGTCGCAATGCTTAATGCCTCCGTCAATGCTTGAATGCTCTCAAATGTTGTGGGTTTAATAAGGATGTGTACTGTCTTTGTAAAAGTTTACATTATTAACATGAAAAGTTAATAATACTAATTTATAATTCAAAAAATGATGAAAAACAATATTATAATCTTAAAAAGGGATGATTACAAACTACAGCATCCTATATCATAAATATTAAAAAACTAGAAATATACACACATATATAAAATTCATGTACCTGTAAAATTCGAAATCCAATTAGTAATCAATTTTAAAATTCAAGATAATAGTCAAATATGGTGTAGAGTAAATATTATATATTTTTAGATCTCTTATTATAATATGATAATTACTATTATTTTACCGTGTAATGATAAAAATAAATATTTGAAACAAATATGGTTATTACTACATAACATGTTTAAAAATAAATATCTAATTTTCATCAAATAAAAGTATTATTTTATTGTTTTAACAGCTGTTAAGTTATGATATTATTGTTTTATCATTACTTCTATCATTCATTTGACATTGATTTAATCCTCTAATTTTAATATCAAGTTTCCTAAATAGTAAAAAAATAGTCTTTAAAATATTTATTTCATATATAACAAATCTTAAAATGATAAATTTAATAATCTTGCACTTTCAGGGAACATCAAATGCATTAGAACATAATATGGACGAGGATTTTTCTCCAGTAGATGTGGATGTAAATTTAGTAAAAAACTTTCTTGATTCCTTTTCTTCCCAACAAGGCCTTCCTGGTCCGGCTTCTAATTTGCTCGGCCTCATGGGGGTGCAGTTACCACAAGATACAAAGAAGGGCAATTGAAGATACTGAAATATATGTGAGAATTGAAAAATGAAAGAAAAATTAAAATTAATAATTTGTGTGCAATTTGCGAGGGCTTAACTTTCATATTATTTAAATTTAATTTTAAAACTTTTAGCATGGGCTTAACCTTCAAATATTTAAATTTTAATTATTTTTATAATTTTAGTAGCTGCCCTTTCAGCAACGCAACTATTATTTTTTATTTATTTTTTTATATTTTTTAAGTTTGCGTGGGAATAATTCACGCTTTTCTCACACCTTATTTAATTTATTTTAATAATAAAGGTTTAGTGAAGGTTTAATGGACACTATTTAGTGTCCACTTATGGCCTTCAATATTTATTTGCAGCTAAATTAAGATACATCTACATTCCATTGTAGATTAAAAAATGTAACTTGTATTATGGTAGACAAATATATGATAAAGTTATTTATATAGGTTCTAAGATTATTTTTTTATCATTTTCATTAAGATTAAGAGGAAAAAACAATAAACATAAAGAAGAGAGAATAAATTCTATGTAAATAAATTAGATAATACAAAAATATATTAATATATACATATTTATATATTGTTCATATTTTTTATTATACATATAAATTATGTGAATATATAGATAATAAATTAAATATAAAAATACTAAATTAATAGTATTTCAAATATATATATAAGCATTTAATAATATTTTGTAAGTTAGCCTAAATTGTTTCCGTTAGAACCCTCCTTTATAAACGCAGCTTGCGTTTACATTTTCCCTTTTTTTCTCTGTAGTTGTTGAATTTTTAAAAAATTAAAATTAAAAAAATTGAGAACACAAATATTTAAATAACACAAGGACAGGTCATGTTACCTGAATTTGTACTTTTCTGGTTTTTTTTTCTCAAAATTTTTAAAGTAAGCAATTTTTTTAAAAAAATGGATAAATTATCAATTCAGAGTATGCCTTTTACACGTGAAATCAACCGTGAGTACCAAAGAATATACAATTCCTCATTGAAGTCAATTGATATACAATTCCTAATTGAACTCGTATAGATATACAATTCCTAATTTTATAATATATAAAATTAAAAAACATAAAATTTTAAAACCTAGATTTCGTATACGATTTCTATATGAAATATAAGTTTATAATATTTTAATATATATAATTATTTATTACTTTTTTAATATTTAAAATTAGAAAAAATAAATTAGATAAATTTAATTTATTATTTATATATAATTAAAGAAAATTAATTTTTATAAAATATTTTTTTAACTAAATAAGGTTTTATAAAATATATTTTTATTATATATAATTAAAGAATGTGAATTTTTAGAAAATATTTTTTTAGTATATATAATTATAAAATTAAATATATTAAGGTTATTTTAAATTCTTAATAAAATTAATGATGTGATATTTTAATAAAAAAAATATAAGTTAATTATTTTTAAAAATAATTAAAGTAAATTTAATTCATAATAAAAATTTAAGTTGGTAAAATCTTAAATTCGAAATAAAAATAAATAAATCACAAACTTTAATAAAAAATGTTAACTAGAAAGCAAACAAATAGTGAAAGAAATTACATTCTATTATTTTTTTATTTTTTTTTTTCAGCAAAGAATTAAGTAAATTAAGGGAATACTTCATGGGTATCCCAATCCTTATAAAAAAAACCAACAACGAGTATAAAAAGAAGATAAAAAGTGGCATAAAACTGCATAATAAAGAGCAGCTTGCCCAAAACACCTTTCAAAAAACCTTGGTCTACATGAGTCCCCGCATACACTGCCTTTTTGTTCCAGCATTTTATCTTTTTGTTCCAGTAATTTATGCCACATATTCTAGCGAATCTGCATCTCTCTTTCCTAACTGTTCCTTTGGCCATTAATCACTGTATACTTACACAATTTAGACTTCAAAAACTGCTTCCATACCTGCCAACATGATCATCTTCTTCTTACTAAAATTCAGCAAACAAGAAAGTTAGGTTGCACTTGCATCTACTTTGTATGCTTCTGGTATTGTTGATTTGGACAAGTTGTTCTAATCTAACATTCATTTATATAGTAAGAACATTTATTTATCTTATTTAAAAGTGACTCGTTTATTTTTTCTAAGTTTTTAAATTGATCAATAATCACTTTTATGTTTATATCACACATTTGAGAAGATAAATTAAAGATTGGATTTCAAAATCTTGATAGAGAAAAGTTTCTCATTCTTTCATGTTTCTTTTATCTTCTTTTCCCATTTTCTTTATGTCTTTGAAAGTTATATATTCCATTTGGTTAAATTAACTAAGGAATCTACAACATTTTCCTCCTGAGAAAATAAGTCAAAAAAAATTTAATAATAATAATTAGTTATTATATTAACTAGATATTATAAAAAATTATTAATAATTAAAATAATTTCTATTATTAATAAATAGTTTTTAAATGATATTTAATTAGCTACTAAGGTTTTAGTTACCATAGATAATTAGATATCAATTTAAAAGTTATTTATTAATATAAAAACATACTTTAGTGCTAATAATTTTTTTAATCTTTAAAATAATATATAATTTAGTTAATGTAGTAACTAATTATTTTATCTTTAAAATTAATTTATATTTAATAATTTTATTGTAAAATAACACCCTATATTTGTGTAACAAAACAATTGTTACACCAAATAGCAATAGAAAATGTTTTTTTGTAAATATTTAACGTAATTTCAGTAATTTTTCCAAATTTTAAGCAAAATTTTAAAACAATTATTTAAATTGATTAGACAATGGTTTTATGATATTTATAAATTATTGTACATAAAAACCATTTTTTTATGTCTAACATAAGAAAAAAAACATTTTCATATTTATTCAATTAATTTATTTTCTTTCAATTTTTTATATTATATTAATATTTTAATATATTTTGATATATGCTTCGATAAAAAGAAATTATATTATAATATATTTTAAAAATTGTAAGGTTTAACTATTTATTTTAACCAACTCACTAATTAAGGTAACAATACTCTTGATGATTTTTTTTAATAAGTTGAAGTGTTGATTTTATAGGTTAAAGTTTTACAAAAGATAATTCAAAATTTATTAGAAATTTTTTTCATTCTGAAAGTTGAATATTTTGCTTACTATTAAAAAATATCTAGCAGCATATCTCTTATATTGTGTGTATACAATGATTGTATTGAATGAAGATATGTGATGAGATGAATTAAACTAAGGTAAATATCTCCATAATATTATGATCTAGTGGTGATTTGTGATATTAAATAAAATAATCTATTAAAAAAATGATTTATAATAATTTTATTAACAATTCAAACTACGATATCTAGTGAAAAATTGAAAAAAGTTATTACATACTGTGAAACCTCCTAATACAAAGAATTATCCTGGTATAAGAAATTAAGGTTAGATTACGTAAAGTGTTTCAAGTAGAATAAACTTAATATAAGTTTTCTAGAATTTCAAATTGTAGCAAATTACCTTAATGTTATATGATGTATAATTAAATATTTTACCATTACAAGCAGCTATACTTTATAGTTGTTATGAGTTTTTATAGATTGAGATGTGTTATGATGTGATGGTATATTATGCTTAAAAAATTGTATTTATCATTCATATAATGTGTTTATATTAATTCATCCTCACACGATTATGTTATGTTCAACAATTTTATACAACTTTTTGACAAGTTTATACTATTTTTTTTTTAGAAATAATTAATGCATATATGTGACTTGATGAAATTAGAATAATATATACAGAACTTCAAAAGTTATATATATATATATATATATATATATATATATATATATTATGAGACGTTATATTACTTTATATTTTATAAGACGTTATACATTATTTTTTATAAAAAAAATATAACTAATTTCGTAAATATAAAAAGAGAGTTAAATGTACAAAACTTTACTAATATCTTAATACTTTTATAAAATATTTTTTCGTATAAAAAAAGTACATAGTACAATGGTGTAAAAGTTATATGTACAAAAAGTACATATATTTTTTATTAAAAATATACTTTATTTTTTTAAAAAAATTAGAGTTATCTTTAAGGAGTTTGAATCACGTGCTACTTTTTTGTCATTACTTAAAAATATGTTGTAATAAAAAATTAAAATTTTGCAGCAGATAAAAAGTCAAATTAAATGTGAAGTTGGGTTAAAATTATACTTGATTTTATCTCTCCTTCATTGCACGTTTGGCATTGATAAAACTACCAATGGTATATTTTTATTTTGACTCCTATATCATTTCCCACTTTGTTTTGTAATTTATTTGACTTGGTGATTCAACAATTGTAAGATACAAATTTTATTAAAATTTCATGATTTTGTAACTTCATTCATAATGATAACACTGATTAATTTGATTTTTCAACAAATCAGCCATGTATGGATGCAGAATGAATACTATGACTAACAGTAGAAGTATTTTTATTTTTTTTTTCTGTTGAGAAAAACTAGTTTTTGTTTTTGGAATGAAGGATTATAGAATTGACACACCCCAAGCGTGAAGTGTGAACATGAAGAAGTATTTAGCAAATGTATTATTATGTTACGGAAAAAGGAGACTTACTTTCATGAGTGAAAGTGATATGTATAAATTACAATAGTTCATAACTTAAATAAATTTATCATTTAATTTTATATATAGAGAGAGGTTAGTGCTTTCTACATAGTGATGCAAGAAAATGTGGCCGGTGGAAATAAAAGCCAACCATTTTGTCAATTATTTGTTAATAAAGTCAATGCCACCAAACTTGACACTCACACTCATAGCATAGACATGTGCGAATACAATTTCAATTTATATTTTAGAAAAAAAAATTGAAAAGTAGGAGTTCGTGATTGAGATAGAGCAATGTATAACTTCTTATTCTTTTTGTTAATCCAGTACAAATATTAGAATACACTTTCACTCTTACGAAGTTAGATACTTCTCATAAATAGCGTGTCGATGTTAGGTACGAGTATCCGACACTCGTATGTCATTTGTAAGATACATATATGTGAAGTATTAAATTCAAAAAGTATTTGTTAAATTTCTGATAATTCTAGTACGGTTCTAACACAATTTAAATATATATATATATATATATATATTAATTTTTTTAAAATTCAAATTTTATTGTATAAATTGTTATTATGATTATAAAAATAAGAAACAAATCTTTGTGAACTAGTAATGAAATACATTTTTCTGCTCCAAAAAATAATCTGAACATACTTGTGCACATAAATTTTTATTGTGAATTTATATAATATATAGATATGTGTTCTCGTGTCCTACATCCGTGTTCGTATCTGTGTCCTATTAGTGTCTATGTGTCAATGTGTCTGTCAGTGTTTGTGCTATATAGCTTCCACCTCCTATATTTTTATACAATAATTATCTTTGGTATTCTTTTACCAATAAAATTATTAAATAAAAAATAATTTTAAAAATTATAATTAATTAATCATTATATTAATTAAATTAAGTATTATTTTAAAAGATAAAAAAATTATTAATTTATAAAATAATTTATATAATTAATAAATAATTTTTAAAATTATATCTAATTAATTATTAATATTTTAATTATCAATTTAGATACTATATTTAAATATTAATAACTAATTAAATATTAATTTAAAATTATTTATTAATAATAAAAAAGTATATTGTATTTTAAAACATCTTTGAAATGTATCTCAGTCAATATAGGCAATTCTCATGTGTCTTTTCCGGTGGATTCCATGCCACTCTACTTTGGACCCTTTTGCAGGAGTTCGGACTGAGTGTAGTTTAAGTCCATCCAAGGGTTTGAACACACTTCTTCACTTTTCTTCACTTTTTATATTAGACGTATCAACCATAATTCATAAAAAAAAATATAAGAAGTATGAATTTAATTTATTAAATATCTTCCTCGTATGGAGATGAACCTAGAGAGCTATTGAAGTCTTCGTTTTCCTCCTTCGATCGGGTAGGTTGTTGGGTGCTTGACTGGATCCTTCTCGCCTTCGTGTTTCTTCTTCGGCTCTTAGTCTCGGACGAACACCGAATGGGATACCTGCGGAAGACACTCAAGTCAGTAAAGCGGGTGATCAGTATTCAGGTAGGTGCATAGTAATAAATGACGTATCTTTCTCCTTGGGATGTATGCTATTTATATTATTTTAATGGGCTTACCTTATTGGGTCTGATTAGTGGAGTGAATCTCACTTATGGGTGTATTACCTAATCCTTAATGACGGATTATGAGTGTTAATTGATGTATGTGTCGACCGATCTGACCGACCATGACGGTTTCTCCTATCTCGGACAAGTTTCCATGGTCTCGGCCAGATTTTTCTAATACAAGATTCAGACATTTTCATTGTTAAAAGAATGGTTTTTTTGTTTTTTAATTATCGTTCTCCGTTTAAAAAATAGAAGTAACTGATGGTAACTAATCGTGATGATGTCATTAAATATCAAGATTTAAAATAAAAATAACACGTCTATATAAAATAAAACAAAATAATTTCAGACTAAAAAGACTTATATGAAAAAATATTTAAGAATTAAGGTTAATATTAAAGTAAAACAAAATTTTAAATATTAAGATGTTTTCCATCCCTTTTTTTTCCTCTCTTCTCTATTTTCTTTCGTAGTTCTAAATTTTCAAGCACTATAATGTTGAATTTCATAAAGGAATATATAATGATGTAATGTTAGGTTATAAGAGTAGCATTAGACTTACGATGTGAATTTAGTCTCCATAATCACATACAAATTGGATTTTTGTAAGAAAGGGAGCAATGTTTCCTGATTATTATTAAAATGAGATTGATTTTGAAAAATTTTGAGTTTGGAAAGATTGTGTGACACAATTTTAAAATACAGTAGAATTGTACTAAGGTGTACAAAGTCAGGTCAATCTAATATAATTTTGATTAATAAATATTTTGTATAAGGTAGAAATATCTCTGAAATGTTTTAATTTATTGAATTTATTTATTGTTAATAAAAAATAACTAACTTTACTAGATTTATTTTTAAAAATAAAAATTGTTATTTTTTGTAAATTAATTGCTCATAAAGTTTTTCATAAATGAAAGTTGTTACAAGGTAAGAAAATCAATTCTCCAAATCTAAAGGGGATTGGGTACCAAATTTTTGAAAAGTCAACTAGTAAATAGTTTTTTATATTTTTAGTTTTTTTTTTAATTTTTGTATATTTTAGGCTTTTGGTTTAGATTTTCGATTAAGGTAAGATTTTAATACATTTTTTGAATTAATTTTCCAATTAAAAATTATTAAATCTTTCTTAGTTGGGTAAACAAACTCATAATTTTTTTCAAAATTGATATCATTTTGATAATAAACAAGAAAAATTATCCTTTTATAAAAAAAAACTATAAAACTGTGACATTGACTAACTTAAAATTTAGGAAGACGAAAAATTATTTTACACGTTAATTAGAATAAAAAATGTTAGAATTTGACTTATTAAAAAAATAGATGTTGATACCTTATTTACCACATTTTAAAAATTAGAAATTTAAATTATTAGACAGGATAAAACATTCTAACGAAGAAGAAGAATATAAGAAGAAAAAAAAAACATAGATGAAGATCAAGGTATTAATATTTAATGTTCACCTATGAAGGTTAGGGCCTATAGAAGTATTTAGAGGATTCTTCTATCTACTTTTATCGTTTTGTCGTATTGTCCTTCAATTGTCTTGTAAACTCCTCGCTCTTTCTTTCTTGCCTCGGTTCTCGGTCTTCTCGTAATCCATACTTAGAGGGTACCTGCAGAAGATACTCTGACGCTCAAGTCAGCAAAGACGTTCGGTACTCGGTTCTTAGAGCACTGTATATGATGACATACCTGATTCTTGGAATATGTGCTATTTATATTATCTTTGGTGTGCTTTCCTTATTGGGTCAAGTTAAGGAGTTGGACCGCATTTAGGGCTGCATTACCTAGCTATTAATCGCGGATTAGTTTCATTGACCTTGATTGAGCGTAATTGAACTTGTGTTGTGGCCGGCCCCACGAACGTGGGCCGGCCTTTACCTCGGTTGGCCCAATGATGGGGATCGAGGCGTGACATCAGTCGTACGACCCTCACTGATACACTTGTCCCCTAGTCTCGAGGATGATTAATCCGAAGAGTCTTTAGAGAGTCATGTGTCGGCCGAGCTTTTGAGTTTGGTGTGACGATTGGGGTTCTCGATGCCTGATGTGACGTCAGGCGGCGCCTGACGCATGACGTGATCCGCATTGATGAGGGGTTTTTTGGGCGCCCAGTGATGAGGACCGTTTGATCGAAAAGATCTAACGGTTGAGATGGTTGCGACGCTTCGTCTCTCGAGACCCTTGAGCGCTATAAATAGTGGTCCCAACAGTTTACGCTACTACTCAGACATTCTCCGAGACCCGAACACTTCTTGTCCTCCTAAGTTTTTGTATTTCGACTTTCATAACGTTAGTCATGTCTTCTCTGTCTCAGCCTATGTCTTCTTTTTCTTCTTCGGCTCCCCATTCTCCTCGTCTCATGCGTCCTTCTTCCTCTTCGTCTTCATCTTCGTCTTCTGTTTCTGACTCCTCCATGACCGAGCCTCTGTCGGTCGGTGCAATCCAAGTGTTGCACACTGTGGAGGAGGTGGCTAGAGAGGACGATCCGGGCAATGGTGTCGATCGGTCGGACTTCCTTGAGCAGGTCATCTCCCCTCAGAGATTGACTGGGTGGATCCTAAGGCAACTAGGATCACCTCTGTCTTAACGATCGAGAGCTTTGTCGTTGGAGAGTAACGCCTCGTTAAAACCTATCCGACCGAAAATCCTTCTTAGGGAAAAAACGATCGGATGAGGAAAGAGTACGCAAAATTTTATTGATGAACCATTATAAAATTTAAGGTGCGTGACATTCCACGTCCTTGGTAGAATTTTTCCTGACAACCAATCTAAGTGGTACGCCCCCCCCCCCCCAACTGCAATTTCTCATATCCGGAAGGGCCCTTTCCAGTTGGACGAGAACTTGCCTTCATTCTTCCTTGCATCCCTCCTCATCCTCCAGACGAGGTCTCTCTTCTGGAAGCTCATCGGTCAGACCTTCGTGCTGTAGCATTTCGCTACCCGAAGTTTGCATGTTGCCTCCCAAATCTTGCTCTTTTCGCGAAGCTCGTTGATCAAATCTATGTTGACTAAGGGACTTTCTTCATTCAGGGTCAGATCAAACATCTGCCTTCAAACGGTAAGCTCGCGTACCTTAACTGGGATAATTGTTTTGGTCCCGTACGTTAGGTTATACGGTGTTTCTTGGTGATCATTTGGGGGGTGTAGTGATATTCCCACAGGACTTCTAGCAGTTCTTCGCTCCATTGACCTTTTGCCTTGTCGAGCTGCTTCTTCAATTCGTTCAGGATGACTTTGTTAATAGCCTCGACCTGCCCATTGGTTTAGGAGTGTTCGACCGAGGTTGTTATGGACTTGATATCGAGGTCATCATAGAAAGATTGGAGGCCTCGATTGATGAACTGTCGGCCATTGTCAGTTATTATTGTGTGCGACACGTCGAACCAGAACACAATACTTCACCATACAAATTTTTGCACGTTCTTGACGAAAATGGATGTGAGTGGCTCGACCTCAAGCCATTTGGTGAAATAGTTGACTCCGACGAGGAGGTATTTTATCTGACCCTTTAGTACCGACCCTCTCGTCCGCAAAGCCGACAACGTGGTCATCGTACGACACCATCTCTGCCTCTGGGATCCTCATCGTCTTGAAGGTTTTCCAATAGAAAATATCTACTGAACTCCCTTGGTCCACCAACGTTTTCATGATGGTGAACTTATCGATGTCGACCGATATCACCATCGGGTTGTCCTACTGATAATCAACGCCCTTGAAATCGTAGTCAGTGAAAGTGATGGGCGACATCCTCGGTCAGAATGACACCATATTCACCTGGTGCACCGCTCTGAGGTACTTCTTCCGAGCGTTGTTGGAGCTTCCACCACCGGCAAACCTTCCGACGATGGTGTTGATGACTTCCCGGTCTTCTCTCCTCTCATTCTCTCGCGGGAGGTCTTCTCTACATGGAGTGTCATCCCTACTCGACCGACACTCAAGTTGACGGTCATCTCCTCTTGCCCTTGGAGGGAAGTACTTCCTTCGCTTCGCGGGCTAGTCCTGCCTAGGGGATCGTCTTGTACCTCGGTTACCTTGGACGAATCACTGCAGGTGCCCGACCTGGATAAGTTTCTTTATCTAATCCTTGAGGGTCTCACTTTTCTCGGTGGAATGTTCGTTGTTCTTGTGATACCGGCACCGTTTCCTACGGTTGACATTCTTTGGGCTTGATGCCTTCTTGGGTGAAGGGATCAACTCGACGATGAGAGCCTCGTCTAGGATCCTCCCCCTCTCCCTCATCAAGGGGATGTATCTTGAAATCAGTTGCTCCGGTTATCCCTGCGCCTGTCTCCCCAATTGGTTGATCGGCCCTGACGTTCCTTCTCCTCCTTCCCCTTCTCGTCGCAAGCCTTCGCCCGAGCCTAGTTGCAAAACTCTCTCAGTTCCTCCAACAGCGTGTACTTGGAAACTCTCTCCTTGAGCTTGTCCAAGCTAGCGGTCAGTTGCAGGTAGAGACTGTCAACATACAGTCTCGACCGCAAGGCCGTCAACATGTGGTGCATGGCCACGTCCGAGCTAAGGTTTTGAATGCTCATCACTACCTTGACGAATCTTTCAACAAAGTTTCTCAAAGACTCTCCCTTCTCCTGGCAGATACCAATCAAGGTAATGGAGGTCAGGTGGTGCGGTCGGCTCTTGGCAAACTTGTAAGAAATTATGTAAATTAATTTCTATAAAGTGACTCACATGACTTAGAGTTTGGGCTTTGGGCCCAAATATGATTTAATAATAATAATAGAATTAAAGGCCCATTGGTTAATGTGAGAAATATATATATGATGATATACCTAATGAAAACCTACATCTGATGGAGATTGGGTACTAAAGGCTATAGGGTTCTGTCTCTGCAAATAATAGTTGTCTCACTGTTAACCATCACGAAAGTGTGTGACAAGAACGGAATTGCAAGAGATAGATTGGGAAAAAGGAGATAAAGTAATTGCTCAAATAGGATCACTCATGGATCAAGGTAAGTGCATATTCCTTCTTGATTGTATGATTGTGTGAGAGTCATGATATGATAAGATCTATTTGTGAACATAAATTGTATGTGTTCAATTAACGTTCATTCATGTTTTGATTTACATGTGGTATCAGAGCCTTGTTGCTCATGTTGTGATTCTCCATTAATGCTTTTCCAAAATCAAAGAACCCTAATTTTAAAATATTTTCAATTTAAGAACTCTAATTTTAAAATTAGGATTTATAGATTAAGGTTTTCATTCCTCTATAATAGATCCCTAATTGTCCTAAACCATCAAAATTAAAGAACCCTAATTTTAATTAATCCCAAATTAAAGAACCCAAATTTTAATTAATCCCAATTGAAGAACCCTAATTTTAAAATTAGGGGTTTATGAAGTGTGCCTCTTTATGTCATTTTGAAAACTTTCATTAATTGAATTTTAATTCAATTGAAGAAAAATAAAACTGCAATCATCCTTTTCCCGTGACACTTTAAGTTGCGTCAGAAATTCGCAACATGATGCGTTTGGCTCAACACGTGTGATTTCTTTCCGGCACCTTAGATTAAAGCTTAATTAAAAGTGAAGGTTTTCAAGCACTATAAATTAGAACAGTGAATTAAACCTGTCTACTCCTTACGTCCATAATGGAGTAACATAGCCATGAGTCACCTATTGAATTTAATTAATGATTTATGTTAATTCATGTGCACGTCATTCGCCGAAATTTTATTGTGAATAATCTGGATAGCTTTTGGTCCCAATTTTTATTTTTATTTTTTAATTCAACTTTACGTTATTTTTATTTTTATTTTTTATTTTGTAATGTAATTTTAAAGAAATTTTGTTATGTTTTAATGTAATTTTATTTGCATTAAATTAAAGTTTAATTAAAGTTTTAATGAAATTTTATGTCATAATGTAATTTAATTTGCATTAAATTAAAGTTTAATTAATTGATTGAAAGTGAGGAATGAAAAATTATATTTCCGCTTTATGTATTTAATTTTAAATTGAAATTTTGGAATTATTTGTATGATAGATTTGTAATCACCAAAGTGATCAAATCTTTAAGTTTTATTTAATTCTAAATTAAGGATGAAATTTTATTTCATATAATGATATTATTTATGGAATTATTTGTATGATAGATTTGTAATCACCAAAGTGATCAAATCTTTAAGTTTTATTTAATTCCAAATTATGGATGATGAAATTTTATTTCAATTAATGATATTATTTATGGAATTATTTGTATGATAGATTTGTAATCACCAAAATGATCAAATCTTTAAGTTTTATTTAATTCCAAATTATGGATGATGAAATTTTATTTCAATTAATGATATTATTTATGGAATTATTTGTATGATAGATTTGTAATCACCAAAGTGATCAAATCTTTAAGTTTTATTTAATTCCAGATTACTGATAAATTTTATTCCAATTACCTATAGAATGGATGCTAAATTATTTATATATATGGGTAAATGGAAATTCATTATTATAGGGCATTATGGATCACCCAAAGGTTGATTAGTTGTCCTTATAATTAATGGATATGATTGCTGGTAGTGAGTATGTGTTATTAGTTTTGCTTGTATATCCAAAGATAACAAGTGTTTCTAGTTAATGCATACATCTTGCCAAATAAAGTTAATACTATTAGCATCATTATGTTTTGTGTATTAATGGATCTCCCAAAGGAAAACATTAGTATACATAGAATGTTTTCTGAATCTGTATAGTATGTTTAGTTTATGACTCGAAGTATTAATGTTAAGCATGTGTGATTGCAGTATCTGTTCCTGTAGCCTTACATTCGCAAGTTACGTCTGTTCCAGTCTTTAATGCTTATTATGTATGTTTTGAATCAAACTTAACTGAAGTTCCACATAATTCTTGGTGGATTGATTCTGGATGCACAACTCATGTTTCTAACATGATGCAAGGATTCCTTTCAACCCGAAGCATAAAGCCAAATGAAAAGTTTGTCTTCATGGGGAATAGAGAGAAGGTTCCAGTGGAAGCAGTCGGGACTTATCGTTTAATCCTCGACACTGGATTTTATTTAGACCTGATGGATACTTTTTACGTACCTAGTATATCTAGGAATTTAGTGTCATTGTCTAAACTTGATGTTGCCGGATACTCTTTTAAATTTGGGAATGGATGTTTCAGTTTATATCAGCGTACCTATTTGATTGGATCTGGTACTCTTTATGATGGATTATATAGATTGAATCTCGATAATCTATACGCTGAAACTCTTATGACCTCGCATCATAATGTTGGCATTAAACGTAGTTTAGTGAATGAATGTTCTGCTTTCTTGTAGCACAAACGTTTGGGACATATTTCTAAAGAAAGGATGGAGAGATTGGTAAAGAATGAAATACTTCCAAGTTTGGATTTTACTGATCTAAATGTATGTGTGGATTGTATTAAAGGCAAACAAACAAAACACACAAAGAAGGGAGCCACAAGAAGTACTTAGCTTCTTGAAATTATACACACTGATATAAGTGGACCTTTTGATGCAAGTTCTTTCAATAAAGAAAGGTATTTTATCACCTTCATTGATGATTTTTCACATTATGGTTATGTCTATTTACTGCATGAAAAATTGCAAACGGTGAATGCCTTGGAAGTTTATATAAATGAAGTGGAAAGGCAATTAGACAGAAAGGTGAAAATTGTCAGGTCAGATAGAGGTGGTGAATATTATGGAAAATATGATGAAAGTGGACAACACCCTGGTCCGTTTGCTAAGTTCCTTGAGAGACGTGGTATTTGTGCTCAATACACAATGTCAGGTACACCACAACAAAATGGTGTTTCATAAAGGCATAATCGAACCTTAATGGATATGGTTAGGAGCATGTTAAGTAAGTCAACTGTACCTGTTTCATTGTGGATGTATGCTTTAAAAACTGCCATGTATCTGTTGAACAGGGTTCCTAGTAAGGCAGTTCAAAAGACACCTTTTGAATTATGGACAGGAAGGAAACCCAGTTTGAGACACCTGCATGTTTGGGGATGTCAGGCAGAAGTCAGACTATACAATCCGCAAGAGAAGAAATTGGATGCAAGAACAATCAGTGGATATTTCATTGGTTATCCAGCAAAGTCAAAAGGGTATATGTTTTACTGTCCTACCCATAACACAAGAATTGTTGAATCTGGAAATGCACGGTTCATTGAAAATGGTGAAACCAGTGGGAGTAATACTTCACAAAATGTGGAGATTAAGGAAGTTAGAGTACAAGTTCCTTTAACTAGTACCTTTACTTCAAGTATTGTTGTTCCTAATGTAGTTGAGTCACGCAACGATGAAGAAGAACAACAAATTAATGATCATGAAGAAAACAATGAACCTGTAGTAGAACAACCACAAGAAATAGTATTAAGAAGATCTCAAAGAGAAAGAAAGTCTGCTGTTTCGAATGATTATGTGGTTTATCTACAAGAGTCAGAAAATGACTTAAGTATTGATAATGATCCAGTTTCATTTTCAGACGCCGTCAATGATGATAATTCTGATAAGTGGTTAGATGCCATGAAAGATGAGCTTAAATCAATGGCAGAGAATGATGTATGGGACCTTATAGAATTGCCAGAAGGATGCAAGAGAGTCGGGTGTAAATGGGTCTTTAAGACTAAACGTGACTCTCATGGCAATATCGAACGTTACAAGGCCCGACTTGTTGCCAAAGGTTTTACTCAAAAGGATGGCATTGATTATAAGGAGACATTTTCACCTGTTTCTAAGAAAGATTCCTTTAGAATTATCATGGCATTAGTAACTCATTATGATCTTGAGTTGCATCAGATGGATGTCAAAACTGCTTTTCTGAATGGGGATTTAGAAGAGGATGTTTATATGGACCAACCAGTGGGGTTCATTGAAGAAGGAAAGGAACACATGGTGTGTAAACTTAAGAAATCAATATACGGGCTTAAACAGGCTTCTAGGCAATGGTATCTTAAGTTCAATGATACTATTGTGTCCTTTGGGTTTAAGGAAAACATTGTTTATCAGTGTATATACCTGAAGATCAGTGGGAGCAAGTTTATATTCTTGATTCTATATGTTGATGATATCTTGCTTGCAACTAATGATCTTGGTCTATTAAGTGAGACTAAGAAGTTTCTCTCTAATAACTTTGAGATGAAAGATATGGGTGAGGCATACTATGTGATAGGAATTGAAATATTCCATGACAGATCACAAAGACTGTTAGGTTTGTTTCAGAAAGCATATATTAATAAATTTTTAGAGAGATTCAGAATGGATAAATGTTCGACATCTCCTGTTCCAATACAGAAAGGAGACAAATTTAGCCTCATGCAATGTCCAAAGAATGATTTGGAACGGAAACAGATGGAGAATATACCTTATGCATCTATTGTTGGGAGTTTAATGTATGCTCAAACTTGTACACGACCAGATATTAGTTTTGCAGTTGGTATGCTTGGTAGATACCAGAGTAATCCAGGATTGGATCATTGGAAAGCTGCAAAGAAAGTTTTAAGATACTTGCAAGGAACGAAGGATCACATGCTTACTTATAAAAGATCTGATCACCTTGAGGTGATTGGATATACAGATTCAGATTTTGCTGGCTGTGTGGATACACGAAAGTCTACATTTGGTTATGTGTATCTTTTAGCCAGAGGAGCGATTTCATGGAAAAGTGCGAAGCAGTCAGTCATCGCTACATCCACTATGGAGGCTAAATTTGTGGCATGCTTTGAGGCCACAGTTCAGGCTAATTGGTTGCGAAATTTTATTTCAGGACTTGGAATTGTTGACAGTATTGCCAAGCCGCTGAAAATTTATTGTGATAACTCCGCAACAGTCTTCTTTTCTAAAAACGACAAGTATTCCAAAGGTGCTAAACATATGGAATTGAAATACTTTGCCGTTAAAGAAGAAGTTCGGAAACATAAAGTGTCAATAGAACATATTAGCACTGATCTTATGATTGTTGACCCTTTAACAAAAGGGTTACCGCCCAAAACATTTACTGGTCATGTTGTAAATATAGGCATTATGTCTACTAGTGAATTATGAATGTTGTTAATGCTTATTTGACACTCTGAGCTCATTGATAAATAAAGTTTCTGAAATTTATGTTGTTTTCTACTTTATGTATATGCATGCAAATTATGTTATTATGGTGTGGAAAACAAATTATGTTGTTATTGATGACAATGACATTATGTTTGAACCTATTATGAATTTCTCACTATAAAGTCATATTAAGGAGAAAGAATGATATAGTAGTACATGGAAGGAAATGTGTTGATTCAAATGACATGTAACCGCCATGACTCTTATTATTTCTGTATTCTTGATTATGAATAATGATAGAACCAATTTATGTAAGGCCTTTTAAATGCGCATTTATGTCATTATTAAATCATGAAAGTATTATAACTCATATGAGTCAAGTGGGAGAATGTAAGAAATTATGTAAATTAATTTCTATAAAGTGACTCACATGACTTAGAGTTTGGGCTTTGGACCCAAATATGATTTAATAATAATAATAGAATTAAAGGCCCATTGGTTAATGTGAGAAATATATATCTGATGATATACCTAATGAAAACCTACATCTGATGGAGATTGGGTACTAAAGGCTATAGGGTTCTGTCTCTGCAAATAATAGTTGTCTCACTGTTAACCATCACGAAAGTGTGTGACAAGAACGGAATTGCAAGAGATAGATTGGGAAAAAGGAGATAAAGTAATTGCTCAAATAGGATCACTCATGGATCAAGGTAAGTGCATATTCCTTCTTGATTGTATGATTGTGTGAGAGTCATGATATGATAAGATCTATTTGTGAACATAAATTGTATGTGTTCAATTAACGTTCATTCATGTTTTGATTTACAAAACTATGTCTCGAACTTGGAAATCAGTGTCGCGAAGCTATCGACGAAGTTGGGAGGGAGCTTTGTGAATCAGCTAAGATTTCCTCCCTTCAACGACGTGGGAAACACTCGACACAAGACCGTATCGTCCGAGGTATACAAGTTCATGTGCATAGTGTACGCATCCATGTGCTCATCTGGATCGGTCATGCCATAATAGCGATCCCTGTTGAAGCTTTTCCATTTATCCGACAGTGGAACTTCGATAATAGAATTGGTGAAAGGGTGTCGACGCACCGAATCCAAGGTGTCGGTCGTGCGGACCGACTTGTTAGGACAGGACTCACCATCCATCTCCTGAGTGGGGGCCTTGTCCTTGGTCTCTTCAACCGCTCTCGGGTTGAGAGGGGAGGTGAATGACCTATCGACAAGGTTAGTCAACACAATGGATGGTCCTCCCTCGACCAATTTCTTCTTCATATCCTCGTTCTCCCTGCGGAGATCTTGGATCTCCTGCTCGTTCTTCCTGCTCACTTCTTCATTTCTCCTCCTTAGCCCAACCATCTCTCTTTGTAGACACAACAACGTCATCTGGTTAGCTTCGATTATCCTCTCATGTTTGTCATGCTACGGGTTGATACCATCTACTAGCGTTCTTTACTCGATTTTTCTCGATCCCACAGTGGCACTAATTGTTCTCGTATAAGGGTTGGGGCCTAGAGAACTATTGAGAGGATTCTTCTATCTCCTTCTATCAGTCGGTCGTACTGTCCTTCAGCTGCCTTGTAAACTCCTCACTCTTCCTTTCTAGCCTCGGTTCTCGGTCTTCTTGTAATCCAAACTCGGAGGGTACCTGCAGAAGGCACTTCGACGCTCAAATCAGCAAAGACATTCGGTACTCAGTTCTCAAATTACTGTATATGATGTCGTACCTAATTCTTGGAATATGTGTTATTTATATTACCTTTGATGGACTTTCCTTATTGGACCAGACTAAGGAGTTGGACAACGTTTAGGGTTGCATTACCTAACTCTTAATTGCAAATTAGTTTCGCTGATCTTAATTAAACGTAATTGGACTTGTGATGTCAGTCGACCCACGGATCTTTACCTCGGTTGGCCAGTAATGAGAACCGAGGCGTGACAAAGTCGTACGGTAATCACCGTACAAAATATATTATGTTTTTTTAAGAAATGTTATATGTTTTGTAAAATATATTAATATTTTATGTTACTAGAATTAACCTAATTATTGTGTCTTCTAACAAAAATTCTGGATCTGCCACTCTCTATAACTCGAGTACAGTCGGATATGTTGATTAATTAATATTTTTAATCACATAAATTAAAATAATTATTTTTAAGTATTTAATTGATTATTTAATATTTTAATAAAATAAATTAAGATAATTATTAGTTTTTATATTTTAAATTATTTTAAATAATTAAAATTTTAATTTATAAGTATTAATGATTAGATCATAGCATTTATAGTGTACAACAAAAACAATACCTTGTTTTGGAGTATCGCAACTTTTAACATAACCAATGCCAAATAAATAAATAATTTACAAATTTTTTTTTAGAAGATGAAACAATTAATAAAATGTTATTTTCATTGATTTACTGATGAAGCACATGCATCGTCACCGTAGAGTGTGACTATTTGTAAACGGAAAAATTAATGTATAGAAATGATTTTTATTAAAAATAATGTCAACGGTTCACAAACAGAAAACAGAAGCGTTGACAAAATACATTATTATCAATTATTATTAACAAGAAATGGAAGCAAAATCTACTTTTGTTACTGGTTTAAGGAAAAATGAAAAAAAAAAAAAAGAACTTCTATTTAGACCAGCTAGAACACTTCTAAAACAATAAGAAAAATAAATTAAAATTATTTTTTAATAAAGTAAAAATAAAAAGTAGATAAATTATATAAGAGAAGTTCTATAAATTAGTTTCATTTTATTAAGAAATTTATTTATTTTTTTCTTTTTTTTTTGAATTAAACTGGTAACGAACTATTAGTTAAATAGATTATGACACCAGTTATGATGGGGCTAATGCTTTTTTAAATAACCCTTTGTTTATATTAACATGTTTTTAAATATAATTTTTTTATAAAAAATTTTATATTAAATATCATTATACAACTTGATATTTTTTAATAAACTGATATATTAAATAATAATAATTATTTGTCATCACATGAAAAAAAATTATTATTATTGAAAAAATATAAAAAATAATAAATTTGATATAATCATTATTAAGAAGTAATATAATTTGAATAGTATAAAAGATTTTAATTTAGTTTCAATTTTAGTTAAAATGAATTAATGTGTTTCTATTAAATTTATATTAATGTTGTTAAGAGAGTCACTCTATGAGCATTTTAACGTGGTACAGACGATGAAAATGTTCGCTAAGATTTTGTTGTTGCAGCTTTTCCCTTGTGGCGATTCCACTTCTAATCATTGTCCAACAACCAGTGGCGGAGCATGGGTTGTCTATGGAACGGGTTGAAAGAAAGTATAGGTGGTCTAGAATCAACCAAAAACAAAATTAAAACTTATCTAAATAAAGGATAACTGAAAAAATCGAAAACTTTGGATTATTTTAGATTTTTTTTCTAAAAATCAAGCTGTTAAATTTGATTTGCGGTTTGAATTTTTAAGACAGGCCTAAACGAAAAACAATTGCAATATGCCTTTAATATTATTATTGTTAAGTTATATATATTTTAATCTAAACATTTTTTAAGAGTTTTTTTTTCTATAAAATATATTTGATTTGTGAGTTTTTCTGTTATTAACACTAGTGGAACAAAGTCGTCGCCTACATTTATCTATTTTTTAATTTTTATTATTTATATATATATATTCATATTTAATATTAAAATTTGAATAAATAATGTTATTATTTATACACTATATTAACAATATAAATTTATAATATATTTTAATAAATATTAATATACATGAGAAGACAAATAAATTATCTAAAATATAAATTTATAATATATTTTAATAAATATTAATATACATGAGAAGACAAATAAATTATCTAAATGCATCTACTCATATATATTGTGAAGGAATATATATGATAAATTTACAAATATTTTTAATTTTAAAAATAAAGAAAATTAGCTTATATCAAAAAAAGAGTTTTCAAAGACAAAGAGACCAAAACTCAAAATCAAATTGTTTCATGATTAATTTGAATTAAATTGAAATTTAAAAAATAATAAGAAGTATTATGTCATAAATCATAATCAATCAGATTAAAAACAATTAACAATGTAAAGTCAAGCACAAATTTCATAAATTCAATTCAAAATTTGATAATAGTAGTTGAAAAAAAAATAATCTAAAACATCAGCGTATCAATTTCTCCAAATAATAATAAATAAAATAAAATTTTAAAACTAAAACTGTTTTATTAATTACTAAAATTATAAAATAACAAAATAACTAAAGTAAATTAATGAGATAAAATATTAATAAAAATAAAATAGAAATAAAATTTTATACACAAAAAACCGTTATAGAAAATCCTCCTATAGATTATCAATTTCCCTGGAAGATAACTAACTTTATAATCTTATTTAAGTTGTTGTTGCATTAAAATTTTATTAAATAATAATTAATTTAAAAATAAAATTTAATTAATTATTCTATTGACTAAGTTAAATATTATTCTTTTAAATATTTTTATTATTTATAAAAAAATTATAAAATATTTTAAAAACATTTATTAATATTATGACTACACATAAAACTTTTAATCTTTAAGTTATATAATAAAAATTACTTTAAATATTAATAATTTTTTAATTTATAAAATAATAACTATTCTTACAAAGTTTAAAAAATATATATATAATAATTAATTATTATTTTTATTTCAAATTAGTTATTATTTAATATTTTTTTAGTGTTATATTTTTATTTTTATTAAGTTGATCTAAATTTTTTATTCGTATTTATAATGATCGTAACTTTTAATGATATTAATTTTATTAGTGTTTTTAAGAATTAAGTTTAGAGTGAAAAAAGTGATTATAATTTTATTAGTTTATTATCTAGTATATTTATTAGATTTTAAGTAACATATTTTTTATTATGATATTTTTATTTAAAAGATGAAAAAAGAGAGTAAATTTTTAATAAAAACGAATTAGAAATTAAAAACTGCAACAACCAAATGGTTCTGATTTTTTTTTTCTTTCAAATCAAACTAAACCTAACTACACGTATACTTTCCCACAAATAGAACTAGAGTTTTGGAATTCTTTTTATTGTATGTGGGTTTGCATTTGGGAAGAAATTTAAAGAGTGAATTTGTAGTGATTTGAAAGGTAAATGATGTTGTTTGGATTGGTTGATATGTTAGAGTAATTTGTGAGAAAAATTTATTGAAGTTGGTGACTTATAGAATGGTTGTGTAAAAAAAATTAATTTTTAAAAATTTGTAAAATGTAAATTTATAAATTTATCCTTTTTAAAAATATTTGAATAATAAATTAATTTAAATATTTATTTTTTATAATTAATAATAATATTATATAATAAATAACTATATTTATTTTTATTAATAATATTATTAAATATTTGTACAAATAAAATTAACTATAATTTAACTTTTTAATAATATTATGAAATTTTTTACTAATTATAAATAATAAAAATATAATTATAATAACAATATTTAATATTATCACTTTCCTGCTTGTAAACTTCCACGGCCCCAGAAACAAACAGGGCATAAAGTCATGGTACTCTATGGGAGACAGAGAAATCAAATGGTTATATCACCCAAATTAATGACAATAATTCATTTAAAAACATAAACTTTTAAACATTCAATAATTTTTTTTAATAGAATCCCAATTAAAAATCTCAAATTAAATTAAATAAACATTTTTTTTCAGTTTTTATATAAAGACAAAAAAAACATAAGCAATAACAATTAACATTTAACACCTGACCTCAATCTACAGGACAGCACAATCAAACACAAACTCATTTCTAAGATCTAAAAGTTCTAAATATTTAATGAAATAATTTTTTTAATCTGAATTAAATTCAAATATTTAAAGTTATAGAAAGCTTCAAACTTAATTTTTTCAACTTATTAATCCAAAATAAAATATCTAATTACTACAAATTAAATACTATTGCTCATAAAAAAATTTAAATACTACATAAATTTATTTAATAATTTAAAAAATATTTAATTATACTATTCATAACAATATATAATTATAAATAATAAAATTAGTAAAATAATAAAATAAAATTATAAACAAAATATATATAGTTATATAAAATAACAAAGATATATAATAATAAATATTATTTTCATAAATATTAATATATTTAATCAATTTATTTAAATTTAACACAAAATTATTTTTATTATATTTTTTTTTTATTAAAAAATACAAATAATTATGAATATTATGTATTAAAAAAAATTAATTAACTCAAACTTAAAAAAATATATCATAATTTATTATTTAAATATTTTTCAATAATAATGATAAATTTATAACTCTATATTTTAAATCTTTAAAATAATTTATAAATTTGTGATGATAAATAATTCTGAAATACACCATTAAAGTTGATAGAACATTAAAGTTGATATAAATGTATAAATGTAAACGCATTGGTTATTGATGTGAATCCATGGATAAATTATTGATGTGAATAACGCGGTCTCAGAGACCACACATTGTTTGACGGTCTCGGTCGCTGTTTCTGGGAAGCAGCAAACATGGAAACAAAGTTGAAAACATTCTCATCTCGAAGGCCTCCTCTCCACTATATATATCCCACCCTGCTCTCACCAAGCACAGAAAATCATTACCTGCAAACACACCAACACTACATACAATAAGAAAAAAGAAAGAAAAGGATCAAAAACCATTCTTTATTCTCTCCCTCCTCCATTACAACCTCAAACTTTCCAACCATGGACAATATTGTTGAGGACTACGACCATTTCCTTGACTCCTTCTTCCAAAACGAAGAGCTTGATAGGTAATCACAGTTCACAACATTTTCCTTACTCCATACATCACTTAATTAATCAATTCTTCATCATTTTTTCCACGTTTTTTCTTCAGTGTGATTTCACTGGATATATAAACTTGTGTAATTAATATGAAGGAGATTGAATAAGTAATTAAAATAATTGGTGATGTGACATGCAGCTGGGCAATGGATGAGGCGGCGTTGTCCGGGTACTATGATTCAAGCTCTCCGGACGGTGGTGCTTCATCGGTGGCGTCAAAGAACATTGTTTCGGAGAGGAATAGGAGGAAGAAGCTGAACGAAAGGCTCTTTGCGCTTAGAGCAGTGGTCCCCAATATCAGTAAGGTATATGCTCATAGTGTGGAGAAAACCCCACAGATAAAGTCAGATATTATTGTTCATTTCGCTTTCAGAAAAAAAGTATATAGCTAGCTAGAACCTATAGGAGACACGTATTGTGTGCATTAATTTATTTGTTGATGGCGAATTTGTACAGATGGATAAGGCTTCTATCATTAAGGATGCTATTGAATACATCCAGAACTTGCATGAGCAAGAGAAAAGAATCAAAGCAGAGATTTTGAATCTCGAATCTGGGAAGCTCAAAAACCCAACCTATGAATTTGATCACGACCTCCCTGTTCTCCTCAGGTCTAAGAAGAATAGAACAGAACAGCTATTTGATTCCGGCACTTCAAGAAATTCCCCTATTGAATTAATTGAGGTATAACACCAACTCATCATCACTCTTTTAATCATTTTATTTATTTGAAGTTTTTGTAAACTTTTTTATCCCTTTATATAATATAGTGCTATTGACTGGTGAATGGCAGCTGAGGGTTACGTACATGAGAGAGAAGACGTTTGTGGTGAGCTTGACATGTAGTAAAAGGACAGACACGATGGTAAAACTGTGTGAGGTGTTCGAATCTTTAAAGCTGAAGGTCATTACAGCCAATATCACTTCTTTTTCAGGAACACTTTTGAAGACAGTCTTCATCGAGGTTAGTCTCCCATTTTGCCCTTCTTCTAATTTTTAATATTCACTTCTTGCTTCTTCAAGTACAAATATTGAATTAAGTTGCTACTTAATCATACAAATTTAAATCAAATAAATTCTACACTCATAAGTTAACCTATATAAGAAATTTCATGTCATTCAAAACCTTAAAAAACTACCTCTTTTTTCTTGTATTTTGTTTATCTCATCTCAGTCATACATTGTTTAATTCTGCGTAGTGTCTCAATTGAGTTTGTTACAAGAAATGCCCTACATGCATACTATACTACATGATGGGAAACTATATGAACCACTTAAGTAAATTGGAAAACCCCGCATTTATTGGTATTTTAGGGTCAATGATGATAATTATAAGGAACGGCGTTTGACAGTGGATGATGAATATTGTGTTTTAAACATCTCCCTCACCTATTCACAATCTGTTGTGACAACTTTAATGGGAGAAACTTTTTGATGTTTGGAAAAATGTGTTTAACATGTTATTGTCCCCATTTGAGGTATTTGGGATAAAAGGAATTACCATATTTTCTAAACGTGTAAAAAAATTGATAAAAAACAAAATAAGACAAAAAGAAATAGAAAATATTATACTACGTATAGTAATACCATGATTGCCTTCTCAAGTTCGGATAAGCTGGATATTTGATTATCTTAGCAAAGGCCATTGAAAGATTGATGAATAATAGAATTATATTTATTGTTATTGAGAACAAGAAATTTACTTTTTTTAATATTTAAGTTTTCACCTCATGAATTAAAAAGTTTCAGCTTCATTTTTTAGAGTTACACATATCTTTTCTTCAATCTTTCCAAAAAAAATTCAAATTAACCTCTTGAAACTTTAAACTATCAATGTTGATATTTTAAAGACTTTTTTATAAGTCAATCCTTTCAATATAAAATCTACCATTAAGTTATTATCAATTAAAAATTTGAAATGTCACCATATTTATTTTTGTGGAGAGCTGCAGAATAACATAATTTTTTTTGGATGAATTAATTTCTTCATAGATTAAATTAATCTTTTAGTCTTTAGAGATTTTAATAAAAAAATGTTAAAGTTGGTAGAATAAAATCTTTGAAGAACTAATTAATTTGGTCTTTATAACTCTTGGAAGACAACCTGCATAATTTATAACTTCAAAAAACTAAACAAATAAGAATTGCTTTTCATTGGAAAGAACTGTTGGAGGAGGAACTTTCTTCCTTCAATAAATTCACCGTCTATTAATTTATGCTCAATTAATTCTCATTTAACAATACTCATAACACTGTCTTTATCATTTTGTCTCTTCCTTCACTCATATTAGGATAAAATGTAAGAAATTTTATATAATTATGGGTTATTTAATAATTTCAAAATATCTCTCACTACATTGGAACTGTAGTGATTTTAAAAAGAATGCAAGTGGCTGATTTCCTTTATAGATATAAGATACGTATGGTATCATGATTTATATATATATATATATATATCACTACTAGAAAATAATTAAATAAAAATTAATTTTAGAAACAAAAAATAATTTATCACTATAAAAAAAAATCAGTATTATCTATGGTTTCTTACTTATAGATCTGAATCTGTAGGTAAATTCAGTTTACCTATAGATATTACCCACAGATTTGAATCTGTATGTAAATTCGTAGGTAATTTCAGCATTACCTGTCATTACTCAGAGATATCTATTACTTATAAACTATTATCCATGGATCTTTATTACCTATAAACTATTATCCATGAATCTCTATTACCTATAAACTATTATCCATGGATCTCTATTACCTACCAACTATTACTCACGAATCTTTATTATCTACTAACTATTATCCACAAGTCTCTATTACATACCAACTATTATCCACAAATCTCTATTACCTACCAACTATTATCCAAAAATTTCTATTACCTACCAACTATTACCCACAAATCTCTATTACCTATCAACTTTTATCATAATAATTATATACATAATATTAAAAATATTATTATAATATAAATAATTATAAAATTATAACTAATATTCATAAATAATAATAATCATAATTAATAAGTATACATATTATTAATATTATAAAATTAATAATATGAATATTATTATTATTAATTATATTAATAGTATTAGTAATATTAATAGTATTAATGATATTAATAATATGAACAAAATTTATATATTAGTAATAATAATTTTAATAATATAAATAATATTAATAGAACTAATATTATTTATAATATTAATGATATTAAAACTATTTATAATATTAATAATATTTAATAATAATCATAATATCACAACAAAATTTGATTGGTGTAATGATTAAAACTTCTTAATTAAATATCAATTTAATAATTATTTATCAACAATAAAAAATAGTTTATGTATCAATAAATTTTTTAGTCTTTAAATTAAATTAGTATCTAATTTAGTCAATATAGCAATTAATAATTTTTTTATCTCTAAACTTAATTTTTATTTAATAATTTTCTTGTAATATATATATATATATATATATATATATATATATTCATATTTTATATTATTCTTGTAATAATCTTATTTTATATGCATATATTCTTATTATCTTTAACTATATTTTAAAACTATAATATTTTAAACTTTAAAAATTTCATTATGCTATATATACAATAATAAAAAATATTAAAAATAAATTATTAATACATTAAAAATTATTACTCACATTACTACTTTATTATACACTTTACACTTGTTGTTTTTTATACCAATTTGCAATTTATATTATTTCTCCAATAATTTTTTTATTCAAACCACAAATTACACACCAAATAGATTTAACTTGAATAAAATGTAAAATTAAAATTAAAATAAATTTTAATTCATTGAAATAAGATAATATAATAAAAAAATATCGACAAACAAGAAGAAACCCCTCTACCTTTTGAAAATCAATTCATCCTTTCGGTTTTTTGCGGTTTTAAGGTTTCGTGTTGAGGTAGTGATGCCTGACCTGGTTTTAAGTTTTAGTTTTACGTAATGAAATCTGTGTCCTGCAATAGGCAGTATATACATAGCTCTATAATTGGTTAAAGATTTTTTTTATTAGTGAGAGGATAATATCTATTTAGCCTAATTGAAATCTCGTATACCTTTCAACAAAATTCTTATAATTCAGAATACTAATTACACTTGGTCTAGAAATAAATACTCCATTTCATGATATACGAGAGTGAAGAAGTATAAAAAGAATCAAAGTGGCCCCATTATTCTGAAAATTTGGACCAACAACGCATATTCTAGAATGATTCGTGGGATTGATTGATTATAATGGAAATGGTTGTTGTCTGTTTTGTTGCATTGTATCTGGACTGGACTATTTGCGTGCCAAATCCAAATAATCTATTTCTCACTTTCCTAATTCAGTTTCTCCAAAATTTCTAGCTATATGGCAAAAACAGAAACTATACTGTTTTGTTTCCTGTTTTTGTTATAGTACGAGTTGAAGGAGACAAATTGCAACTTTAGAATAATATTAATTTGGTTGGTAGATGCAATGCCCATAATAACAAAAAAGACCAAGAGTTGAAAACGTGCCTTGCAAGAGAATACAAAATCAGCGTCTTCTTCGCAAGTCATCACGCACTACAATTTTCAGCACGTTGATTTCAAATTTTAAATTTAGGAAACATTCCAATCCTATAATTTTATGTGGTGTTAATTTTTCTTTCTGGCTTTAACAAAAATTAATCTTTCTACACTCCCTTTAATTATTAGGGTCTCCAATATTCTCCATAACGTTCTCGTCATTCAGATGATGATCTACTTTTTCTTCTTCCATTTCCTCGTATCTTCAACAAAAAAATCATTGCGACGACATATATTGAGTGGTAGGGGATTCGCACTGATTATCATGTCGTTTATGAAATTTTTCCATAAATAAATAAATTAAAAAATAACACTTGAGATTTATTTCAACCCTTATAAATTTATTTAACTTCTCAATCTCTCCATTTAACTAACAAATGCAAAACTACGATAAACCCTCAAAACAGAAAAAAACAACATGCATCTGCATAACCACTACACTAATTCAGAACTGCATAATTATGCAGTGCACACCAAAGAAAACATGCATTCTCCATGCTTGGAACATATATAGAGTTCAACTGCTGCATAAATATGCAGTATTATCAGACCCTCTTCTTCCAATTCTGCTGCATAAACGTTTCCACGAAAAATCTGCAGCACTTGCATAAACCAGCCTAGCACTGAAGATCGAGTGAGATGCCCTAGATATTAATTTTAGGGTTGGCTGTTGGTGGAACTAATATAAGTTCTTCTACAACTAACTTCTCCCTTATGAGAAAAAATTTTAAAAAATGAATCTTTCATGAATTAAAATTAACTTATATGCCATGTAACAAATTAGTTTTTTAAAAATTATTTAAAATATTTTCTAAATTAATTTAAGTCATAAAATAATTTTTCTTTTACTTCTCTCTCAAATAAAAAATTCGTCTAGACAAATATTTTAAAAAATAAACGGAATCTTGACATAGGTGTATGAGTGTTCTTATTTAAACTAGAAAAGTTAAAAGTTCAACATAGGAATCCAAATGTAATTATGATAATCTTTATCACTTCACGAATTTGATGTTAATAAATCAAGCTTAATATTGATTTTTTTTTAATATTTTAATTATTATAGCTATCTTTAAAATATGCATCACCCCGTACAATCACAAATATAATTAAAAGTCAAATTAAGAATTAATAAAAATTAAGTTAGTGAGTATTTTTCCTGTTTATAATTTTAGTGTAGATAAAAAGAATATTTGTTAAGGGTTTGAGTTTGCTGAAATACCTTATTCATATATTTTATTTATTTTTTACTATAAAAGAATAGTTTTGTATGTAAATTAACTTATGTGTCGATAGAACTTGAGGTAATATTGACTCAAGTTATTTTAATTTTTTTTTAATTGGATTTGAAAATAAATACTTTAAAAATTAAAGAGCATAAAAGGAAATCAGAATATAGCTTTAAAAGTAAACTAAATAATTTTTTAAAAGAAATTGCATACCGTAGTCTGATTTTTTTTATTCTAAACTAGTTAATGTAAGATAATGAAATGAAGATTTAAATCCAAAAAAAAAATAGTTTACAAATAACATTATTTTAATAATTTTCATTTTAAACTTTATTGTAAAAGTAAGACAAAAGTTAAATTAGCTTTTTAATTACATAAATTGTAACAACGACATAAAGAGGGTGATCATTGCGACAATAGTCACGTCAACTTATCTTCCCATCTAAGCAAAAGAAAATTGGTTTTGAATGCAGGCATTAATGTTTATTTAATTCAATAATTGAAGTCCTAATCAGATTGATTAGGAAACGAATTGGTCGAATCCAATGCAAAAGTCTACAATTAATTGAAAAATGACAACGTTCTTAAACCTTTATCTTTAACACATCCATTAATTAAGTTTAACAATTAGATCAATGAAGATTCATGTTTGATGTGTATAAATTAATATAATATTTTCATACCAATAAGTGCGTTTTGTGTTGCTTTTTTAATTGTTTCATATGTTTGCAGGCAGATGAAGAAGAGAAAGATATTTTGCAGATAAAAATTCAGACAGCAATTTCAGCACTGAATGGTGCTCAAAGCCCAATGAGTATCTGATTCTAATGAAGAAACGAGATCGATCAAAGCTGAAAATGTTCTGTGGAGGGTCTTTTTTTTAGTGAATCAGTGTGAACAACGTTTGCAAGTGTTCTTCTTTTTCATTTTCTATGTCGATAGCCTCTCACGTTGTAAGCTTTACGTACGTTGCCTTCAATGGAATCCAATTTTCATACTTTCAACGATAAAAATAGCTTTCAAAAGCAAATAATGTCACAAAAGAATGGATAAAAAAATCATTAAATAAAATTTAATTAATTATTAAATTAATTAAATTAAATATTGTTATAAAAATTTAAAAAATTATTTATATCTAAAGTAGTTTATATTATTAATAAAATTTATAAATTAGTTTCTAAATTGATATTAAATTAGCTATCAAGATTTTAGGCCTTTCATTGATATCCTTTCAATGGTAATAGGCTTCCATCTAGTCTGTTCTTATAATTCTTTATTAATAGATATAGTCTACCTATGTATCGTTTTTGTCAACATATGAGTTTTGGTCTAGTCCTCACATATTTTTGTATTTTCTTTCTTTTTCTTTTTTTTAATAATATTTTTTTTCATGTGATGGCAAATGATTGTTGTTACTTGAGGTGTCAGCCTAGATGAGATGTTAAGTAGCATAGTGATGCCTAACATGAAAGCTTTTTATAAAAAAAAAAAATTTAGGTACCAACAATTTCTTGTAATATACTAATCTTTAATACACAAATATGTAATGTTTGATTTATATTTTGGTGATCAATTGTTATCACACAATAAAAAGTTCTAAAGAAGTTTGTGAAGTAATAAAGCACTACCATTAACTCTATTTTTTTTTTGTAAGAAGGTTGTTTTAAAAACAAGCTAGCTACAGTTTATAACTTAATTTATAGAAGTATCTGTATTCATCTCACGTATGATCATTTAGAAGAATCTATCAGTGTGATCATTTACAGGAATCGATCAGTTATTTGTGTTTTCACTTGTCGTGTGGCTAACCAAATTTGGAATATATGTGATAACTGGATAGGAATTATATTAGTGCATCATAATACATGCTAAACTACATTTTCTAGGTTATGTGTACAGTAAGGCTTAATAGAAAATACAATCAAATTTGAAAAATTGTGTGGATTACTCTCTAGACTACTTGAACTCATAAAAATGACGTTATTTTTAACAATCATTAATCAGATGTTATACAAGTCTTTATGATGATTTAGATAAAAACTTAGGTTTAGATAACCAATAAACATCCTAAACTTGTTTTTTTTAGTTCGATTGATGTTTGTGTCCCCTAATATATCTAAAATATTTATGCTAATGATTCTTAGTTGCATCAATCATGTGTAGTACTATGGCCTAACAGGCTCTCTAGCCTAAATGGTTTTTCTGGTTTGAGATAGGTGTGCTTTAGGCCTATTTAATGTTCAACTACAAGTGGATACAAACGTAGATTCAGACGATTCCACGTTTTATTAATAGGGCAAAGTGAATTGAGGGTTAAAGAAACCATAGTGGAAAACATAGAGCGGTTTGAGGATCAGTTTGACACCATCATTCCATGGGAAGACCATTTTGAAGCGATCGACAAACTGGTATGGATACGGTACATGAGATTACCTCAGAACAAGAGGAGCACTTTGGGGGAGGCAGAACATGTAGGGACCATGGGAAAAACAAATTCCCTTTTTCGGCTTCACCTTCCATCATCGCTCGCGAAGGAGTTGTAGGCTCCATCTCTGACGTCGGTGAACGCAGAGCAAGTGAAAGACGTCTCTATTGAAGATAGATGCAAACTCTACTCAACTTGCATAAAAAAGTGTTTGATGAAGACATCTTGTTTGAAGGTTTATGAAAAATGTAGTTCATGGTTCTTAAATATGTTAAAAATTGTTTAAATAAGCCTTTTGCACTATGATTCTTCTTTATATCTCATAGTCATAGTAATAAGCTCAAGCACATGGGTTTCTTAAAAAGAGTTTTAAAAATTTGTTTCATGTTTTTCAAAAAATTGTTTTACTGCACAAGAATTTGACAAAACAATTGATTCTTTGACACTGCATCAAAACTGCTTGATGGTTTTTGAAATTCAGTTTCGACTCCAAATTTTGCTTTGTTCACACTTTCAATTTTCAACTAATCAGAAAGTGGTTATGTTACCACTAAGAGTGTTTTCGAAAAACAATATGTTCGTTAGAACTTTAATCTGTTATTTTTATAACAATACGTAATTGTTTTTTGAAAATCTATTTTGATCTGAAACCTATAAAAAGGGAGGTTAATCTCAGTTCTTAACACCCCTTGCAATTACGATTTGCATACATTTTCAAGTGCTTTCATTGAGATTTTGAAGTGAGTTTTAGTTTTTGAAAGTTTTTCTTAAAAACTTTAAGTGCTCTTGTGCTAGTTCCTTTGGCTTGAAATTTAAGATTCTTTCAAGTGTTGCAGCTGTGAGGGTCTTAGTTCGAACTCTTTTCTGCAATCAAGGTGTTTTCCTTCTTAAACTTTTCCTTTTGTAAAAGTGTTTGTGTTTGTACTTATTGATATAGTTTCTAAAAGTAAGTGTGTTGCTGGAATAGTGTGTTTCAATTTGTGATCTTAGTTTTTGGAGGGTTCAAGAACTAAGACATTTGTAAAGATTGTTTTGCTTTAGTGAATACATCTTGGTATAAAGTGGGACTGGATGTAGTTCTTATTGAGGGAACCAATATAAATATGTGTGTCATTCTCCTTTCTTGATCACTGCTTTAAAATTGAAATCTGGAAATCTGTGATAAAATAAACCTGTTGTTTCATAATTGAATTTTTTGTTTTAACTGCTTCTGGGTTAAATCACATTTTGTCTTTTCAAGATTCTGATAAGGCTTTAATCTTTCTTAAAATTCTAAGTAACTCTAATCTTTGGCTAAGCAATACCTGTTTTAAAATTCAAATAAGAAATCTAGTTCAAGGTTCTACCATTTTGAAACTTTTTTTCAAAAAGACTTTTGAAAGTTGCTTGTTGAATTTAATTTCCGCACTTAAAATCTCTTTAACAGAATTGTTTCAAGTGAAAAAAAATTTAAAGTGATTGTGTTAAAGGTAATGGTTTGGAAATCATATTAAAAGTATTGTATCTCTTGTTTATAATCGTCAAAGTGTTTCTTTGTTAAATCTGTGTTAAAGGTCTAAACATTGTCTCATATTGTCTCTCTGTACAAAAATCTAAAATTGTTAAGTCATAAATAAAATTTGTTGATTCTAAAAAAATAATATTTTATATTTCTGAAGCTGCTTATTGAAATCATGAAATAAATAATTTTTCCTTAAATCAATATGTTCTTTTTCTATCAATATTTCTTAAATAGTATTCTTTGCGAAATTTTTTTAAGTCCAATTTACCCCTCTCTTGAACTTAGACTCTAATAATATCAACAGTATCTACCTTGAGAATGTTGGATTATGCCCCACGGTGGGTCACGCTATCATGGTGGTGGCAGAAACACAAAGTCGGACGGTTATACGTTTTATTAATGGTGGGAAGTGAATTGAGGGTTAAAGCAAACATAAAGGAAAACAAAGAGTGGGGTGAGGATCTTTTTTACACCATTATTCCATGGGAATATCATTTCAACAAACTGGTATGGGTGCGGTGCAGGGAATTACCTCTAAAACTGTGGAACCCAGAATGCTTCGAAAACTTGGATCACTATTGGGAACACTGGTTGAAGTAGACGATGCAACGCTGGCTCTGAAGGAGTTAGAATATGCAAGATTGAATGTCAGAGTTCCAATTGGGTGTGAGGCAAAGCAGACAAGCTACATAAGAATTAATGAAACCTTATATCAAGTTTCTATGGAGGAGGAATGTACAATTCCAGAACAAAATTTATGTCAGTGTCATTGGGGTGAACAATTTGTTGAAGTCAAATCTATTTAGAATCCAAAGCTTCATACGCAACTGGCTTTTCAGAGGATTGGAACTTCGAAGAGATGAGAAAGAAGGTTGAGCAGGACCCAATGATGGAAATGGGAGCACTCATATGGGTGTGGTGGCAGCGATTACCTTTGAAACTATGAAACCAATAATGCTTCCAAATTTCATAGTACTACCAGCTTCTTTAGATTCTAAAGTTGACGTGAATCCGGTATAAAATTTAAAAATGCTTATTGAATTGGACAATCTTATATATTATTAGAAAAATAGACATCAGATGTATATTTTATAATGCAAAAATGCATATCGAAATGTACAATCTAGTATGCAAATATACATACCAGAATATACAATATGGTATTATTTTTTTAATAGTATGATTGTCCAATTATATATGGGTATATCCCAGATCCTATTAAATATATTAGATATTCCAATATAATATATTAATAAATAAATAAAAACAAAACGAATGGCCGAATTTGGTATCAAAGCAAGTAAAAAACAAGGTCGAAAAATGATACCGGAAAAAATTGACAAATTAAACTTAGTTTCACAATAATAGAAGTATTTCAAGACTCGCTTCTCTCAAACGCAATCCAAAAATCTCAACTAAGAGTAAAGGTGCTGCTGCTGCTATGGAGTAAAGGTGCTAGGAAGAAAATGAAGGGATGTAGTGTGAGGTTATGAGAATTGGGATATTTAAATTTTTCAGAAAGGGTAAAAAAGATATTTTAAGTTTATTATGGAGGTGTATGAATAACCAATGGAGGTGGAGGGAGAATTTCTCAAATAATAATAACTAAACATATCTGAGTCAGTGACCCAACCGTTCTTGTTTCGGCGTTCTGGGCTCAGCCTATTCTATTATTGCTAAATCTTTCGGCTTCTGCTTCCTGCACCCCTACATTTTTCTTTCTGCACCCCCACAATTTTTAAAATTCCAAAACTGACCTTAATCTATTATTTAAAAAGGGGCCCTGGATTTTCTTTGCTACTGTTCATCTTCTTCATTCATCTCAGGTGCTGGTGCATCCAGGGTCTTTGTAGTTGTGCAGAGCAAGGTAAAGAAGTAGGATCAGGATTGAGTAATGTGCTTCGGATTGATGAATCCAGAATTGAGTAATGTATTACGGAATCATCAATCTGGAATTGAATAATGTGTTACGGATTCATCAAACCGGAATATTATCGGAAATAGAAATCCGAAATTTTACCAGAAACATCAATCCAAAATTTCTACAGATTCCATAATTTGGAATGTGAAAAAACATATACATATTCTTTATTCCGTAAAACTACCGGAATGCATTATCTGAAATATTATAAATGAAATGTAGAAATGAAAATCCAAAAAAAAAGATAGAAGTAGAGATCCAAAAACCATAAATTTTACTTACCTTCAAGTTGACAATATCACCCTAAAGTATAAAGAGATGTGGAGTTCTGGAATGGCGTCGTACGGAATGAGGATCTGGGAGTTGCGGCTGCACTGGGAGGAATAAAATGAAAGTGAGAGTTTTAGGGTTTTTAGGAATTAGGAGCATTTTAGAGTTTTTAAAAAATAATAAGAACATTTTAATCTTTGCATAACATTATAGGGGTGCAGGAAGAAAAACGTAGGGGTGCAGGAAGAAACTGCCTTATTTTTTATGCTTCATTCTATGGGCCCACTGCTTTTATTGTTGTAGGAATTAAAGAAATGAACAAATTATTTTTAATTAATTTTTCAAAAGAACTTTAAAAGCCAATTACTTTAAACGTGAATTCAATATAGTTAACCATTGTATTAATACAAATTACTTATTTCAGAAAGAATGACCAACACTATTGGAGAGCATAAATATCTAATATTTGTATAAACTTCATAATATTACTAAATCTGATTTTTCTTAATATAAAAAGAAGAAAAAAATAATTAATTTTGTAATTCAATCTTACATATTAACTGTCTCTCTTTTTTCCACGCATGTTCATTATTGTTGAACAAAAGTAATTAATCTAATACACAATTCATTTAATGCATATTTAGTCGAAATTATTTTAAAGAACAAAGCACTTTTTCTCAATTTTTTTAGATTCTTATTTTCCAATACATGCACACACTTTTTGGCTCACAAGAATTTCATTTTCAAATGCGAAATTTTTGTTTATTGAGCTTTTATTCTCTTTAAGTTTCTCTACCAAAGATTACTTATAAAAGTTTGTTAAATTAATTTATATAATTCTCCACGGTATTTTATATATTTCTCTATTTTCACATCATTTTTTAAAAATGTAAATGTACCGGACGATGGGGCTTAGACAATACCTGACTGCTGGGTACACAATTTGTTGACATTTTGGTTGTCTTCAAGTTCCCTCAAGTTTCCTTCTTTCGATGTGTGTGCTCCGTCGGTTGGAGGTACCTGCGATTGCACTCCGAAGTTCAAGTTTATGATTTAGGTATTCTCTCCTAGGGTATAAAAAACGTACCTTCTTTCTCCCTCAAAAGTTCTATTTATAGGTTGACTCATGGGCCTTTGTCTGCGTGGACTGGATAGTCAGTTAATAACGAACATGAATAGTGACTTCCTGATATTGTGGAGGTGTTGTGTTGCATTGAAATATTTTTTGGGTATTTCGGAGCTTGCGTTTGATTCATTCAACACCAGTTATAATTGCTTCTTTGTTGCGTATTTATCACTCGATCGTCCGGACTTGTACAACAAATTTTTGTTTTATTTTAATAATAAAAACATGAAAAAACTCTTAATTTTTTTATACTTTTATATATTTTTATTTTTCCTTAATTATGTTTCAAATAAAATTTACTTAATTTAATTAATTTTATTTAGGAATTTGTATTTTTACTTTGAAAGAATAGTTTTTTATATGAAGTTTTTTTCTTAAGTTGAATAAAAAAAATTGGGGCACCACGTAAAATTTCTCAAATAATCGATTTTTAAAGTTAAAAAATTGATTAAGAAACCACTGTAATATGGATACAGAACTACATAACAAGTAATAAATTGTTTTTTTTTTCTCTCAAACATTTTTCTAAAATTAATTACTTTGATTTTTGGTGAAGATTTAAATTTATATTGTGAAAAAAAAATTAAAAAAATTGAAGTAAAGGTGAAGAGATTTATGTAGTATTAGAGTGAATATAGAGGTTTGGTTTGGGTAGGGTTTGAGGAAAATAGGTAAAAGGGTGGTGTTGTTATGCTCTCAATTCGCAATTGTAATAATCAATAGCGTTGTGGTGGTTATGGATTCTCTACTCGCAAACTACGCCTCTTCAGAAGAAGAAGAAGAAGAACAGCAGCAACCAATCCCACCCAAAACGACGACGTCGTTTTCCTCTCTTCCTCAACCTAAATCATCGCTCTTTCAATCTCTTTCCCAGCCCAAATCATCGTCTTCTTTCTTTCAATCTCTTCCCCAACCCAAATCATCGTCTTCTTCTTTCTTTCAATCTCTTCCTCCTCCCAAACAACCTTCCCTCGCCACTTCCAGCGAAACCGCCGACCCTAAACCTAAACCCCAAATCCCACAACCACAACCCAAACGCGTCGTGCAATTCAGGCCCCCAATCATCCCTCTCACAAACCCTACCCAACTTCTCGACGACGATGACGAAGAAGAAGAAGAAGAACGGGATAGGAGAAAGAAAAAGTTAGTGTCCTCCACGCAAACCTCCTCGGTGAAATCCTTCCTCGCCAATATTCCGGCGCCAAGGAACGCTGCCACTCTCGGTGTTCATGCGAGTTCCGGTTCAGGTCGGAGATCCATCATCGAAACCGAATCACCGGCACTGGAAACGGCGTCGAATTCTGGCGGTTCGAGCAGTGTTACCGTGGATCAGAGTGTAGGGGATTACGGAAATGATGAGAATTACCAATATGCCACTGACCAGTATGCTGGTTATTATGGCAATTATGGTTCGGTTCCCGAGCCTGAGGCTGGGGCTGCTGCTTATGGAACCGAACAGTACGGGAATTATGGTGAGGCCTATGGAGATTATGGACAGTATGGGAATAATTGGGGTGACGTTTCAGCAGCACCGGTGTCGGAAGCTTCTGGGATTAGTGAAAGTGTGGTGAGGATTCCTGGGAAGAGAGGGCGGCATGAGGTTCCCATGGAAGTTATAGAAGTGAAGCAAGATGAGTTGATTAAGAACCGGCCGAGAGAGGATCAGGTGAAGCTAACTGGGATTGCTTTCGGACCAACTTATCAGGTATTCTCATTTCTGAACTTGTGTTTTTACATGTTGGGCAGTTGGTTTTAGTTGGCTGTAGGAGTACGTATTCAGTTTTTTGGCTAGTTATTCTGTGCCCTTTTAGTCTAGTGTATGTGTGACTGTTGGCTGGGGGCTTCAAAGATGTTGAAAGAAAACATGTTTCCAGTGGTTTGTGAGATAATTTAGCCTGCTTTTCTAATATAGGACAGGTCTTTTGCTTAACAGGTGGGGATTGTTTAGAAGAAAATTTGAGATATGCTTTGTATTAAGAAAGTCCTGATCTTCCTTGTTGCAGACCAACTTCCATTTACCTCAAATCCTGGATAGATCCGGTTTATCTGTCTAAAATAATTTGAATAAAAATAGACTGCAAATAATTAATAAAATACAAAAATAACACTGTTGCTCCTTCACTGAAGTAGGATGACCAATACCCATTTAGAATAGCCCAAACAGTAAAAAAAGTAATCACTGAAGATGATATGTTTGTCTATACGATATCTAGATTTGAATATTGTAGAGAAAGGACTAAATATTATTTGCTGGATCACGTGTAGTGATGTGGTAAAGCACTGATGCTTATATGGGTTCTTGAGGCGGTGATCGGGGTAGTAGAAGGCTTCAAAATTAGTGTCCCACATTTTTGTGAGCACCCGAGCAAATTCATGACTAATAGTTTTCAAAATAAACAGAAAAGAAAATAGACCTTAGAAATTTTGGTATGTGGAACGATAATTGTATTGCATCTGGCTGGAAGAAACACAATGCTCAGACATCTAAGAAGTTGTTTATAATATGTCAAAGAGAGATATTGTTCTAAAGCATTGGGAAATTGGATAATTAGATTGTCAATCTCTGTCGAGGAAGTTTTGTTAAAAGTTCTCAGTTAAATTGAGAGATGAGTGTACTTTTTGGATTTTGTTATGTTGAAAATTAGTGATAAGGTTATTGGGTACAGTTCTTAGAATATGGTTGTTGACCTTTTCCGTTAGCTTAGGGGACATGTAATGACAGTTTTCAAGTAATTGCATGCAAGAGGCGCTCCCCCTGCCTTCTAAAACATCCTATGATTACGACCTGTTAATTCCTTGCTCTAGTTCTCAAACAGATATTGGGTTGAAGGGGGGTTTCATAGATAACTTATTAACCTAGGGAGATTAATTATGGAGAGAGATTGATGACCAGTTAATCCCTTCTAGTGCAGGTTCCAAGTGAATATAGGGTATGGAAAGATTTTCATAGATAGCCATAACAGAGTTTTTATTGATGGAACCCTCATGGTCATTATTCTCTCAAGAACTTTATGGGAACAAATATGAAGTGCATAAATAACTTTTTTATATTGGTTCAAATATGAACACTGTTCTTAAATGTCCCTGCTCAAGTTTTATTGTCAATCTGGACAACAATAAATGCAGAGACTAGCAAGTGCCTACATTAATGATCATATCTCATCGGTCATGAATATGGCCGATTCTTTAACATTAATTCACATTACAAGAATCATGACCGATTCTTTAACATTAATTCACATTACAAGAATATTCACTTACCTTGAGAATGCTGCATGCAGTTACCAAGTGACAATGATGTGCGGTTCTTTGTTCTGAAATCACTACTCATTGCAGCTGCTTACCTGAGGAACTATATGTTTTTATATTGTCAAACATCTTTTGTGTTAGGTGGTTTTGAAGTTTCATTCAACCTATTACCAATAACTTGGAAGAAGAAGGGTGACTTAGATGAAATTAATTCCTTCTACATAATTAGAATGATGTTTTCAAGCCCCTTGATCGAGTGAGATTGTATAATGCTTGTCCATGTTGGAGTGAGTCAACGAGACATTGCTCATTTATCAAGAAACTAAAACTTGAACTATACATGGGTGATATGTTCTGTGGCTTGTATTCTATAAAGTAAAGAGAGTATTTAGATGGTAATGCTGATCATTGTTAAATAATGTCAAATCATTAAAATTCCCATTACTTAATAGTGATGTATCTTTAGATGCCACCCTCTATTTGGGAAGTTAAAATGGGACTTTAATACTATTTCCATCTAATGTTAAACAAGGTGATAATGTGGTGTTATTCGACCCCTCAGCCATCAGCAATCTGTAGAGGGAGGCCAAGTATAGTGGCCCCATAGGCCATGGCAGCACCGGTATTGGGTGGATTTTTTTTTGTCCACCATATTTTGCTATCCCTCATTTATAACCCTGCTCATCTTACTAGGAACTTGCACGGTCATACACTTACACTGGGTTGGTATTGTAATTTTAAATGTATAAGATGAATTTAGTTTGTAGTTTAATTACAATTAAGTCTACTAATGAAGGTAGTTGATGTGTATAAACTCTACATAAGCTTGTCCTAGGTCATATTATGATATATATTAGCTGCTCTCCTCACAGGTCACTGAGCCATATTGCTTATATATGTATGAAATTTATCTCATCTTTCCTTTCATGGAGATAAAAGGAAGCTGGAGAAAAGCTGACCATGAATTTCTCTCCTCATTCCATATAAAAGGGTCATCTAAATATAGAAGTGTAGTTGTTTACTGAAATCAATGGGAATTTGACTGTTTACGCATACATCTGTACATTTTAATTATGTTAACATCAGAATGAGTTTTTTAATTTTGAATGCTTGTATAACAAAAGATATCTTTCACATAGGGGTGTGCTTTTGTTTCTTTTTCTTATATTTTAGTTAAAGGAATTATGGCATATTTTGCATTGTTAAGTTGAGCCATACTTCATTTGGATTGTATGTTAGTATAACCATTCATCACATTATAGTTATAACTCTTTGCATGTTGATGTACTGCTCAGGAACTTGTGTTTTTCCCTCATTATTAATAAAAAAATGAAAAAAAACTACACATTTTCTGTGTTATTTTAACTTATCGTTATATTTTAAATGTTAAGAAGTGCTCTTCTTGTCATCATTTATTTTTCTTTACGGAAGATTTGTAAAAGAAAGATAAGGTTTTTTTTTCCACTTGCACCATTTTTACCAGTGTTAGTACATAAAAATACTGAGCTAGCAGTAATGGTAACAAAGAAAACGATAAATGTTTATATTTGCATTGCTATTAGGAGTTTACCCGTGTGTCAGTACAGATTCAAATCGATCAAGTAGAAAATCTTGGTCACTGGCAGTTACTATACATTGTATATCAGTTACTTTGTGCTTACTAAATGTATTCTTGTAGCCTGCTTCGACAAAGGGGAAGCCTACAAAGCTGCACAAGAGGAAGCATCAAATTGGTTCATTGTACTTCGATATGAGACAAAATGAAATGAAACTCGCTGAGCGGCGTGCAAAGGGCATGCTTACTAAAGCTGAAACGCAAGCAAAATATGGATGGTGAATTGGGACGATGATATTGGAAACACTTCCATTACAACGTAAATGACAAAATGAAAATTTTCATATTAAATTGTGGTCCATGTGTACATTTGCTCCGTTTTTCAGTCCAAATTGTGTATTTCTATCCTTGTAGACCGTAGATTTTATACGGCACACTTTCTTATGACAAAAAATCACATTTCTTTCTTTAACTTGCTTTAGTGACCATGTTTTAAAATGTTATTTGTCATCTGTTCCTTATCCTTCGTTAGCATAAAACAAATCATATTCGTTTATTTAAATACAAGTTCATTGTATGATCAATTGTCTTGAAAAGAACAACATAAGTACTATTTGATCTAATTTTTTTCAACTTCTATAAGAGGGAATTTTTCTAATTAACTTTTATGGAAGTATATTTTTTTTGAAACTTTTGTCCGCTGAAAAGTTTTTCTTTTAAGATTTTTTAATTTGTTTTTATTTGTCTCTTAATACAAATGTCCACCTAGACAAAATGCTATCTTAAAACTAAAGTGTCTTTGGTATAATGACTTCAGATGACTTTATTGAATTTATTTTATCATCCATATTAGTGTTCGATAATGCATTAAGCACTAGCCTAATTATGATGTGGTTTCTAGAGAAGTGTACTCCGGATGCGATTGATAACATTTTCAATTTTCTTAACAATTCTGTTTTAGGTTTGTAGTAGTGTTTTACAATAATGTAATTCCTGAAAATTTTGTTATAAGCTTTGAAAAAATATGTAGATTTTATTGATTTCGATAAATTTTATTGTTAACATTTACTTGATTTTTATTCATACAATGATATTCCTATTTGTAATATTTATAAAATACGACTAAGTATTAACATGCAATTATCATTGGGCATTCTAGAAATATCGTGTTTTATAAATGTCCAACTAATTTTTAAAACGAGATCTTTTTTGGGTACATATGTAATCTTTGCTCGAGAAAGAGATACTAAAAAGTTTGCACAATAATACATAATTTATTTTAGAGAAATACTAGTAATGCACTTTTAATTTTCTAAACATCATTATTCAGTGAAATCCTATGCCTATCCCATGAAATTATGAGTCCACTCTCTATTAGTGAGACTAATATGCTATTTTACTTGTATAATAGAAGAGTGCTTATAAGAAAATATCAAGAGTGTGTTAACTGCATTTTTGCTTAGAGTTGGTAACATTTCCAACAAACTATGTTAAATGTCCCAAAGCTACACTTAATGGCAACAGTGACATCCGTTACCCTTGCAAACAGAAATCACCTCTATATGGTTTATGAAGCTCGTTAAGATTCAGATCACACATGAACAGAAATAAATTGAAGACATGAATCTTTAAGGCATCAAAAAGGGGAATAGAGGAGGAAGTTTTTTCCCATTTCCATAAACTACTGTATTCATTCATACAAACTTGCATACAGATTTATAATCATCCAAAAGAAGATGAATGGCCAGTTTTTTTCTCATTGAAACTCCACGAATCTATGTCTAGAAAGACAGTTCAATTAAAAGGTTGAGCCATTGAATCCAAAGAATGAGCGCTGCATCAGAAAAAATTAAAAGGTTGAGCCATTGAACCCAAAGAATGAGCGCTGCACCAGAAAACGAATGTAATGAACACAAAAGTTGAGATTATGTATAACATTCATGGAATGGACAGGAAGCTATTTGAAGGGGTATTCTTGACCCACCCATTTGGTAATGTTCATAAATGTGCTTCAGCAATTTCAAAACAATGAAAAAATAATGAAAATAATGGAAGATAACTTCTTTTTTAAATAAACAATACAAGGACCAGAGGTGCATGATAAAGTTAGCAAAGATATTTTCTTTTGTAGTAGCAAGCATATTTTCTATGACTGATAAAAAGTTATTTACTCTATTACTACAGACAAAATATGGCTAAGCAACATCCAAAATCAATTTCTACTTAGTAACTTGTGTCGTTAGCAACCCATTCCCTGAAAAAACAGCACTAATTCATCCCATTTTTTGCTTCCTCCAACAAACATTCTAAGAATCATAATAGAATTGCAAGATACAAAATAAACCTCTATGTTTGAAGAACCAAAAAAGCTTCAATATATGTGGCAGAGAATAAAAGAAGATAGATGAACGAAATCACTTCACTCCACATATAAATATTTCAAAAATCCAGACAATACCAAAAAGTGGTAAACAATATCAATTAGCAAAATTCTCAGAATCACACAAGCCAACATAGAACAAAGCAACAATTTACCTGAACATCATAAAACTTGATATAAAATCGAGAACTGTCAATGTAAAGCTTAGTTTGAAGAATCTCTGCAATGGTAGAACTCAATTTTCCATTTACACTCGGACCAAGGCCCCCAATTGAGATCAATTCTCCATAAGCGGCCGGCTCTTCAGTTCCAGCAAATTCAATAGGCACTCCCCCATTCAACAAAATCATCACATACTGAAATGTGATCCCCAGACAAAAAAGAAGAAGACAAAATCCATGTCAAATTATACTGAAAATTAAAGTAGCAAAACAACTATTCAACCGTGGAACATCAAATTACCGAAAAACTAAACAGGAAAAAGTGTCAACAGACAGCAATAGTGTCCAGTCTCGAAGGTAAATGGTATCCTTAATAAGTTTCATGACATGGGTTAGGTAAAGTTTTGATATTTTTATAGAGTAATTTGATCAAACAAGTGGTGAACAGTGTTGAGAGAGAGTGCGTGAAGGGGAAGAATAGAGGATAAAAGTGGACTTAACGGATTCGGGTTTTCCGATGATTTTTGCAACAGCTTTTGTGGCATCTCTGAGGATGTCAGAGGCAACGACGGTATCAACAGGCACATTTGTGAAGAGATTCAAAGTGGGCATTGCTGCAATACGCACCAGTGAGTGGCTTTGGGTCAAGCCTTTAGGATAACTTCTCTCTCTGATATTAACATCATTTTTTTAGTCCACTCTATATTATATATTATATGTATATATAACTAATTTCGTACCAGATTTTTCATCTATTAGTATTTCAATTTTCTCTTTTATATTTTAGTATGTATGAATTTATTCTTTAAAATACTCAGTTAAAAAAACATTCTCTGGTTTTTCCTTATTTTATATTTTACTTTATCATAGTGATATACACATGTTAATAATTTGTTTTTAGTTTTGAAAAGAATTAATTGAAAATGAGCAAAATATTATAGAAACTAACGACAGAATAGATGTATTACAAGAACTAAAAAATAAAGAAATGCTACAAGGAGTACATGTAACCACTGGGATTATATATGAACGTAAACTAATACTATAAATTTAATAAAACATTATAATTTTAGGTAGTGATATATCCAAAACAAGAACAAAGGAAGATGATACTGGAGTATCAGACAATAACAATGAACAGAAAATAGAATATTGAACAAACTTTATCCTTACAACAACAAAACCAAAGAAGTGAAGATGACAAAACAATCTTATCAACACAATCTAGTAAAAACACCAACTAATTCTATCATCAACAACACACAGTCTTGCTACACACAAACATAATCATCTAATGTTAAAGGTCTTATTGAAACAAACCCCACGACTTATTACTATCACATTCCACATGAGTTCTATAAAGAAGAACTGATAAAACCTTAAAATCTAAAATCATTTTCCTTGTGTAAAAATTATTTTTCATTTTTTATTTATTGTAGGAACAAAAGACCATCTCTCAAACAAGTGCACCCCTTCTTTCTTACTTCACACTAGCCATTCTCTTAAGTTTAATGGTTGAATAAAAATTGATAGTTTTAATCATAGAATACCCTGCGACATGTTCATGAGAATTATTAAGCCTTTTTCCCATGGTTGCAAGAAAATAACCTTCTTCCTTACTCATTGCTTTAAATAACACGAAAAATAAAATAAATATGTAGTAAGAAAAATACAGTGTTTAAGAAGTTTAAAACATCAATTGTTTTAAATTTGATATTAAAACATCTTATGGTTTGTTTTGTATGTGGCTAAATAAATAAACAATTTTTTTATGATAATTCTTTATACATGGTTTAGAGTTAAAATATAGAGTCGAGTTAAATTTAGTATTCACAACTACAAAATATTATTTAATTATTCATAACGTGATTCAGTTTTTTAAATTGACCCGTAAGAAAGTTAAATGTATTACCATATAAATAATGCAAATTATAAATTAACTTATTATAAAATATTTTTGTTGTTCTTTAAAATCGGAAATTATTATTTTATCTTCTAAATACCAAAACCCTTATTACTGTTTCATATCAGTGACCATTCCAGTTAATACTCATTAGTGTCTAATATAATATTAATGTCACCAATGTTAAATTGGATAAGCACATAAAAATAAGAAAATGTCAAGACATTTTTTAAAACATTTTATTACTGAATCAAATTTAAAATATTTGAAATTTCTAATATAGTGTTATATTTTATTCAATTGAGAATATTTAATAAACGAGTGAATCAATAAAAACTTTTCGATAGTGTATCAAGTTTAAAATAAAGTTTTAATATCTAAAATCGGAAATATTGCATTAACTAAATATTTTATATTTTGAAGTATTTAAAGTAATGACAGGTGAAGGAAAGAATAGTTAGCATTGGAAGGATAAAATAAAATTATAACATATAGTTTGCATGCCCTATAGATCCCATAATTATGCTTTAAATCAATGCACATATACACTACAAAACTAAACATCCTCCTGAAAATGGTTAATATTTCACATGCCATTCACTCTGGCCACATCAAAGACTACCCAATCACACCCAATTAGAACAATTAGGCTCAAAATGAAGTCATAGTGACCTAGAGAAAGCAATTCAAAGTCTGAAAGTACTATAGCCTCCTAGACCAGAAGATCCATACCCGCTGTAGGAAGATGACGAATAAGACGAACTGCCCAGCTGAGAATAAGAAGACCTCAGACCTGTATCTAACCTGCTGTAATTACTCGTGACAGGTTCTTTGTGATTACTTATAACTTCCTGTAACACAACACATTTCTATCAGTATAACCATACAAAGTAAATCTAAATATGAAAAAAAAATCCCTAATCATATGGATGCAGTCATGATATATGTGGGTCAAGTCTAATCATATTTTAAAAAGATAAATTTTTAAAACTTTATCCTTTGTGGTGCAACTTATTTAAAAAATAATTAGAAAGACCATATTTATTTGCAGTAATAATTTATTTTTTATTTGAATAATATTTCAAAAATTTATTTTTTATCTACATTTATATCTTAAAGAAATCTTTTAAAATAATTTTATTTAAAATTAAAAAATATCTGCAGGTATTCATTCATAAATATCCGTGGGTATAAATAAATTTAAAGAGTATAGCAAGTAGGTACAACCTATACCCAACCCATTGTCATCCCTAAATCTATTCTTTTGGTATGAATTCGATCGGTGATGGGTAGTATCCAATCAAAATTCATTAATCTGTATGAAAATTGAATGAATGAAACATACAGCAGAAGACCAGAAATGAATTATGGTTGTAATCATGCCAACTCTTTATTCCACAATTAGTGAAACATTCCTAAAGAGGAGGCAGCCAGGATATATATTAAGTAAAAGGTGCTTGCAACAAAATTTAAGAGTAACATAGAAACTGACACGTCTGGTAATTTCATTTGATAATAAATGAATTTATAAAAAATCCAGAATAAAGATGAAGTTCTCATATCTTATGTAAAATCCCATCACCCAAAAAGGGATTGGTTTGCCGTCTACTAGGGGAAAAGCCCAACTAACAGACATCCAATCGCAATCATATGTACCTTAAAGAAAATCATGCAATGGTCATACTTTTTAGTTGCGAGTATTTGATAGGTTCAGATTCTACCCACTTAATGTTCTAGATTAGTTTGTAGATGTATTTCTGAAAATTGAAAACTGACATTTCTTTCTCCTCCTTCCACCCCCACCAACATATTATGAACAGGAATACTAAACTAATCTAGAACATTAAGTGGGTAGAATCTTCATTACTTTCATGTCCTACTTTACCTCTTAATAAAGATAGATTAATCATTTTTATCTCATTTCTCGTAGCTTCTTTTACTGTTCTTCCATTATCCAACCAAGTGATCTAATTCTAAGTAGAATAAATGTTTCAGCCAACATGAGGAATGGATATCAACTAAGCATTCTAACTAGTGAAGTTTTAATGTCGACAAAAAGTGACTGTACAATGAATATGTTAGAGGAATCCACCATATACATCTACACAAAAAAGAAAATGTACCTGCCCAAGCGTACATATATAAACCCAATGCATATAGTCATACAAAAGTAACAGGACCACAAAAGCATGACTTTCGTTTCATAGGCTTGAGTCTCGTACCTGAATCAACTGTTGTGCTGTCTGAACCTGAGATGAGGTGCCTTTAATTTCCACAATGATTTCATCAGGCACCCGGCTCTCCTGCACGGTCAGTATTGCTCCACTGGTGCGGCGAATGTAATCAATATTAGTCCCTTGTATACCAATAATGTCCTCTGCATAGGACAGTGGTATTTGCATTGTTTGTATTACCTAATAAGTAGAAACAGTAAATGAAGGTGGAAGTTACCATCATTGTCAAACACTAAAATAATAAAAACAAAGAAGATTGATGCATAAGCAGATATGTAGAAGTGGAAAAGAAAGCATGCCTTCGGTCCATGCTAGAGTGACAAAATCATATAGTATGAGTCACTTTAAAAGCTTGGCCCATAGCCAGATCATCATCAGAATAATAGGTAGAAAAGTACATGAATAATAAATCAGAAATTAATGTACCTTCATTTAAAATTTGGATAACATGAATCAAATTGTATAAAAGCTCTTAAATAAAAAATTAGTAATAATGGTTATTTTTTTGGCTAAATTACCTATTTGGTCCCTCAATTTATTTGATTCAATCTAATCTCTATTTTAATAAAAAAGATCCAATTAAGTCTCTTAAATCAATAAAAGGCAGCTATTTGTGGCCCTTCCGTTTAATTGGGACCAAGGTTGTTAGTTTTGTGATTTTTAGTAGTTTTCATATGAATATGGGTGGTTAAAAACTGTCTCTATATTTTGCTATTATTGAACAATTTAAAAACAAATGTAATTACAAAAAACAATATTATTTCACTGATACTTCTTCCTCATCGACACCACTCATGATAATGTCAACCACATCTGACTGTTCTGCCTGCATCTATCTTGAGACCTGCAGCATTGGATTGCAGCCCTGACAATTCAGAGAGCACATAAACTCATAACTCATACTAATCTAGTGGTTGACTTGCCACAACAAAGGGTCATTCACCAGGCATCATCGGTTTGCTCAGCCACAGGTGGAAAGCTTTCTTGTTCCCAACTAAGGTTATCGTGACATTGATTTCATACAGTCTAATGGACCACAACTCCAACACCATTGTAGACCTGCCACCCGCGACCACCGCAACCACACAAACCGCCACCACCGTGTGACCTCCTCTGCACAATCGCCACCACTGCGCAACCTCCTCTGCTCGATCGCCACCATCGCCGCACTTGTTCAGAGAAGACGTATGACCTCCGCAATCTAGAGAAGACGCAACACCACCAAAACAAAACGAACGTGAAACAAAAAAAACACAAACCCTAAAGACATCGTTTTGGGTTAAAACAAAAACCCAATTGAACTAGCCAACTTAGAGCAGACTCACGAGTTTGAACGAGTTCACTGAGTCTACTACCGAGTTAACTCGGTAAGGTATGAGCAAGGTTGTCAAACTCGCGAGTCTACGTAGACTCGTGAGAGCTCCGTAGACTCGACTCGTAAACTCGACACGTAGACTCGTAAGAGTCTACTTTCATATTAAAAAAAAATTAATAGTTTCCTAGAACATTTTTACTTCTATTAGAAGTTGCAATTCTATTAACCTCACTTGAATTTGATCCACTCCCTCCCACACATTCCTTAAAAAATATGATGCTCCTCCAAATTCAATTTTTGCCCAAAAAACAAATGTGCAGCAAGCCCAATTAAAAAAACAGACTTCATTCTGCAGCAGCCCAATAATAATGAATTCAACAGATTGGCAAGGGTGCTGCCATTTTTAAAATTGTGGAACTCAATTGAACCTTTTAGTAAAAGAGAGACTGAATTGAATCCAAATAAATTATAGGGACTAAGTAAATTAGCCTTTTTTTTCCGACAGATAGTAAAAAGAAAATATAACAATCAATGGTAAAAAGAAAAAAAAAATAACAACGGAATTGACAAGTTACCAAGGAAATTCCCATATCAAATAGAACATCAAAATTTGTTGATGCTTGAAATTACTAACCGTGGTAACAATAGGAGGAGCACTGGAACGACTGAGTGCTGAAGAACGAAGACTAGAAAGTGAAGAATCTTGCCCATATATTGACATTGTAGAGGGAGGGAGAAATGAATCCAAATGGCTTTCACGGTCAGCAAAGAGAGACTCCCTTTTTGATGAAAGAGGAATATCATTCGCAATGCTAGGTTGTGAAGCACTATGCAGTGATGGTTTGTCAACCCAAGTAGTATCTACTTGTCGCTCTTGGGAGATTGATGCATTGTACTTGAATAAAAAAAAAACACATCTTAGTGTAAATACATGATAGTCAACATGGGAGCTAAATAAAATAACAGTAAAGTACATGATATACACTGGTATTGACAATTTCAGCATAATTTAAAAATTGGAAAAGATAAAACTTACACTTTTCTCAAATAAAGGAAGAACACTGGGGTCAATCAAAAACTTCCTCAGGTGCCCAACTACTGCTTCCAGAGCCTTAAGGACCTTCATGGCTTCTCCCTGCAGCTCAACAATCCTCTCATCCGCAGCAGCATAAAAGGGAACCTCGTCTATGAGGAAAATGATTTGGTATGAATAAAGGTTATGAATACATCTTTACTTCATTTAGATTCTAGCCACTATCTAAGTGGTAAAAACACTTAAAAGACAAAACCACCTCATTTCAAGAATCTTCCGTAGAAACCGGTAAACCAAATGTCAGTAATTAAATATATGATTCAGCACACTTTATATGACGTCAGTCAATATAAGGAAGAATAGGCAAAATAAAAGGATGCTATCAAGACAGGGAGAAAATCATAGATGATGTATGCCACATTATCGGATAACAGGGACAGCAGGCACACCTCCAGAAAGTACTCTAACGGAAGCACTGGTACTCTCTTGTATAGATTTAATTAATGAACCCTGTTTTCCAATCAAATTGATAGCCTGCGTTGAGGCCACCAATAAACGAACGGAACAAAATGCAAGCCCTGCTGCTTTATTCTCCCCATCAATTTCAGACAACCCTGAGATACGTTTAAAAATCCTTATGACAGCATCCATAGCAGGAGAAAGTGCTGCCTCTGGCTCTTCCTTCCCTGATATTAGTACCTAAAAACAAAATTCAAACAATATAATGACAAAACCGAACTACACAAATCAAATAGAAGTTATCATCTAAGATAAGCGTGAAAAAAAGTTATTTGAAAACAAGCATCATCTGCACAACACATACACCAATTAAATAACGTAGTCAACTTCCATTCACTTTGGCAATTTGCTACCTGCATTGAAAGCTGTAAGCAACATAAATTATAAGGGAAACAACATCGTTATGTGCTTGTGAAAAGATTATCCCGAACTGAACAGACACGGTGGCCTGACTTATAATTCAAAATAATTGGAACCTAAGCAACGTGGCAATAATACATACGGCCACACCACCCACAAGCATTTTTCGGGGGTTAACTAACCGTGGGTTCCCATAGATTCAAACCCTAACACTACAGGTGAAGTTACAACCACTGATACTACGCTTATCATGTGCCTCCCGTAAGCATTAACAAAAAAATCAACATAGAAACCACCCCACAAATACTATAAAACACTCCGAGAAACTATATATCTAACGAAAAAACCTCACAATCAATGAAACTAGAATAACAATTTAAGTTGGAAACTAAGGGTAGTAACGCAATGAGCTAAAACCAATACGCGAGCACAAAGAATCCAACTTGTAACCTCCAGGCAGTGAAAGTAAAAATCCATACTAGTACTATACAAGCAATATTGAATATTCCATGAGAAATGACGGAGCCTAACAAAATCCAGCAAGTAATAAAAACGAAGAAACCCTAGAACTGAAATAGGGAACACTCACGATTCGATCGGGCGTGCCAACCGCGCCGTCGAGGACTCGAATGCGAGCTTTCGTTTCCTCGCAGGTCTTCTTGATGAGCTCCCCCTTGCGGCCAATGATGCTTCCAACTTTAAGGACCGGCACGATGAGGCGGAACACGCAGAGGCCGGGCCATCCCGGCCACCGCTTCTCGGCAGCGGCCTCGGTAGTGTGGTCGTCGTCGGAGGTGGTGGAGGGAGGTTCAGCTTGGTCGGGATTGTCCGATAGAAGGGGATTGGTGGTGCCGTTTTGGATTGGGTCGAGGGTGGCCATTGAAGAAGAAATATGGAAGTTAGGGTTTATGGGGTTGGTTGGTTGATTCGTTGGGTTCAGGTTTATTCTTGTGTCTACCGAAATTCTCAATTTGTGAACTCTACTACTTACAAACTACCACCTTAACTTTACTCTTCGCTGTTCCCTCTATAAACCGCCATGCCTCACGTGCTCCTCGCGTGATTTTCTTCTTTCTAAACTTGCTATCTATATAGGTCTAAGCCCAACAACAAACACAAGATAAAAAAACACCACATGTTTATCTGTAACATATTTTACACTTCTATTTCTGAGAACTAAAATTTGACAATTAATAACAATATATAATTGCAAAAGAAATTATAGGAAAAATAAAAAGTTATATTTAGTTTATTATAGTGAATTTTCTATGACAACAAATATTATTGTGGTTGAATAAGATGAAAAATTGGTAAATCATGCTAGTGTTAGAAAAATGCATAAAAAGAGTTATTTTTATGTGTAGAGAACTTTCATACCATAGACCTTATTTGTAATCTTATACTTTTAACTTATAGGAATTACTTAAAATTGAAGGTAATTTGCTAGCTACCCTGGTGTTACATCTATGGATTATTTCATATTCTTTAATTTTGAATGGAATTTTGAATTCTAGCAATTAGATTTATTAAAATACCTAGTAAAAATGAAAAATTCAGTTACTATTAGAATTCTCAATCCAAACCATCCATTTTACCATGAAGCATTTTAAATCCTTAAAATGATCAATTAGTCTTTTAAATTTCCTAATGAAAATGTGTTTAACATAAACACATTTATCTCTTAATTTAAAATAGATTTGGTGAAATTGAAATCAGTTGAAAGAATTGCCTCACAAAAACAAATTAAATAGAAAAATAAACTAAAAGGCAAATTTTTCCTTCACTTCCATATCTTCCCATATACTTTTATACTCTTTTTTTATTTCAACAATATTTTTACAGAGTATAGTGAAGTGTAGTGTTTTCTTCTTCATTTTCAGGTGGTGGTGGTTGTTTGTGGTTAATGATGGTTAACGTTGATGATCGAGATAAGTTTTGTGGTGTTTTTACTATTGGAATTATGTTTTCGTTCACTTTTCTTTTTGTTAAGAAGCACAAAACCCAAAAAAAAATTAACAAGTTACAAGAATAGAATGCAAAACTAAAAAACTTATTTGTACTAAAAAAACATCAAATATAACAAATATTTTCGTCAATCCTCACACACGTTCAAATGGTGAAATTGCTCTCTCAAACGCTGTGACTTAAGAATAATAAAAGTGATACGACTAGAAGAGAGACCTAAGAGTACCAAATGCACCTGAAAGTATTTTAAAATGTGATATTAGAAATGGAAGTGTAGGTGCAGGTAAGGAGGTGGGGGGAGAATTTGTCTCAAACAAATAGTTCAATTGTTAGTTATAGTTGTGAACGATTTATTTAAAATGATCTTGAACTTTTATTGTTTAAGTTATATTTCTAAATTATCTCCCAAATTCAAAGTGACCTAGATAATTTTAGCCCAGTCCAAAATCAATCTCCAGGCCCAAATGTAGAAAAGAGATTACTGGAAACTACATGTCTAGTACAGGTTAGGCCTTACTTTTTGTACACACCCTTTTTCCTATATATACTACCAATTCTTTTGCATAAAAATTACCTATAATGTTATACATATTGAGTTCTTGATGTTTCATTGGGATGGTACGAAAGAAAGTAGAAGACAACATCACAATATATTAATTTCAATGAAAAATGAAATAAGTTAAAAGAGAAAGTTTTTTATACATATAAAAAGCTCATGTTAAATAACATATTCATCACATTAAGTGAAAAAAAAAACTAAAAAAAAGTTAAATAAAACAGAGAACACAAATGTAGCAAACTTAAGAATATATATAATCATATATATATAAAAAGAAAATTAACAACTTTAAAAAAAAGTTGAGTTAAATAAGTTAATTTGACATACCAAAGTTGTTTGAACTCCATCTACATACTAAATTGAGAATGGAGTTTACTCACATTAGATTTGACACTTCTAGAAACATGCATTTAAATGTTTTTTTTTTTACTTTTATAGTTTATTTTCCAAATTTTAAATAAAAAAAATTATGGTTTCAAGATATTTTTTTTATGTTCTGAGATAAACTTTTCTGGCAACTATTTGTTATAAATTTTGTTATAAATGTATATTCTTGAATTTACTTCCAGAAGTTTTATATTTTAACACTAAAGAAGTGAATTAACTAGTACAAGTTATTATAAATCAATTAAAGATCCTGATTTTTAAGTTCTGAGTATATATGATTGCATCAAATATTTAAACAGTTTTTTTATTTTTTATAAAGTTTATCTTACTAATATAATTATTTAAATAAGACTCGTATTCCATAAAAAAAACACAAATTATTGTATATAATTAGTTGTTATTTTTGATAATATAATTCATTATTCAAATTATAATATAATAAATTTATTGAGTTTAAAATTATTTTTATAATTAATTTAAAATACGTCACTAGACTACATTGTTTCTACATACAAATTATCAATTTTACATAATATATAAATGTAAAATTTAATATATGAATCAGTTTTATAAAATTTAGTTAAATTTAAAATTGAACTATTATATTAATATAATAACAGAATATTTTAAAATCTATCTTAACAACAAAAGTTTATTTGAACTTATCAGTCTATTTAATAATATTTATTATTAGATTATTATAATATATAATTTTACACATAAATTTATACATTTTGGCATAAAAATTTAGGGCTTACGTCATAAACAAATTTGTAAAATTGAGTATTAAAATCAAATTCTTAATATATAAGATTTGAAGGTGAAATGTGTGATATGATTAAAGGAAGAATGAAGATTGCGTCCATGGTTGTGAAGGATGGAATATATGGTCCCCAATATGTGTCTTTTTTGTTTGCATCTGCTTTGTTTTGTTGATCAACTAGCTCTCTGTGCAAGACAGTGACACCATGCTACTAAAATGCTCTCCTTCTATACTAAAATACCTTTCTTCTCACTACTCGCCCCAAAGGACCTTCCAATGCAATTTGCAAACCATGCATACTTACCTAACCAGTAATTAATATCACTCCTTTCTGTCAAAAATATTCGTTCACTTTTCAAATGATCAGATTACAAAATTAACTTCATCTGTCGGCAACTTCTGGTTCTGGTTTTTCAATTTTGTATAAACTTTGGGTGGGGGAGGAGGGGTTAAAAAAACAAAAACAATTAATAAGGTTTGGTGTGTTTGTATATTTTAAGATTAATTAGTAGTTACGTGTTCACTTCAATCTACGGTATGAGTTGTTTGTACACAGTATGAAGATATTAGTGTCATTTCAATGTATCATTCTTATAGTGGCACAATAAATTAAAAGAGTGAAGTCTGCAAAATCAGATTATGTTAAGGTGTGGCTAGATACAATGCAGTGATTAAAAGCATTATATTTAAGTTGAGGATAATATTTTGAAAACATATGAAACTAATTGGTGTTGGGAGGCACATGTAGAATCACATGTTTCGATGAAATCTGTACCTTATATTATCTTACGGTTCATAGCTTATCCAATTTCAATGGCCACGGCTTCTCCAAGTCACTCCCTTACTACGATAAGATGCTGCCAAATATCAACTCTCACTCTGTCACATGATTACCTATTTCAAATAATTTTCTTTGGAATTATTCTACTCTTCTGTTTTTTTTATGAAACTCTACTTATGTTTTTTTAAACACATAATGTTTATTTTTTCATTCATGTATGTTTATACAAATATATTATGGATTCAACCCAAAAATTGTGGCTGTGAAATCCAACCGAAAATTTTGTTGTAATTTAAACAGTGAAAAAATAGTTATATTATAGTAATTATAATTGTATGTAACTATTTTAAGAGTAATTGACAGGATTTAATAATTTGTATAGTAATATATGTGAGAAAGTGTATCATGAAAAAATCTGTTGAAAATGATTTCTTAATTTTATTAGTAAAATAAGAAGATTTGGAAATATTTATAAAATATATAAAATGAATATAATTTTGTTTGAAAAATATTAGTTTCGACAGCAAATATACAATCAGATATTTTTCTTCCAAATATCTTAATCAGAAAAGGACATTCCACTCCTAGATTTAAATAAAGAGAAAGGTGTATGCAATCAATCCTTTTAACAATTATATATAAAAAAAATTACATAGAAGGGAGGAAAATCTTACACATTTATATATTTTTGTAAAAAATAAGTTTTGTTTGTGCAATTCAATAAAATATTAATTTTTTCCAACTTTATGACGTCACTTTGAAATAAAGAAATTTGATAATAAACAAATAAATTATAAATTTGATTATCTATAAAAAAATTATTAAATAAAAATTAGTTTTAGTGATAAAAAATAATTAGTCACTATATTAATTAAATTTTAGATTATTTTAAAATTTAACAAAATTATTAGTATCTAAAATAGTTTTTATTATTAATAAAATTTATAAAATAATTTTAATACTAGTTAATTAAATATAATTTAAAAATTAACTTAAAAATTTTATTAATAATAAAAACTACTCAAAATACTAATAATTTTTTTAATTTATAAAATAGTATTTAATTTAATTAATATAGTAATTAATTTTTTTATTTTTAAATTTATTTTATATTTAATAATTTTCTTTGTAGAGTACATTAAATATGTATATGCACAATACATATGAAATAACGAAACTTTAAATACCTTTTAGTATGAGATTTTTTTTTTCTATATATCATTATTAAAGCTTACATATAGTGAAAGGTAAATTAAAAATAATAATAATGATTATTATTTTATTATTATCTATATGATTTATATATATATATCATAAATAAATAAATATTAATATATTATTTAATTAATATATTTTCAGTAGTTAATTTATGACTCGTTGAATCTCAATCTATTTTGTTATGTATCAATTATTTTCTGTATTTCCATTCAAATAACACATCAATGGATGTCGTTTATGGGAAGTGTTATACGAGTAGGGGACTCGTGGACAAAATACTTGAATTTTGAGAAGAAGCTTGCAATATGTGGTAAGGACTCACACTTGAGGGAAAGATGAGAGAAATTAAAGTATGCAGTTGAAAGTTCCACATTGAGTAGTGAGATGAGTAAAATATATAAAGAAAAATACTCACAAATGCATTATCTTAAGTTTTTGGGTAGGAGGTAGATAAACTTGCGACTCACTTGATCCAAACCTCCCATATTAAGTATTGATTGTCCCTAGTATAACAACTTGAAAAACTATGTCTTAACTCATTAGAAGTATTGTATTGATCGATATTTTAATATTTACCTCATCCTCACACTTGTTCCTATTTTAAATTACAAAAACATCAATTGTTTATTTTAAATTTCAAATATTTAATATTTTCTTTAGTCCTTATCTTCATTTCATTTGAAGAACATTTCTTTTGCTCCTCGATTTTTCATAGTCAACTTGTTTGACATTCACCAAATTCACTCATCTAACTCTAAACTTCTAGTGTTCAATTGTGCAAACTTTTAGTTTATTCGTAACTTATAAAACTTATCTTTTCTTTTCACTTTAGTTCTTAAATTCATTTCATTTGACGAATAATTATTTTGTTACGTAAATTTTCATTATTTCTCTTAGCATTTCGACTTATTCAATACCAACCATGTGGTATTTTCCTTTTTAATATTTGCAAAAATAATAGATATTGTAGTTGTAATTATGTATAATTTTCCATATTACTTTATATTTATTCCATTGTTATTTGGTGCTTTATTTTGATATATATGCAACTATGATTTATTCTTTGATATTTGAAATCAAGAAAAATAAAATATGTGTCTTTTTAACATATGATTATATCATGTTCATTTCTTTTGCTATAATTTTTGTGAAAAGTTATTTAAGCAATGTTTGCAATTGTGAAAGGAGAGTACATGTATAACTCTTATTTGATGAGAACGAGGATAAGTGATGACTTTCTACAACAAGTGCATCACGTTGTCAGAAGTAATAATTTGTCCCTAAGGATGAATATCGATCCCACAAGGAACATTGAATTTTCAAGTACAGTACTCTCTAAATATAAAACAGAATAATAAAAAGTGTGTTGAAAGTGATTGGGTTGGTTATAATTAATTAGAAAACAGACAAAGAATTGGTTGTTTCAAGTTGGAAAAATAAGGATTAGGTTTATTCTTTTCTCACTCCTATGTATTTTGATTAACATGTTAACATTATGTTCTTTGATTGAAATTGATGCCCGTAGAAAAATCATGTATATCAATTCATCGCATATAAAATTATTAAGAATATTTCCTTAATATTGATTTCTCGCATATTTATAAAAACAACTTATAATCACGCTCAGACGTTAATAACAATTAACATTTCAAGTTTATTCCTAACACTCAAATATGTTAAGTATTGTTGTTTAGGTAAAAATCCTAAAAATACTTTCCAAACAGATTTAAGATTCTCAAACATGTCACAACTATTTAGAAGCAAAACAACAAAATCAATAATCAATCAAAAACAAAATATGATATCATATTTAAATATCACCTCAATACATAAGAATTCAAACAGATTACTCCCAAACGCAAAGAGTAGAACTAGCCATGCATACTTCTAGCACCTTCCATTCTCCTAATTGGCTACAAATCACTCAATGGTGTTTTCCTCTCAATCTGGCACACTAGGGTTGTGTCTTTAGCCTCCTATTTAACCTAATTTGCTAGGGTTAGGTGATTTCCTACGTCTTGTTGATGGGCTTACTAATAAAAACATAAAATGGTCAATCTGTCTGACGCATTCTCGCTTGAGCGAGAATATCTCGCTTGAACGAGAATATCTCACTTGAGTGAGAAAGGCATTGATTTCTGAAATATTTCACTAGAGCATTCTCGCTCAAGCGAGATACTTCGCTGTTGAGTTGGACTTTTTGTGCGTTCTGGGCCTTCCAACTTTCTCCTTTTGGCTTACACATTCCTCTTTAGTCCAAATTGTTGGGTTTATTAGTGTCTAAGTTCAAGAGGGGAGGGGTGAATTGAAGTTATAAATTTTTCGCAAACTCAAACTGTTTTACAGTTTAACCGAAGAAAAATAACATATTCTTTTTAGAATGAACAGATTGATTCTTTAAACCACTTTAACACAAACAGAACATATCCAGATTAGGATTAAGATCAAACAATGACAAAAGCAACACCAGATTGGTTCACTCTTAACAGTTTTGAAGAACACAAAATTTGCCAAAAGAACAATCACAAATGTTCAACACAAGGCTTCAAAGACAATGAATCTTTATCAAGGCTTTAGTGAAGAAAACTATTCGTCCTTAAACCAATTACAAACTTATGTTCAAAAGCTTTGCTTATGATTGAAAAACTTTCCCCGGTCAAGAAGAACAATTTTTATTAAGCCCAGAATTAACAGATTTAATTTGAAGTAAACAGATTTCGTTCTTGAAAAATTAAACAGAAACCAGAAACGAGTGCATGGATGAGAAGATTTATGCAAGCACGGTTTATACTGGTTCACTCATAAAGAGCTACATCCAGTTTCACCTCACTCCAAGGTGAAATACACTAAAAACCAATTCCAAACAATTACAACACAGCAGTTCTTGAAACCTACAAGAACACTACAAACTCAGCTGAAACACCCTATTTCAGTACACCTTGCACTCCAAGAAACCCTATAAAAAAGTGACTAACACTTACACCTTTTACAAGAAAGAATAAAGGAAAGATAACACCTGAAAGAAGATGCAAGAACAAAATCCAGTTGTCCCTATTGCAGCAAAACAATACCAGCACCTTCACCAAGATCAAGGTTTCCCTAGAACAAGCACACTTGAAGATCCCTTTGGAAAACCTTTCAAAAACTCAATTCGATCTTTCTTCTCACACAGAAGTGTTTAACCTCTGCTAAAATCGTGATTGCTCAACACCTTTTCATGTGAGAGAAGCTTTTCTTTATATAGAAAACAATTTCTAACTACTTTTCAAAAAACAGTTGAAAAGTTGTTATGAAAACAACAGATTCAGTTTAAAAACAAACAAATTTATTTTAGGAAAACTGCCAACTCAGCTAACTGAAATAATTGACTGAGTTGTACCTTTGGTGCCCTAACAGAATTTCGAAAATCCTTTTAGCAGAAGAAAAATAAATCTATTGTTTTTCAAGCAAACAAATTTATTTTTGTGCAGTATCCTGATTTTTTAGAAAACTCTAAAAAGCTTTTTGAAAACCATTTCATCACTTTATGTGCTTGATCTTACTACCTTGATTAGGTATCTAGGATAGATCATGTAGCAAAAAGCAACCTTAAACACACACTAGCCTAAGAACAAGATCATCTAAAACACATTACAATCTTCAAAGCAAACTAGTTATTTTCTACATCAAACACACTAAGATTAGGTAGAGAAGAAGCTTCATCCATCTTCAACACAAATTTCCATTCTTCCCTAGATACTCGCAATTAACGTCAAATATGGGAATAAAATGCTCTTATTCAAATAAAGATCATAACAAATGTAAAAAGGTATAAGTTCATAAATTAGGGATCATTTTATATGAACTTTAGCAATTAATACTTATAAGTGTCTATATTTTAATATGAAATATTACTGAAATTAGACACTTATCAATAAGACACAAATTTCATACCTAGTGGGATAAAGATGAAGATGGGTGTGAATTTTACTTCGAGGACGGGGAAGAGTATAGTCAAACTTGCATCATCTCGTCTTATTTCCATCCCTACTCTTTCTACTTTTCACTACATGATACCTTAATATATAATCAATAAAATTAGGATACCTCTTTTTTGTATTGAGTTTCGTGTTTAATATTGATATTATCCTAGATATCCCTCACACATTTATACTAGGCCACTATATTATATAAATATTTACATATATTATATAACGTTATGTTTGTCATGCATCCGCTTATAGACAACACATAGCCATTAATTATACAATTAATTGTACCTTGCATTAGGTGATTTTCGCTTGAGTGTTTGCTTGAGTACAAATATATAAAATAAAAGAGATTTATCTCGCTCTCATTTTGACTTGAGGAAAAAACAATAGAAAAACAAAATTGATAAAGAGACTAAAATTCAAGGTAAGTAATTTTAATCACTTTTAACCTTTATATCGCCTAAATCAATAATAAATAACACACTTATTTTACTTTTCACATTTCAAATAAACCATTTATAACTCAAATTGACTACCTCAAATCTCTTGTCCAATTTAACACATATTTAATAAACAATGGTGTAACTTCATCGAATTTCCACTCAATTAAACTAACTTTGCTACAATTATCAACATTAATTCACTTTATCATATCCAAATCAAAATTAAATGACTAGATGCAAATTAATCAACTCCACTTGTCTCTATTTATGAACTAACTACGAATTTGATCTCAAAAGTTAGACAAAATTGGAAATGTCCTAACTTGATTATGGGAATAATGATTCACAAACCAAACATATTACTATCAACTTAGACTAAAAAATATTAATTTATTATGCTTAAATTTCATATACGAACACAAAACTTCACACATACAAGCATCACTAGAAAAAGAGAACTATAAATCTAAGGGAAAGAAAACTTACTCAACAAGATAAACTATTTGGGTCATTGTCCTATTTATGGGTGTTTAGAACCAAAGTGATATAAACATATAATTGAAAATCTATTCAAGCAATTCAATTTGGTTTTCAATTTGACACTTCAAAGCTAATCTGAAGCAAAATAAATTATTTAAATAACAATATATTACCTGTTATTTCACCATATATGAGAGACGCATGTTGAAGAGAAAAAAAAATCTAATGTGTCTAGATCAGTTCATATCTCAACCTGAATTATCGTTGTCAAAAAAATTGTAATGTGAATTATAACATATTATTAACTTGTTAAGTACATTGTATTTCAGTTTTGCATTAAACACCATACTAAAACACTTGGTATAATTTTGACAAATACTACATATTTCATCTAACAAAATTATAAAATGTTAAATCTCATTCCCTATTATCAAAGTTGATAGTTGATTTGCTATTCTTGTTGGTTAGTGTGTTATATGATTGTGAATGAGAACACATTTTTTAGTTTTGAGACATATTTATTTTATAAAAAATAAAGTATTGTATGTGTTTGAAATTTTTTTTTTTTTTGAAAAATATTACTTTTTCAAATATTTTTATTATTTGAACTTAGGTCACTACACTCTTAACTAAAAATAATTATACCATAATTACTAACTATAATTTTTAACCTAACTCTAAACGTTTGATTCAAGTGAATAACCTTTCTTAATAAAGAAAGTGTTTTACATCGTATAATTATTTTTTAAATACGAAAAAAATTGGCCACCTCAAAACACAAAAGGAAAATAGAACTACAAATTAGAAACATCATAATCAATCCAAATCAAACCGCAAAATTAGTTTAGTTTGATTTAGATTTAGATTTTTTTTATGTTTAAATGAAACAAAACTAAACGCATCTATTTTTTTTGGTTTGGTTCATATGTATTTAATTAAAAGAATAAGTTAAATTACACATCGAACATCCGTATCATTTACTTTGATGTTTTCTAATATCCACCTTTTAATTGGAAAAAATACTAGAAATAAACTTAAAACTTTATAAAAAAAATTGATGAAAAAAAAGTTTAAAGATGATCATATTTATAAATAAATTATCAAATAGTTAAAGTTATAATTTATATACTAAATTTTAATTAAAGTTTTAACCTTTATTTTTTAAAATATTTGTATTAAATATAGAAAATAATCTTACATTTTACGTTGATTTTAATCTATCTAAATAAAATTTTAAACTATTATAAAATTTTTATATAGTATATGTGAAATTAATTTTAACTTAATAATGAGTTTTAAAGAAACATGATTCAATTGGAAGATATTAAATAATATAATATTTAATAAAAATTTTATTATTGTATTGATTATATATATATATATATATATATATATATATATATATATATATATATATTAGAGTGATTAAGAATTTGTACATGAACTAAAAAGCTATAGTGGGGACAATTGCACCCATAGTGTTGAATGTGGACCCGTTTGTTGGTAATTAATTATTTAAATATTAAAGGGTTACGTGATACTGTAATAATTATATAGGCAATTCTTCTATTAATTAAACTCGAAATTTTTATTTAATGCGTTAAGATAGTAGTATTTTGATTTGTTTGAAGGTCAAAATCTGTTATTATGAAGTATGTTTTACAACATATTTTAAGATAAATGAAATTGATACATAATTATTTAAAATAAAATAAAATACATAATAGTAAGTTTAATTTCTTAGATCCAAATTTATTAAAAGTTCTTCTAGACCGAGTTGGTTTATGAGATAAACAATAATACATACTAAGTCAATAAATTTTGAAAATATATCTATATTTTGAGATAGATTGTAAGGAATAATAAATAAAATATTTCTTTTATGTTAATCAATAAAAAAAATCAGAAATTATTCTTTTTAAAACACTCATTCAAAATTGGTTAAGAAATATTATAGATATGTTAATAATAACATTAGGCGCTATATTATAATTTCCGAAAGAACGAATGTGAAAATGTTATATTCTAATATATATAAAAGGAATTCGTTAACATAATTAAGTCATGAAAAAAAAAATTAATTACGACTTTAGTAGTTTCATACTTATTATTTTTATTTTAAAAATATATATTAAATTGAATTGAGTTGTACTATTTTGCTCTCTATAAGAAATATAATTTTAAATAGTTGAATAAAAAAAAGAGTATGTTAAAATATTTGCAAATACAAAGTATAAATTTATCAACTAAAACGAAAACTAATTTAAGATTAATATATTTTTATTTAATTTATTTAAATATATAAGTGAGTGAAAATTCATATTATAAACTTATTTTATAAAATTAAATTAAATTTAGATTTTTTAATATAATATTATAATTATTTAAATATTATTCGTTATTAGGAAAATTGCATCCTAATATGTAGTGACATATCACATTTGATTTAAAACAAATCTACTTGTTGAATATGAATTAAAATATATATTTGATTTCTTTTATGTTTTCTGTTGGTTTGGAGTCAGTAAAAAACTGTGAGTAAGATGAGATATTTGAGAAATTGCGTATACGAGGAAAGTGGATGTTACTGGAATGTGTCTGAATAAATATCTGATGAGGAAGCATGAAAAAATGGACACTTGGGCGCATAGAGAGCACAAGTGAAAGAAAAAGAGAGAAGATTTTGAATTGGTAATTGCAATGAGAGAAGTTAATGAACGTAATAAGGGGACGTAGCGCGTTTAAGTGCCACAGATGGAACGCACAAGACACCAAAACTGTTGGAATCTGTTTCCTCTCACAACACATCCAAAACCTTACCTCTTTTCTCCAGACACGTGAAAAACTGTGCACCAGCTTAGCCATAAAAGGTAGGCCACGTAAGCCAGAAAATCTTACCTCTCCAATCAAATCCTGCCACGTCACCAGATAAGAGCCTTTTTTTCATATACCCAAAATTAGCTTTTGCAGCAGGTAAGGTATGGAAACGGAATAATCCTGTACCTACACATCCACGTCTGTCTGTCACGGCCATACTTAGTAAGATTTTCATTACCCAATTACCATATTGCCCTACCTCCTAGTAAAAACATCACCAACAACAAACAAATCATATATATATTCCTTTTCTTCTAAAGAGACAACCAAAAGATATTGTTTACCAGTTTTCAATAAATTGTTTCATTTTAATGCAAATAATAGTAGTAGTTAAGTAATGGCCGGCTCACATCCACTCACTCCAGACCTTGTTTTTTTTTTACTATTTCCAATAAATAAGTTTTGGTTTTATGAAATGAGTAGAATGAAAAATGATTATTGAGTAATGTTAAAATGAAAAAGTAAGAAAAAGATGAAGGAGGAGAGGGATATTATAGTAAAAGAAGGTAAAATAATTGAAGTGGTAAAAGAGAGAAATAGGAGGTTCATAATAATGGTCCCCACAATAGGAACAGCAGGGAAACTGAGCATTGTCTCTTCCTTCGTTGTTCTCGTCTCCAATGCTCCAGCTCCTCCACTGCAAGTGTCAACACTCACTCCCTCAGAATTCCCCAACCTCTCTCTCTTTCTCTCTTTCTCTCTCCGAGTAAGTGACACAGTCGGTGGGCTTATACCCCTGCAAATTGCCTATAGATACAGGGACCCCAACGGTTCTTTGCCTTTTATCTGCTTCGGCTCGTGACCCTCTGCCCTGTCTCCTTTCTCTTTCTCTCTCTGTTGCTGAATTTAACACTACTCACCTTTCATACACTTCAATCCCTTTTTATTGGCCAGCTTTCCCTTATTCACACCAACAACAGTACTTCCTTTTCCTTATCCAACACCAAATTCGGTTCCTCTTTTCGGGTTTCGGAATCCATCAATCAATGAATGCCCTGTTTATACACTCCTGCTTTTCCTATCCTACCTCAACCTTTTAGCAGACTCACTAGTAAATTACCAACTCTCACATTTATATTTTTCCTCTCCTCTCCTCTGTTCCATTTCTTTCTTCCACTCTAATATTCCCAAAACCTCTTGTTGGCCTTTTCTTCATTTCCTTTTTTTTAATAAGGCAAAAGATTTTGTTGTTTGTACCTTTTGGGTTTAGGGTTTTGCGCCCCCTTCGGAAAAATAAAAAAAACAAACCTATGTTCAACTCCAAGCCTCTTCAATTCTGAACAAATTGAGCCACACATACAAATAATGTCTTCGTGTTTGACCGGAGCTGGAGGAAGAACCTACGGGTTCGATTTCGAATTTGTTAAATCTTCATCTTCTTCCACCAGAACCTCACACACCTCTTCTTCACCTTCTTCAACAATCTCCGAATCCAGCAATTCGGCCCTCGCAATCTCCACGAAGAAACCCAGAACGCCTCGAAAGCGACCCAACCAAACCTACAATGAAGCCGCGGCGCTTCTCTCCACCGCCTACCCCAACCTCTTCTCCACGAAGAACCTCAAAACGCAGGGCAAATTCGCAAAGCCCGCGTCGGAGAATTTTGATTATGACTCTTCGGAGCTGTTGTTGCCATTCAGGGTTTTGGACGGGTCGTCGTCGTGTTTCCTTCTGGACCAACCGGGCCCGAAGCCCTTGGAGAGGCCCAAAGAGGTGAGCGTGCAGGAGAAGGCGTGTGGGAGCCCCGGGGAGATAAGCTCTGTAGTGAATTTCAATTACCTAGAATTGAACGACGATTGCGAAGAGAGCCTCGATGCGGAATCGATTCTCGACGAGGAAATCGAAGAAGGGATCGATAGCATCATGGGGAGCAGGGTGCAAGATGTCTCAAACGACGCCGTCAGTAACTTTCCCTGGATAATGCCTTTTGGCGGGAAATCCGACTTCCCCAGACCCCGTGTCAGCGCTCTCCGACACGTCGACGACGGAAACTGGTGGAATTTTCCGGTCGTTGATATTCTTCAAATATCGCCCAAAATTAACGCCAAGCCTCCTCCGGTGACCGCCGAGAAGAAGATGAAGAAGAAGAAGGTGGCAGCGATTGCGGCGACGGAGAAACCGGTCGTAGTGGAGTTGAAGAACGTGGAATTGCCCAAACCGAAACAAGGTTTGATGTTGAAATTGAATTACGACGACGTTCGGAGCGCTTGGTCCGACCGTGGGATACCGTTCTCCGACGATAGCCCCCTGGCCGACTTGCCGGAAGCTGACGTCACTGTAAGTTCCATTAAGTAACAGTAGCCACTACTCTGTTGATTGCGAGATTTACGAGGAAATAACAGCGTGTTTAGCAAGAAGCTTTATTTTAATCTAATCTTTTTAAAATTCAATCTTAGAAAGTTTGGAGATTGACTCCACTGTTAGCATTTTTAATCACGTGGGGTATGGTAATCCAACTTTTCAAAACTGAAGTAGTAAAGTATTTCATGCATCTCTTGCTTAGTTCCTCTTTACTTTACTTTACTTTTCACCGTGATGCTTTAAAAGTAAAATATTTAATAGATTTCAATTTCAATATGAATTTGGGTATAAAGGTTAGAAGCAAAAGCATGTGTTTGTGGTGTGCTGCTACCATTTTCATCTATTATTAATAGTTGTAGTTATATTTGTCTTGCATTATTAAATTTTGTGATGGTGGTGGTAGCCTGTAGATTGTAGATGGTAGTGAATAATAAACGGAATTTGTGTTTTGGTGTTGTGGGAGGCAGGCGCGGCTGTCACAAATTGATTTGTGGTGGGACAATGGCGGAGTGAGAGAAGCTAGCGTGCAGCGCTACAAAGAGAAACGGCGAACGAGGCTGTTCTCGAAGAAGATCAGATACCAGGTGAGGAAGGTCAACGCAGATCGACGCCCCAGAATGAAGGTACGACTGAGTTGAGGACACTTGGAGAATTTTGATTTTAAAGAAAAGAGGAAATGTGCTTTATGATTTGGTGATGATAATTTTGGATACTGAGGTTGGTGCGTGCGTCACAGTTTATTTTTGTTATGGAGAGTGGACCCCGTTACTGTGGTTGGTCACTTTGTCCAACTTTTGAGGATCTATCTATTTCACCTTAGTTTGATACCCTCCCACTGCCACTCCATTGCCAATGCTTCCAATTCCAATGTTTAGGTTTATGTTCTTAATTTCATATATCAACAGCTCCTCACGCATGCATCTCCTCCACTTTTCATTCCTATCACAATATTCTCTTTAGATTCTTTCGTCAGATTATTCTACTCTCTCTCTCTCTCCATATATAAAATAAAACATGTCTGCTCTACATTCTTGTATCGTATTTAAAAAAAACATGTGTGTATATATATATATATATATTCCTGTGTCAACAACAGATTTGGTCGGCCTTCATTTTTATTGGACACTATAATTCTAATGTGATGATGGTTGGTTGAACAAGGTGGCCTAACTAGGACGACAATTTCGTACCAAAACCAAACTAAAAAACGAGAAAGGGATAACTGGATGGTTTTCTGAACAAATTAAATCATGAATTATGGTTTCATTTATGTTTGACAGACACATTGAGGTAACAAGTCTAACTTGTTTGTGATGTGGCAGGGGCGATTTGTTAGGAGGCTCAATTCTAGCTCAAATGCACACAGATGATTTTGATTTTGTATGTAGTAGTACGTAGCAGTAAAGAACAAGCTTTTTGGGACTACTCTTTAAAATAAAAGTAAAAAAAAAAAGTTAAAAAAAAGGAAAGAGAGAGTTTATCTATATTTTTGTAACCTTTACTCTCTTTTTTTCTTTAGTCCTTTTACTTTTTGGGTTCTTCTTAGTTCCTGCAGTGAGACTGTATGAGATAAGCAAGAAGTAGAAGCAAATTGCCTAAGATTCTATTACACATAAAATTCTCTTAGCATTATGGGCACATGGAGATTCTTGGTTTCATATCCCATTCCATCCTTATGTGGTCAATAGTACTTTTTGGTTAGGTAAAGCTAACAAAATTAAAAACAACAAAACAAGAGTATTTAAGGGTGATCGTTGCTTTCTCCAATCATTACACTTTACATATTACTTAATATAATGATGGATGATTTGACAGGAAGCCATGAAAGGTAAAATGAAATCACCTTGACCGTTGAGTTGGCTTTCTATCCAGACATATATCACTTTACAATTCAAAATATGATTTTAATTTCAACACATCATTCATTACCCTTTTTTTCACTTTTTTTCTTTCTCTCTGCTGCGTGCGTGTTAACCATGTCAATTTGGGAAATGCTGGTGTATTCTAGTATGTGATAATTAAGGATTATAAGTTATAACTCTTTTTTATTCATATTAAATACTACATTCTGAATTGAATATTAAATTTCACATTTCTTGTTTGTCTAATTTACTTTCGAGTCAACACATATTTAAAAATATGTTTGAATGAGTTTTTTAAAAAATAAAAAACAAAATAAAATTTTATATAAATTAAAATTATTATATATATATATATATATTAAAAATATGTTTTTTTTTAAAAAAAAATTTGGACAAATTTTAAATTTATAAAAAAGTTAATTACATTTTTTTTTTCTTTTTAAGAAGTATTTTTCCTTACCGAACCTTGTTGTTTGTCTAACTCCATTCTTCTTCTTGTTTATTGTAAATCTCGCTGAACTTTCCTTTTGTATTCCTTTACAAGATAAAAATATAACTATGTTTTGTATTTTTATAATATAAAACAAAAAGGTAATTCCATTCTTAATAAACTACTTTCTAAACTGTTATGTTTTGTAAATTAATTGAATTACCTACCATAAAAATTATATATTTTAATTGAGATTGACTTAATTATGGTACAAAATTTACATACAAATTAATTCAATTACTGTGAGAAAGAAAGTTGTGTTATCATTAATTAAACTTTATTTAAAATAGTCTATGTCATTAATTTGATTACTCGCCTTTTAATTTGATGAGGTATCACTTTATTATTTTTACCTTATTCCTGTAATATAGGATCTTATATTTTTCATCTTTTTATTGATAAGATATTGATGATGATATATAGATAATAAATTCATTTTATTTTATTATTATATTTAAAGGATTTTGTCTTACACTATTTGTTTTGACTATTATATCATTTACAACATTTTTTTTAGTATTTCTAACATTATAAATACTGAAATATTTATTTATTTTATTATTAATAATATATTATTTAATTTAAGCATTACACTTTTTATTTCATTGTTTTCATCACAGTGAGAGTATATTAAGATTAATAAATTTAATAATAACTTTTTTTTTATAAAAAGTTTTCAGGTTAGGCATCACTATGCAACTTGACATCTTAGCTAGGCTGACACCTCAAGTAACAACAATCATTTGCCATCATATGAAAAAAAAATATTATTAACAAAAAAAGAAAAAAGAAAGAAAATACAAAAATATGGGGGGACTAGACCAAAACTCATATAGGTAGACTATACCTATTCATAAAGAATTCTAAAAGTAGACTAGCTGGAAGTCTATTATACCAATTAAATGATTCTCTATAAATAATTTAATACATATGAAATTTATAATAATAAAAAAACAAGTATAATTAAAATAAACTCAAATGAAAAAAATAAAATTAATTGTGAAACTTTCAAAATATATTTTCATTAATAAAATAAAATTTAAATTTGAATAAAACACCATATAATCATTTCTTTATTTATTTGCATTTATTTTTAACTTAATACGTATCTAAGTTGAAATACTTAATGACACTCAGTTAGCTAAAATTTGTTAAAATAGGACAATTTTATAATATTTCTATAAAATTGAGTAAAATTTTAAAGATATTAATATGAATAAGTGATGTTTCAAAACATCACTTTAAAATGGATAAATCATATTTCTATGCACAATTTTAGTATTAATTATTTTTAAGGACATGTTAAGAAGCTGAACTTACGGGTACAATTTTTATTATTTTATTTATTTTTACAAAATTATGTTTATATAATTTATAATTTTCTTTCTAACAGATGTCACACTTCCATGCATAATTTCTATTTTTTATACTACTTATATTTTTTTTTTATATTTTATAGTATTCAACTTATGTATAAAAATAAAATTTAAATCACTAATGAAAATACAACTTCTATTCAAAAGAAGTCAAATTTTGTGTATAAAGCATGGCTTATATAAAAAAAAATAGAAAGTATGCACATAAACACAATTTATATTTTTAATATCTTTTAATAGTGAACTTTTGTATAAAAAAAAATCAAAATCATCCATTAATGAAAATACAACTTCTATAAAAAAAAAATTAAAATTTTATGTATAGAAGAATGACTTATATAAAAAAATTAAAAAAATCATGCACATAAACAAAACTTTTATTAAAAAAATAAACATAACTTTTGTAAAAACAAAATTAAAAGTGTGTATATGAATATTTTTACATTTTTTTTACCTATTTTCATAAAAAAGAACATACACAAATTATATCATTTTAGTATATTTTTATCTTACTATAGTGCCATTATACATTAATGTGTATGTTAATATTAACTAGAGAGTTTGTAAAATAAGAACATTTTAAAAGTAATATGTACAAACATACTTACATTAATCTAAAATGTAATAAGATCTATTATCATAATTATTTTAAGTTTAACTCTTGAAAATTTACATATGCATATTTTGTACACTACAACAAAATTATGAAATAGAAACCAATTTTTAGAGACAAAAAATAATTAATTGCTATAATGACTAAATTAGAGACCATTGTAGAAACTAAAAAAAAATTGGTTTCTATTATTGTTAAATGGTTTCTAAATTGGTATCTAATTAGCAACCAAAGTTTTTGCTACCAAATTTAAAAACTAAATAATTGGTAGTTAAAATCTTGGTAGCTAATTAGATACCAACTTAGAAACCATTTAACAATAATAGAAACTAATGTAGAAACCAATATTTTTTTAGTTTATAAAATGGTCTCTTATTTAGTTACTATAGCAACTAATTATTTTTGGTATCTAAATTTTGTTTCTATTTCATGTTTTTCTTGTAGTGGTATACCAAGTACAATCATAATAGATTTTTAAATGAAGTATATATCAAGATAGATTATGAAAAGACATGATTATATTAGATGAGATTTATTGTATCATATGATGAATAAATTTTGTTTTAATGAGAAATGGATTGATTGGGTCAAAGGTTGCTTGAAATTGGCCTCTATATCAATTCTAATCAATGGAAGTCCAACAACAAAATTCAAACCATCTCAGGGATTGAGACAGGGGGACCCCCTTAGCGCCCTCTATTTTTAACTATAGCTTAGGGGTTGTTTGATTTAGTGAGACAAACTGTCAAGAAGATGTTTCTCCAAGACTTGAGAGTAGGTAGGCTTGAGGTAGAGACTTGTGTTCTATAATTTGTGAACGATACCTTATTCATGTGTAATGATAACCATCAAAATATTTTAACCATTAAAGAGTTACTCTCAGATGTTATGAGTTAGCTTCTGGATTGAAGATCAATTTTCATAAGTCAATGATTGTTGTAATTGGGGTAAATAATGTGTAGTAGATAGCTTTTCTAATACTTTAAAGTGTGTGCAGAGGATATACCATTTAAATACTTAGGTTTAATAGTGGATGAGAATCCTAGGAGAAAATATTTTTTGTCACCTCTTGTGGACACAATTTGGAGTAAACTTAATGCATGGAAAGATAGATATTTAACTTTGGCTGACATAATTTGCCTTATTAAGTTTGTGTTTAATTTCCTCCCCTCTTTTATTTGTCCTACTTTAAGTATCTCATTTTTGTCTATCAATTTATCATAAATATTCAGAAAAAGTTCATATGGGGTTAGGACAGGAATAACAAAACCATAGTTTGGGTGTGTTTGGATAAATTGTGCAAGTTAAAGGAGGAAGGGAATTTGGGTATATATTGGGAAATTTAATAATGCTCTTTTAGCAAAATGGCAGTGGCGGTTGGAGACGAAGGTTAGTGGAAAATGGAGAGACAATATTAGGTCCAAATACGAATTAGATTATGGTAAACCTAATGGATCAAATCTTAAGTCTCAATCGTGGTGGTTGAGGGATTTAGGTAGTGTGTGGTGAGGGAGAAAATGCAAGGTGGTTTCATAGGAACTTTCTTTTTTCTTAAAAAAGTTAATTAAAATATTCGATAAAATGAGAATTTCAATTTAATTCTATAAATACATAGAAAAAAATAATACATAATAATAGAAATTGGAATTTTTGATAAAAATCGGAATTCTTGATAAAAAGGAATATAATCAAGTTTAAAATTACAACACATAGTTGTTCAAAAGTTCATACATCCCTAATCAAGTTTAAAATTAAAACATACGTCCCTAATCAATTTTGCTTCCAACACTTGATCTTATTACTTGATTAGGTGATTAATAAGTGCCTAATTTCAGTAATATTTCATATTAAAATATAGGCACTTATGAGGATTTATTGCTAATTTACATATAAAATAATCCTTAATTTATGAATTTATACCTTTTTACATTTTTTATGAGCTTTATTGGAATAAGAGCATTTTATTCCCAAATTTGGTGTTAATTGCATATTTACATGGAGGATTGAAGATTTAGAGTAAAGGAGAATAATTTGAGAAAAAAGAGAAAACTGGAAGGTCCCAGAATGGAAAAAGATGTAAAGAAAGATTGGACATTTTTTTTATGTTTTATCATTTAGCCCATTAGCGCGACACTGGAAGCAACCTAACCCTAGAAAACTAGGATAAATAGAGGGCTAGAGGCTCAACCTTAGTGTGCCAGATTAAGAGTAAAACACCATAGAGTGAATTGTAACCAATTGGGAGAATGAAAGGTGCTAAAAGTATCCGTGGCTAATTCTACACTTTTGGATTTGGGAGTAATCTGCTCAAACTCTCTTATGTATTGAGATGATATCTTATATATTAATATTCAGTTCTTGATTGATTATTAGTATTGTTGTTTTATTTTTAACTTTCTGCAACAAATTGAGAATCTTAATCGGACCGAGAGGTATTTTTAGGGTTCAAACCTAAACATCAATACTTAACATATTTGAGTGCTAGAGATAGACTTGAAATGTTAATTGACATTAACGTCTGATTGTGATTTCTAAGTTGTTTTTATAAGTATGCGAGAGATCGATATTTAGGAAAATTTTTTAAGAATTTTATATGCGAGAGATAGATATAAATGAATTTTCTACGGGCATCAATTTGAATCAAAGAACTTAATAGTAACATGCTAATCAAAATACATGAGAGTGGGGAGATGAAACCTAATCCCTATTTTTCCGAAGCAACTCATCCTTTGTTTGTTTTTTTTATTGATCAGTGTCACAACAATCACTTCAAAACTATTTTTATTGTTCTGTTGTTATATTTAACGAATTTTGTACTCGATAATTCACGGTTCCTTTTCGATGTCGTTGTCGGAGAACAAATTTTTGATTTGTTGAGTATAATTTCCTAAATATTGTGAATATTTTAATTGTTTTGATTTATTTTAATTTTGTGTTATTATAAACAGATTTCTTTTTATTTTATTTGATTTTATTTTAATTTGCTGATTTACTGTTATTATTTTAATTCTTATTTTGTTTTTATTTATTTCTATTTATTTTCAGATTTTTATTTTTATTTTATTTTCTTTTAGTTTTTTTAGGTTTAGTTACGTAGTTTTATTTAGGTTTAGGTAGTTTTTATTTATTTGTTTTAATTATTTATCATTACTAGTTTTAGTTTTTATTGTTACGTTAGGTAGTATCTTTTAAGTAAGTAGGTTAGTATTTTATTATTATAATCTTCTGTTTTATTTTATTTCAGTTTTATTTGTTTTTATTTTATTCTTAGTATTTATTTGTTATTTTTAAGTACGTTATTTCTTGTTTTTATTGTTTTCTTCTATTCTGTTTTTAGTTTTTATTTTATTTATATTTTTTTTCTTTTTTGAGTATTTTTTTCATTTTAGTGTTTTGTTTTTGTTTTATTTTATCTTTAGGTTTTAATATGTAGTTTATTGATTTTATTTTAGTTAGTTATTTAAATTCTTGTTTATTTTTTAATTTTCGAAAAAAATATAAAATTTCGGTTACTACTTGTAAATTTTTCTTGCTAACCCTTGCATTAGCTGCTTTTATATGATATTGAGAAGTCAAGTTCCAAAAGACCACTTGTTATTTGAAGCAGAAATTGAGAAGGTGGCTAGAAAAAATCGAAAATCAAAGGCAAAAGAATATCAAGAAGATAATAGAGAGGACTCTTCAACATCTTCTTCTTTCTCCATTGATATTTTTTCAGGAGAATAACAACATGGCGGGGGAGGAAACACCACCTCCTAGGAGAACTCTTGGAGATTACGCCATACAGCAAGGGCCCAAACATTTTTCTAGCATTGCAGTGCCGACAACTAACATGGCCTTGGAGATGAAGCATGCGTTCCTTACCCTCATTAGTACCAATGAATTCACGGAGATGGATCATGAGGATCCTCATACACACTTGGCTACTTTTTATGAATTGGTGGGAACTATGAGTTTCCAGACATGTGATCTTAAGAATGTATACATGCGTTTGTTTCCTTTTTCTTTGGAAGGGAAAGCAAAGGAGTGGCTTATATCTCATCCTAATCAGAGTTTAACTAAATGGAAGGATGTGGAGGAAAAACAATTTTGCAAAGATTTTTCCCAATCTCTCGTTACATCAATGCTAAGTCTGAAATATCTGTGTTCAAACAAGGATTAGAGGAGTCTTTCTGTGAGACATGGGAGAGATTCATGAGGATGCTGAGAAAATGCCCAAACCATGGGTTTGAAGATATTGCTCAAATGAGCATATTTATTAATGGTCTCAGATCAAATAAAAAGATGCTTCTAGATGCCGCGACTGGTGGCACAATGATGGTTGTTGATGTAGATCAAGCAACGAGGATTATAGAAGCTTTGGCCACAACTGACTAAGAAAAACCAATATTTTTTGGAAGTCCAACCTCATTACAACTCTGGAAAATGACCTCAAGATTCATGTTTCTAATATGTTTATGATTTGAAGATGAAATGAAAAGCAATCATGATTTGTTATGATTCAGTGAAAATAGAGTGATGAATTGTCATTTGTTTGTTTTGATTTGATCCTGGAAGTTGATTGGGTCATCTGTGCGGTCAGTTGCTCAAGTTGTTGGGTCAGAATTTTGTTTTGAGCTAGCAATGCATCTTTAGTGTTTAACTCCAATACTCCTCTTTTTGATGATTTTGTCTATCATGTTGAGCTTGATAATCAGTTGTGGCCAAAGCTTCTATAATCCTCGTTGCTTGATCTGCATCAACAACCATCATTATGCCACCAACCGCGACATCTAAGAGCATCTTTGTATTTGATCTGAGACCATTAATAAATATGCTTAGTTGAGCAATATCTTCAAACCCATGGTTTGGGCATTTTCTCAGCATCCTCTTGAATCTCTCCCATGTCTCATAGAAAGACTCCTCTACTCCTTGTTTGAACACATATATTTCAGACTTAGCATTGATGTAACGAGAGATTGGGAAAAATCTTTGCAAATTTTTTTTTCCTCCACATCCTTCCATTTAGTTAAACTCTGATTAGGATGAGATATAAGCCACTCCTTTGCTGTCCCTGCCAAAGAAAAAGGAAACAAACGCATGTATACATTCTTAAGATCACCTGTTTGGAAACCCATAGTTCCCACCAATTCATAAAAAGTAGCAAGTGTGTATGAGGATCCTCATGATCCATCGCTGTGAATTGATTGGTACTAATGAGGGTAAGGAACGCAGGCTTCATCTCCAAGGCCCTGTTAGTTGCAGGCACTGCAATGCTAGAAAAATGTTTGGGCCCTTGATGTATGGCGTAATCTCCCAGAGTTCTCATAGGAGGTGGTGTTTCCTCCCCGCCATGTTGTTATTCTCCTGCAAAATATCAATGGAAAAAGAAGAAGACGTTGAAGAGTCTTCTCTATTATCTTCTTGATATTCTTTTGCCTTTGATTCACAAGTAGTAAACAAAATTTTATAATTTATATTTTTTTTCAAAAATTAAAAAATAAACAAGAATTTAAATAACTAATTAAAATAAAATCAATAAACTACAAATTAAAACTTAAAGATAAAATAAAACAAAAACAAAACACTAAAATGACACTAAGAGAAAATAAAACAAAAATATTCAGAAAAAGAAAAAAATATAAACAAAATAAAAACTAAAAACAGAATAGAAGAAAACAATAAAAACAAAATATAACGTACTTACAAGTAACAAATAAATACTAAGAATAAAATAAAAACAAAATAAAACTAAAACAAAATAAAACATAAGATTATAATCGTAAAAAAACTAACCAACTTACTTAAAAATAAAAACTAAAACTAGTAATGATAAATAATGAAAACAAATAAATAAAAACTACCTAAACCTAAATAAAACTACGTAACTAAACCTAAAAAGAACTAAAATAAAATCAAAACAAAAATAAAAATAAATTTGAAAATAAATAGAAATAAATAAAATCAAAATAAGAATTAAAATAATAACAGCAAAACAGAAAATTAAAATAAAATCAAAACAAATCTGTTTATAATAACACAAAATTAAAACAAATCAAAATAATTAAAATATTCACAATATTTAGGAAATTATACTCAATAAATCAAACATGTTCCCCGGCGTCAAAAACTTGATGACATTTTATGACAAGTGCATCGCATTTGTCAGAAGTAATAATTGTCCCTAAGGACGAATATCGATCTCACAAGGAACAATTATTACTTCTGACAAACGCGGTGCTTGCCATAAAATGTCATCAGTGATGGAACACCACTTCCATAATCTGATGTCTGAAATAAATAATTTTAAGTTAATGAATCAAAACTCCAAAACACCACAAAGGGAATATATATAGATTCCAATTCCATGGTTCCGAAGGATTAGACTTGAAGCAGTCTAACATCTTACAAAATTCATATTAAGAAATCTTACCGATCTTAATGTTATTCTCAATGCAGTTGGTGATGATCTTTTCATTCCTTTAACAACTGCACCTAACCATCTATTTCCTTCCTTGTTTGCTTCAACTTCCTTCAGATTGAATTGCATAGTTATATACAGGTGAACATCTATATTTTAACTTTACCTTAATTTGCATATATTTTCATGAATAAAAACAAATGAAGAGATTCAACTCTACCTACGTAATCTTCTTCAGTGAAGAGTCGTGCTCCACAAATTACAAATTGCTAGAGTTAATTTATCAAACCATTAAGACAACAAACCGTAATGAAATTCACCACAATTGAAATTTCTAAGACCCAAAAATCAACAGAAGAAAACCATACCAATCCAATCCAATCAAATCAGAGAACACTGGATAAATTGAACTTAGAAAGAATGTGAACAAACCTGAACAAATCCTTCCACGGAGGCGCCGATTGTGGCGATTTCGGATAATCGCGAAATGATTTTGTACAGCTTGGCGACAGGTTCGCGACAACTTCGTGGAGATGGTTCGTGAGGAGCGTTTGAGCGTTTAGGGCTTCGAGTTTAGACAGAGAGAGGTTTGAGTGTTTAGGGTTTGACTATGAGGGTTCGTGAGGAGCGTTTAGGGCTTCGTGTTTAGGCAGAAAGAGAAGTTTGACTGTTTAGTCAAACCAGATTTTCAAAAATAATTGGGAATAAACTAATTTCGGTTACCAAAAATATTTTAAAAAATAATTGGGAATAATGAGGGAAGGAAAACTTGTTTTTATTCTAAAGGATAATTGTGACGGTTGAAAATGACATATTTTGAAAGATAATTGTGGCGCTTAGTCAAATGACGTATTATACTGAAATTTGTGGCAGTTATTAATAAACGCCATTTTTTACATGATTTTTTGTAGTGCAAAATTTGGAACAAATGTTGGAATTGGTTAAGTAAAATTCCAAATTCAAACAATAAAGCTATATAAAATCTAGGGACCTAGGACAATTATATAAGTCTAACCAACTTTCAAGATAAGGTTAATCAAATTGAGAGAATATTTTTTTTCAACTGACTCCACCAAGATTGATGACAAAATCTCGAGAAAAAGAAGAGGACACAAATTCTATAGAATAAATAGGAATTTTCTCTGTTTGAAAATCTAATCAGATAAAAATGATCCTTGATTTTTTAGCTACTGTAGGGTGTGATTAGATTTTGAACTATATAAAGTATGAAGATAAAAACTTAGAAAGAAAACAAAGAGAAAAAGAAGAAAGCAAAAGTGAGAAAGAAAAGAGTGTTCATGTTACATATAATATCATGTGTAGGAATACTCTACAATATAGTTCACAATATAATAAAAAGAAATACTCCATAATATAGCTTGACTTGTTTAAAGGAATACTCCACAATATGACAAAAAGAAAACAAAATTGTAAGATATAGTTGAAAATAATTTTTAATTTACTTGAGATGTTAGAGTTGTTAAAGTTGTTAATTTGTTTTATATAAACATGAGAGAAAATATATGTTTTCAAATATATAAATTATGATTTTCAATATAATAACTTGTGTATATGTGATGAATACTAACTTTTGAAAACTATTTTATATCAAGCATTTTTATTAGAAATTCTCTTAATAATTTGTATTCAAAGAGACCTAAAGTGATAACACCAACATAAACATTACAACTCAATCTAAGCCTTTATCTAGGAAAAATAGAAAAATGAAGTAATATAAATATTCAGATTACTAAATCTTGGATGATAAGTTCTTTCGATTATGTGATAATAAGGTGCACAAAAAATCTAAATTGTCAAATCAAATTCATAATTATCCAAGCTCATATTACTTTCAAGTTCACTTAAATGGATTTATCTTAAATTGAAATCCATATTTTTAGATTTTAAGTCCAATCCATTTAATTAGATTTGGATTAGATATAAATTGGATACATTTTTGGATTATCCAAAATGGATTGGATTGGATTTTAAGTCCAACCCATGTCAAGTCGCGTTGACCCGAGCCTAGGTCAAGTTGAGTCATCTTAATCCCAACTCGAGTCAAGTTGTCTCAAGCCTAGGTCCAGTCGGGTGAGTCGATCTAGACCTAGGTCAAGTCGAGTCGACCTCGAACTAGGTTGAGTCAACTCAGCCCAAACTTAGGTTGAATTGAGTCAGTCCCAACCCAAGTCCAATCACATTGGTCTTGGTCAAGCTGAGTCGGCCTGGGCCCAGGTCGAGCTAAGTCTGTTGAATAAGATGCTTTGATGATTTCCAAATCAAGCTTGAAGAGTTGAAGGATCTGTTGTTGTGAGTGTTATTTAGTAGATTTTGAATTGTTAATTTACACCTAGTTATCATCTAAACTCATATGATTTTAAATCTCTTTTGATAGTTTTAGTTTTTAAATATGTGTTAATTTTAGTTAGTTGTGTTGCGATTTAAATCAATTGAAAAAATTTTATTCAAAGTTTGGTGACTATAACAAGTTTTTCAACCAGTAGATTTATTGTGACAACCGATCAAATTGCAGTTAGTGTTTTTGAAAGGATTTAAAAATGATTTATTTTGTTTTGTCTTTTTTGTAAAGCCAAAATAGTCGGTTATTTCAATAATTTAATAGTGTTAATTGATAAAATTGTTTGATTTTATGTTGTGTGAACATGTATAAATATTATATTTTGATATTTTGAAAGTTAAATATTATTTTTGATGTTGGAAAACTTATTGAATGATATGAATTTTTAAACGTTATGTGATTGAATGATATGTATTATATATAAATGATGAAAATTGTATGAAATTGATGTCATACATTTGAGATAATGTATGAGTTGTTGTTTAATGACATTAAATATGAAAAGCCTATGTTTAACATAGATCCTCTAGCTTCACTGATGATCTAAGTTATATAGACTAAGATATCAGGTGGTGAAAGTTAAGAGGGAGTTTATACACACCGGGTTCCGCTGTTGACACTCAGTATTGGATGTTTGAACTTATCCAGATCTTTTCTCTTGGACTCGCTGATAATCTTTAGATCAAGTGTTAGTCTCTGGTATGGGCATACTTAATGAGTCTTCCGGAAGATGATGTATTCATGTGTAATTAGTGGGATTGAAATGAAATCAAATGATTGTGATTGAAAATAGATCCATGTGTGGTATATATGAATGGTGGAATTGGTATTGAAATTTTATATGACAACATTCAAAGAAATGTTTATAAATGATTAGTTTGGTTCTTTTTGCATGAATTAGATATGTTATGAAAGTTCTTTTCATTAACTTACCATTTCTTTTCTTGTTGTGTTTGAACTGCAATGACTGTACTAGGTACACAAGCATATGATCATACAAGTGTCGGAGGGTCTTGATAGCTTTAGGATGTAGTTTTGAACCTTATATTATTAATATTAATATTTCTATAAGTCATAATCTTGTAATAGAAATATTTTGAAAAACTCCAAGTCTGTATAGAAATCGGTAGAACTTGTATTGTAATAATAGTTAGATGTATTTTATAGGGTGTTACAAGTTAAACTAATAAGATACACTTAATTTATATCTATTTTATTTATTTTAAAGTAACTAAATATTTTTTTTAAATGACAACTATTCAATTTTTTAATACTATTTTTATAAAATTTATGTGAATATGTATTAAATTGTTTCATTTTTCTATTTTAAAATAAATTATTCATAAAAAGAATAAAATTATATATTTTTTAATGTAATAAAAATGTGAGTATACATGCGTGTTTTCTAGTTATATATAAAAAGATTAAATTATATACCACAATAATTTTATATATTATTACATTATATCAATAATTTTATGTAAATTAATAATTTTGTCATACAATTTTTGAATTTTATATTAGCATAATTATTTATGTTAAATTTTATTAAAATTGAATAATAAAAATTAAATAACTTCATATATCATTACAAGAAAAACTAGTTTTAACGGAGGTTTTTTTTTACATTATCTAGAGTTAAAACATCTATTAAGTCATTTACTCAATATTGCAGTTTCCTCCGTTGAACTATCCTTAGGGAATGCGTTTTTTGTGGTTTTTTTTAAACCTCAGGAAAAATCTTTTAGAACCCTGTTAAATATCATGGATTTAAGAATCTCCATAATATACCATGGGTTTAAAAACCTCCGTAAAATATCATGGATTTCAAAACCTCCGTCAAGTACAATGAGTTTAAAAACCTCCGTAAAATACCATGGATTTAAGAACCTCCATAAAATACCATGAGTTTCAAAATGTATGTAAAATACTATGAGTTTCAAAATTTTCGTAAAATACCAAGAGTTTCAAAATTTCCATAAAATACCATGAGTTTCAAAATTTTCGTAAAATGACTTGCCATTTGAAAGAACCTTCAAGCCCATTTTCCACCATCTCTAACAATCCTCCTTACTTCTCTCTTCCGTCGTAGACACACTGCTCTCCGGCATAGGCTCAATGGTCATTGACGACAGTCCTAGCAAAGAATAACAATTCAGCCACACTTATGTCTATTATATATAAGGAGAAAAAAACACTAAATAAGACATTTTTTTTCTTATTCTAATATTGCTTCTCCCATCACCTTATTGTCTCAACTTGGGTCACAAACCACTATTACCTAACTCGAAAACAATTGGTGTTTATCACTTCTTTATATATCCTAAATAATTGCATTGTCTATTAGATGTGGGTTTTAAAGTCATGTGTGTTATTGGCTAAAAATTGCAAAATCATATTGTGAAGAGAAATTAACTTTATTACTTCTCACTTTGACAATGAATTAATTATTAGATGCATTTTAAAATAAAGACCTTAATTTAAAATATTTCAAAATTATGAAATTAAATATTAACAATTATAACTGAAACTAAAATTGCACATAAAATATACGTACATAAAAACGAAAACAAATTAAGTCAGGTTTTTTGAAGTATGAGCTCATAGCAAGAAAAAACTAGGAATTATATAAACTAACTAACATCAATCATAAAACATATGTAAATACTGTTGAAATACTTATTATCTAAGATTAGTTGTTGAAATACTTATTATTCAAGATTAGTTGTTGAAATACTCATTATTCAAGGTTGTTTTGTTGAGTTTTTAAAAGTAAACTTTTGCAACTTTAGATAACTTATTTGTAAAGTTACACTTTCAAAATTTTAGAGAATTTAATTATAAAATATATAAAAACTATGTAATTTTTAATTATTTATAAACAAATTTAATTATATTTATTTATTGAAGTTTGAAAAATCTGGAGTGTTTTATTGAGGTCAGAGAGTGTGATGATGTTCATGTTAAGGTTATGATTCACTTAATGGTAAATACAAAAAAAATTATGATTTTACCCAAGAATTGAGTTGTTGAAATGGAGTGGAGAGAGTGATTGGAAATGAATGTTATTTTATTTGATGTGGGAATGGAGGGGTGAGGGTGAGAGTATACTCTCTTTCTTTTTGTTGTTGCCTTAAAATAAGGAAGTAAGGAAACAATTGAGAATTTGAGAGTTAGTTTGTACATAAAAACTGTAACATAACATTAATTTAAAAAATTAAAAAATAATTTTATTTTTTAAGTACATATGTAATGACAAACTCCGGATTTTGACCATGATTGGGTTCTTTTTTTGCTTTTTACCAAAATGGGGTCCGTTTAAAAAAAATTACAAATTTAGGCAAGTCGTGCCAATTCGACACGACTTCATATGCACAGATCGTCCCAATTAGAAACGACTCTGCCATGTCATACTGAAGTTGACACGACTTCTGCCCTGTCATACTAAAGTCGTGCCAACTTGGCACGACTTTTGTCATGTCATACCGAAGTTGTGCCAACTTGACACGACTTCTGCCGCGTCATATTTTTTTTTTAATTTTATTGTTTATATATTGGGTAGTAAGTTATGTAATGTTAAAAATTAATTTGATACATAATTTTCTAAGAGTGTTAGTTTTAAGGAACAAAAAATTGGATAATTGTGTATGGATCATGTTTGGATAATTAGCTTATTCAAACTTTGAGTCATTAACTCCTGAGGACGTTGCCACCGGACATGGTTTCCCACTAGCCAAAAAGTATATTTTGATATTTAATGTCTCATGTATGCAAATTTTTTGATATTTTGATATTTAATGGCGTCGGACATGATCCATACACGATTATCCAATATTTTGTTCCTTAAAACTAACACTCTTGTAAAGTTATGTATCAAATTAATTTTTAACATTACATAACTTACTACCCAATATATAAACAATAAAATTTTTAACAAAAAATATGACGTGGCAGAAGTCGTGCCAAGTTGACACGACTTCAATATGACGTGGCAGAAGTCGTGTCAAGTTGGCACGACTTCAGTATGACATGACAGAGTCGTGTCAAATTGGAACGATTTGTGCATATGAAGTCGTGCCGAATTGGCAGGGCTTGCCTAAATTTGTAATTTTTTTTAAGCGGACCCCATTTTGGTAAAAAACAAAAAGAAATAACCCATCATAGTCAAAAACCCAACAAAATACTTCCACATAATAATAAAATGAGATATATTAAATAGGGTAGAATCAGAACAAATAAATTTGTGTAAACAAAAAACGGTTATATAGAGAAATTCTCATAAATAATGCTTTTAATATATGTTATTATTTCTAACATGTATTTTCCATATATATATATATATATATATATATATATATATATAATATGGCATGGTGGTGGGATAAAGGCACGAACGGATAGAGGCAAATGATGGCGGAAGGTGGGTTCACGCAGAAAACTACAACGTTGAAGTGGGGAACAATGGCAGTGCCACTAAGTTGATATTCACATTACTTTTTAGATAAATGATATCATTTTAACAATGTTAAATTGTGTTTTTTTACTAATACAAATTTAATTTACTGATTTTTTAAAAAAGTAAAATGACATTTCCCTTTTATTTTATTTAAAAGTATCATGTTGACTAAAACTTAAATAAAAAATATGAAAATTAAAAGTTAAATTTTTTAAGAAAAAATAAATAAATGTTTTATAAGAAAAATGAAGAATTTAATTATTACATATTAAATGTATCATAAAATTACACTATCACTAAATTATATATAAAACGTCTTAAAATATACAATATTTATTTATGAGAAATATTATTTTAATATAAAAATAAATAAATAATTATAAATATATATGATTAATTTTTATTTAACCTATTATTATATTCAATCAAGATTTCACTAAGAGTATACATATAAATAAAATAAAAAATATAATTTCTATGTCATTAATAATATAAGAGATGCAAATATTTTCTTTAAAATTGTATTGGAATGTAATTTTTTTGGTGAGTTTTCTCAACACATAAATTAATCTCATAAAATGTGTTAATGTTGTGTTAATAATACTTTATAAATCATAAACACAATATTTTTATGATTAAATCATTCACTTGATTGATATTTTGAAGAGACTAAGAGAGATTTAATAATAATGAGATACAAATCATACTTACAAGAGTAATTGATATCATTTTAAACCTAAAATCTTAAGGTAATAGATATGTATGTTTTTTTTATATGTTGTTCAACTTTCTAATTTATACTAATTGTGCGACTTAGACTTCCATGTTTGAATTTTTAACAATCTCTCCCTCAAGTATGAGTTTCTTCTCCATTGAAATACTCCCTTTCAAACAAAAGCTTTTTTAACCTTGAGCACCTCAACATGTCAAAGGATATCATGAGTTGCAAACTTGCAACAAGACAACAAACTCATTACTAACATTAATAATTTCCAAAAGTGTTATAACAAAAATCAAACAACATATGAAATAATGCTTGTTGCAGATACAAGAAACAACAAAGTTCAAAAACCATAATATTACATGTCAACTCCAAGAGAAAGAAATGTAAATACCTTTGACAGTAGGATTTCACTAATGACTTTGAATGTCTCATTCCGAATCCATGTATGAGTCCTCTGATTCTTCAACTTGTCACTAGTTCAGGGTGTCACAACGAAGCTATTCATTAAAAATTTCAATGATTGAACCTCTCATACAATTGAATGTGAAGCTCTCGATGAGAATGGGGCTTCAATCAGAGTTCGAGTATGCAAAACTCTCAATTAGAGATTTCAGTTTTGAATTTTGGAACGAGGGATTTAGTTTTGGATTGGGTATGAATGCAACTTGGAAGACTGTGTTTTGGATTTGGGAACCAAACAAAGACGTGTTGAATATTTGAAAACAAAAGGAAAACATGTTAAACATTTGAAAATGAAAAGATTAATTTTTTAATTATATTTTATCCATGGATTAAATAATATTACCCATACTTCTTGTTTTCCCACCAACCTTTATCCGTAAGTAATAGTTCATTGTCAACACACTTTTCCATATTTTTTTGTCAATAATGATATTACATACAAATTTTCCAATAGATACAATAAATTTACATACAAACCTCATTATGTGGTAATTATCACGGGAAATTGAGTTTTTTCTTGTAATGACGGGATACAGTTGTCTAAAACCTTTGTCGATAACACTTTTGATACTGGGACCACCATCAGCTATGATACTATTATGATAAAGGAAACAACAACACAACAACCAAAAGTACCAAAGTATGTGAATTTGCAAGAACAAAAAAAAAAAACCTAAATCAAAGCAAGAGTATGAAAATGATCTTTTTAACCACAAAATTTCAATTGAAGATCCCAACGATTAAAATAAAAAACAATGTACCACAAACTTGCTATCCAATTTTCCAGCTCAATCCAAATGTTAACGAAACAAGAATCATAATTTTATTAAAGTTTTTTTTAGTAAATATGTCAACCAATTTTTTTGCTATTTTTTTTCTCTTCTTTCTTTTTCCCAAAAACTACTAAAATTACCACTTTCCTTTAACTTAGAAGAGTCATCTCCAATTAGATTAGATAAAACTAATTTAACAAATTTAAATTTATTTAATACATTAAAATTTAACCCAACATCAACTTCATACTTAAAAAAGTTATTCATCAAAAGCAAAACAATAAGGATCTCTATTTCAAAATCAGATGTTATGTTTTTATCATTTAGCATGATAAAATGAATTGAATTTTCCTAACAAACAAAGTGTAAATCTAATAACATCCTTCTAAAAAAAAATCTAAATAAAAAATACATTGAATATTAAATTACATAATTGTTTTCGCTGGTTGACTCTGGTGACAAACTTTACCTCCAGATGGTCTCCTCTTGAATCTGTTGTAGCTGGAACCGATCAAGTCAGTAAGAGCTTACTAAAATTCAAGAAGTATTCAATTTTAGTCTTAGAAACAAAATCCCTTTACCTGGGGTCTCAAACCCCTTTTATAACTTATCTCTTGTAACAACTTTTTCTCATGAGAATCTAATCTCAACCAGAAACATGCGTAACAGAAAACATTATGTTTATGGACACCTCCACTCAGGGTGCTACAACAAGAAAAAAATCTTATCTCTAATGAGAGCATAAAATAACAACAGAAAAAACACTTGCTAATGGGACACCACTTATCTTCAGGTGCTCACTACAGGAAAATATTCTGTGTTTACGTGGGCACCCTTACTCATGGTGCAACGTTATCTTTCATCATGCATACAACTTAATCACCACGTGTTCTAAATGCACACTTAGGTTAAAATATATTTACGTGACTTAACCACTACGCGTACTAACACACACCCTTCGGTTAATAAATATTTTTTACTAATAACCTTATATTAGTGTATGAAAATATTATTTTAATTATTCTCCAATGGACTTACTAACATAATTAGGCCGAACTCATGATCCATTTATAAGCCCAACAACCGAGCTGACCTACTCACACCGTACACCGAACTCTGACCACTGAGCACTTTCTCCAGTAGAATAATAAATCACCAAACAACATTATT